>NC_048222.1:34895567-34954359 GCF_002007445.2 Ailuropoda melanoleuca | reverse complement strand
CGCCCCCACCATCTCCTCCCAGGCTGGAGCTGGGGCCTCTAAGGACAGAGCCCAGGCACGGGGATCAGAGCTGCTCCCCCTGTTGGAGCCATGGCCTGGGGCTGGGGGCAGGGCTGGTCGGGTGGCCGTGGGTGGGAGGAAAAGAGGAAAACCAGCTCAGTGGAAATTACCCTGCGGTTGGCTCAGGCGCCCACGACACTGTATTTATAGAGAGCTCCCTGCAGCTCTTAATTCCTCGCAGTCGAGTTAACCCTTTCCAGGCAGCGGGACCAGCCCAGGGAGGAGGGAGAACACAGAACTGGGGTCGGCCCGCGGGATCCGGGATCTGGCTCTGCGGCCAGCCGTCTGGAGGGTGGGGTGGTCAGCGGTCAGTCACCTGTCCCCTCTCGCAGAAAATACACGTCGGATCTTGGGANGGTGAGTGCTTGGCGTGGCGCGGGCCCGCGCGGGTAGGGGCGGCCTTTGTCTGCGGCCGAGCGGTGCGGGGCCCCCGGACCGCGTGCTGTGCCCTCCCTCGCTGGGCACCCGCGCCGGGCCCCCGCCCCGGGTCCGCGGCGCAACCGGGTTCTGGGCCCCGAGGCAGCGGGGGGCGCCACAACCCAACCCCGCCCCAACCTTGCCGCCGAAGGGGCTGGGGCACAGTGGGACCTGCCCTTCTCCGGGAGGTCCTGCAGGAGACTGGTGGGTGTTCGTGATTACCCGGGCCCTGGGCGTGCAGGGGCATGGGGGCAGATCTGTCACACTGTGTTGATGATTCCGGAAAGCTCAACGAAGCCAGCCGGGGTTGGCAGGGAAGCAGGGTCTCCTGGGCCCTTCAGAGGGCCCTGCAGAGGAAAACACCAGCTCCTAGGAGGGAGAGCTGCCAGGGAGGATTGGGAAAGGGAGGCCCACTCTTCTTGGCCCTGAAGGACGGAATAGAGAGGACTTACGCGGGCAGCAGTGGGCTCGAGGGGGACAGATTCTGAAAAGAACAGGTAGGGACAGCTGACCTGGGTGAAGGGGTGAATAGGTGTTGGGGGTGGGAGGCGAACACGAGGGAGCAGGATGGGGCAATTAGGGCTCGGGAAGTCTCCAAGACATGGTGGAGGAGGTAGGACGGAGAGGAGATGGGGAACTCGGTGTCTGGAAGGTGGGGACCCAGGGTGGGGACACACTAGAGGGAAGGGAGTTGAATCTCAGTGTCCCGAGGCCCTCAGAATGCTGTTTAGCGAGGGAGTTGGCAGATTTGGTGGCCTAAGGCAGCAAACTGCCAGAAAAGGGGATTATTTCTAAGCCAGACCTGCCCTAATGAGAACTGCGTGACAGATGACTCAGATATGGATGGGTCTATCACTGGGGGAAAACGTTAGGCAAATAGTAAAGCAGAAACGATTGGGGGAAGAGGGGAAGGGTTTGTCTGACCTAGTTGAGAAAAACTCTTTACCTTCAAATTGGGTGTGGATAGTTGTATATGAGTCAATTTCATCATTAAATTAAGGCCCGGGTCCCTTTCTTAAACGCATGTCTTCAGCAGTTGTCTTCTGTGTGAGAAAATCATGAAGCTGTTCTGTCTTTAAGAGAGTTCTTCATTTAGCCCAGCCTCCTCTCGTTCCCTCTGGCCTCCCAGAAATCCCTAGGAAAACTGATGCTGTGCAGCCTTCCTTGCAGTGTGGGGGCCTGCACGTAGGTGGGACACTTGGGGAGGCTGAGGGAAATTGAAGTCCAAACTTGAAATTGAAGCTGAAACTTCCGGATGGGTTGGGTCCATCGGAGTGGTGGGAAGGGGTGGAGGGCTCTGGGGCTGCCGGCTGTGAGTGATGGCTCATATTTCCAGCTCATTTCAGAATGGGGATATTTGGGGTGAGTACATTTCCCTGATATCTAGAGCTCCCTTTAGCACTAACACTGCTTTTAACTCTCCAGCATGGAAATCTTTCCCATATTACGTACATCGTAGTCTGACATCAGGACACTCCTGACGTCAGTGAAATTTTTCTTCATGACTTCGGGTCAGTGCTGTGAATGTCAGATTTGGCACTAAGGGGCTGTAGGGAGAGGCGACTCTTGTAGGAGCGAGCTTTGCACTAAGTGGCTTCAGCCATGCTTTTATCGATCCCTTGACTGCTGTTTGGAGTTCTTTCCGCTCCTTGATGACATCACTGGTGGTTTCTCCTGCTTGCCTTCAGTGTAGCTTTCCAATTTACTCCAGACTCCTGTGCTGCAAGAAATCAGCCATCCGGCTTGTTAGAAGTGAGAAGCCTGTGTTAATGAAAGCCTGAGGGCGGGAAGGGGTGCTGGGATTTGTGGACCTGTTTTCCTTCCTGTCCCTGGCCCTCTGCAGCTCTGACCAGTCACGCAATAGAAGCAGATCGGCTGAATGTCTGAGATGCTCAGATGCCTGGCAGCTGGGTTGGGTGCTTGGACGTTTGTGGAAAGGACATTTATAGAAGTGTCATCCCTTGTGAGGAGGCTGTGTCCTTACTCTGGTGAGGTTGACTTCTGAGCCTTCCTGGGGGGATTCTTCCATCCTTAACCTGTAATCGTGTCTTGTCTGGAGCCATAAATAAATCTTCATTCTTTAGAGCAGGATTTGGCCTTGACCGTGAGCTAAGCAATACGGATTGGGGTCAGAATGGCAGGATGACCATAGAGCTGTGAGCTGGGATTCCACAACACCTAAGGACACTCCTAGAAAGTGTTGTAGAATGTCTCTGGCCTGCTGCTGGCTGGTTCTTGGTTGGATGTGTGGGGTTTGAGTGTGAAGAAAAATGATCCAAATCCAAACAGCCTCCAAGATTATGACCACATGGGGCCTGAGGCTGTGGACTTGAGTCATGGGGTCAGGGGAGGAGGAAGAAGGGCAGGCAGGATGATGTCACTGCCCATGAGCTTATCCTCTGAGTGGGTGGCCACTTCTCATTGCTGTCCTCTGCACACCCCAGGGCAGAGTGCCCGGGAGGTCCACTAGCAGAAGAGGAAGGCATAGCCTGGGCCTGTGGGAAGTAGGAGGGTGGGAACTGATGGATGTGATCCGTGAGAAATTTCCTTTGGTCTCAGATGCATCAAACATCTGCGACAGGGCCGCATGTGTTTTTCTGCAACCCCTGGCTGCCACACCCCAGTTTTGCCACTCTTGCGGTATGAGGTTCCAGCTAGGAGCTTGAGTTTCCAGGTTTTGGGGTGGGGTTGTGCTGGATGCCTCATAGACATCATCGCATTTAACCATGTCAGTCCTCCGAAGTGGAGCGTTATTAGCTCTGTTGTAGAGATGGGGAAGCCAGAGCCCAGAAAGGGGAAGTCACGTGCCCAAAGACACACAGCTGGCACATGCTAGACCTGGAATGCTGTCTGTCCCCAGAACAGGCTCTTTCTGCCACTCTGGAGGCAGGCACGGGCTTCACTCCTCGTTCTGGAGTCTGGTGAGACATGCTGAACGTCCCCACAGCAAGGCAGGGAGAGCTCATCTGGAGAGCTGGGGAGAGACTGGAGAGGGCAGGTATCCCAGTCTGAGCCATCCGTGGGAGTGCTTGCTTTTCCAGAGGCCTGGTCTTCAGCACAGTTGTGTCTCTGGAGTCCCTCCGCGACCCTCCAGGTCTGACCCGTGCTCCCAGCCAGCTGCCCCCACTCTCCCTCTCATTCTCTTTGTAGTCTGGAGAATGGATGCCTCCTCCACACCCCTAACTCCCTTGGGCATTTGGCCTTTCTGAGGGATTCCGAGCTTACAGAGGCAAACCTGCTAGGAGTGGGGAATGAGAAACATTTTTTATTGGGAGGCCTGGAGTAGGAAAAGACAGTACCTCTGAGAAACAGGGTTCCCAGGTCCCCCTAAAGTCAACATGGGCTCCCAGGAAGTGGGGCTTCCCCTGGGAGATACTGGAATGTGTGAGGGGGTGGGGGGCCTGAAAGTTTAGCCCGGCAGAGGAGCTCTTGGCTGGGGAGAGGGCGTGACAGTGCAGGGGAGGGGGTGCCCAGGAGGCCTGTCCCCATGACTACGGCAATAATAACAGGAGTAACTGTCACTGCTGTTCGTGGGTGCTAGGTGCTTTCCTGGGTCCTTTCTGTATATGGTCTTATTCTCATAGCAGCCCTTGTGGGGTAGGGGCTGTTACTCCTGTTTTAGAGATGGGGAATCAAGTCTCAAAGAGGTTAAGTCATTTATTCTTGGTCATGTGTCTAGAAAAACTTTTGAGTCAGAATTAGAACGCAGGGCTGCCTGTTCCTGAGCCCAAGCTGTACGATAGGGCAGGCAAGGTGGCTTAATGATTCCATCAACACAAAGGCCCAAACTGACTCAGATCATCAGGAAAAGGGAAGTCAACAGGGGGCTATTCCCAGCTGTCCTGTAATCATCCTAGGGGGGTAATTTACAGTCCCTATTTTATAAATGAGCAAACCGAGGGTCAGAGAGGATGTTTTCCCAAAGTCTCGTGATTAGGAAGTAGCAGAGTCTGGATTTGAAAGTGTATCTCCTATACCAAAGTCATCTCCTTAAACACCAGCGCTCACCTCTTCCTTTGAGGGTTGGGAGACAAAGATGCAGGGAAGCAATGGGTTTGCCCCGGGGAGCCTAGCAAGTCAGTGCTGGAGCTTGGTCTGAAATCTATAAAAATCTTCAAAGTTGCTACTTTCCTTTTTGTTAATTGCAAAGGAATTACATGCTCATTACTAAAGTCACAGAAGTATATCAACTAAGAAGGAGGAGTAGATGCTTGCCCTCGTTCCTGTGCCCCCGGAGCTGGGTTCACTATCACACTTCCAGGCCCCTTTCCCATATGCAAACATCCATCTCTCTCTGTCTCTCCCTAAACACATGGCCGCTTCATTCATTCCACACTTCTCTGAGCACTCACCATGTGCCAGGACTTCACTGGAATTAAGGATACAATAGTCAATAGAGCAGACGCTGTTCCTCCTCAGGGAGGTTCCAGTATGACACGAGCAAAAGAAAACTGTGTAATGAATAACAAGGACTCTCCCGGAGTGGCTGATCTCTGCCTGGCTTTTCTGCCAAGGTGACTCTCGGGATAAAGAGGTGTTACCCATGTCATCCAGGAAGAAGGAACTGTGTTTGCAAAAACCCATGAGAAGAGGATCCCCTGTTGTAGGACCTGGAAGAGGCCACTGTGGGGAAGGGCAGATGGGAGGAGGTGAGGCTGGGGAGGTGAGCAAGGCCAGACCAGGTAGGGCTCTGTGGGCCATGGAGGAGCTGATTAAAAATTGGAAGTGATGGCCTGATGCAGTTATGTTTTTATAGCAGTTGCTACGTAGAGTCAAGACTGGGCGGTAGAACCGGGTGGGGAGACGTGAGGGAAAGTAGAGAGACCAGTGAAGAAACATGTGTGGTCATCCAAGCAAGAGGTGATGAGCACTTGGGAGAGAAGAGAGAGCAGCACAGGTGGAGAGAAACAGAGGGTGAAACTGTATCAGGCGTCGGCAAACTTTTCCTGCAAAGGACCAGAAAGTAAAAATTTTAGGCTTTGCGTGGATTGCAAGTGCTGGGTTCTGCTGTTGTCTGCAAAAGCAGCCGCAGACAATACGTAAATGAAATGTGGCTACGTGCCAACGAAACTTTATTTACAGACACTGAGATTTGCATTTCACGTAATTCCCATGTCTCATGAGATTTTCTTCTTTTGATTTCCAACCGTTTAAAAAAGTAAACCCTTTCTTAATGGTACGCTGAACAAAAGCAGGCAGCGGGCTGGATTTGGGGCTCAGGCTGTAGGTTGCCAAGCCCGAAGATATATTTTGGGGTTGGGGATGGTTGTTCTTGGTGATGGATTGTAGAGGCGAGAGAAACTCGGGTTTCTGGCTTGAGTGGAGGGTGGTGCCTTTTCCAAGCAGGAAGAGCTGGGGAGGAATAGGTTTGAGGGGAGATCAAGAGTTCGAAGAGGGGGGTGCCTGGGTGGCACAGCGGTTAAGCGTCTGCCTTCGGCTCAGGGCGTGATCCCAGCGTTATGGGATCGAGCCCCACATCAGGCTCCTCTGCTATGAGCCTGCTTCTTCCTCTCCCACTCCCCCTGCTTGTGTTCCTTCTCTCGCTGGCTGTCTCTATCTCTGTCAAATAAATAAATAAAATCTTTAAAAAAAAAAAAAGAGTTCGAAGAGGGACATGTTAAGAGGGAGATGCCTGTGAGTGAGTCATTGGCAAAGAGATGTTTAGGGGACAGTTGGAGCTCAGATGAGAGGTGTGGGCTTGGAGAAGAAAATCTGGGAGTTGCCAGCATATAAATGATATTTAAAGCCATGGGAGTGGATGAAATCATCTAGGAAAAAATAGTAGAGAGACTTGAGAAGGCCTAGGAGCCAACCCCAGCAGGCTCCTCGCTGGAGGAGGAAGGGTGTGCAGTGGAATACAGGTGATGCTGAGATGGAGAGAGAGGGAGGGGGCCAGACCTGGGCCATGGGGCCATCTGTTAATACAGAAATGAGGTCATACAGTTGACAGTAGACTTTATCGACGTGACGTATGGCACGGACTTATTTCCCCATTAGTACACGTTCTTTTAAAAAGCTGTATGCTATTCCATTACATAGATGCGCCGTCATCAATGTACCAGTTCCCTACTGGTTTCCATTTTTGCTGCCAGCTGGGTGTCTTTGAGACTGGAGCTAGTGTTTCTGTAAACCAGTTCCTACAAACCACAGCCCATGGGCCAAACTTTCTGCCACTTGTTTTTGTATTGTATAGCCCACAGCTAAGAATGGTTTTTACATTTGTCATGGTTGAAAAAAAAAACCCATGGGATTCATGAAAATTACATGCAATTCAAATCTGAGTGTCCATAAATAAAGTTGTGTTGGAATACGGCTCTGCTCATTCATTTATATATTGTCTCTGACTCTCCTGCTACAATGGCAGGGTTGAGTAGTTGTGACAGATCTCAGATGGCCTGCAAAGTCTAAAATACTTACTATCCAGACCTTTACAGAAAGAGTCTTTTCTGCTCACACCAGCAGAACAGCCCTGGGAAGTCCGACTGGGTGTGGTTTGGCTCATTGGCCCATTCTGGAGCCAATCACCAAGGGTTCTCCAATGAGTCAGGTCCGGTCACCCGCTGAGGCCCGAGGCTGGGGGTCAGCCCCAACAGCATCACATGGACTGGATTCCCTGCAGGACCAGGGAGCCCTGTTATATTAGAAGGAATCGGTGTAGAACAAGAGAGAGGCACTCTAGAATAAAGGACTTGGAGGAGAGTTGCTAAGAGTGTCAAGACTGACTGCTGAAGGCCGAGAAGGTCCGCTCAGCATCTTTTGTGCTTCCTTGTCAAGGAAGAAGTTGCAAAGGCTGTTAAGAAGGAACTGAAGTTCAGCCCAGGTAGGGAGGTGATCATCTGCTTTCAGTGGCTTTGTCTTCTGGCCCCTGTGATTGTCCTGGCGCGGAGTGAACTTGGAGATAAGATACCTGAAAAGCTGTCGGGGGTATTTCAGGACAACTGGGGTAGAGGCAGGGGTGGGGGCCGTAGCCTTCCAGGGTTTCCCACTGTGTACAGAACCCATCCTTAAGCACCCCCTGACCACCTCCCATGCCCCACATCTTGACAGCCACTCCCCAGAGTCCCTCCTTTCTCAGAGTGTGCGGTGAGGGCCCCCTCCTCCGGAGACCCGCTTGACCCTCCTTGCCCATAATACTTCATGTTTGTTGTGTGAGTAGGTAAATGAACGCTGGAAGACTTGAGATGAGCAAATAACCGGTTTTACAGGGAAGCAGGCAGATTATGGGAGCAACAGATTGGTGATCGAGTCCTTAACCCCTGATAAAATCCTGGAACGAGTTATTAATGGAGCACTTGAAGAAGAGTCCATTTTCTTCAGAGGAGCCTTTTTATTCCTGGTTCTTCCCCATTTGACCGGCCCTCTACCAGAAGCGGGGATAAGACCTGTGATGGGCTGTTGGGTGGCAGCATGAGTAGGGAGATTCCTAATCCCAAAGCCTGAACGGTGGATGGGCATTGATTCAGGGGCAAAACCTAGTGCTGTGGGGTCTTCTTATTCTTGTCCTCTTCCTGAGGAACTTGATGACACAAGAAACAAAGCGGGGAGAAGAGGGCAACCTTTTCGGGTGACATTCATTTTGCTTTTTTTTCATCCACCGCAAAATTATCGAGCACCTTCTAAGTGCCAGGAACTGTCACAACAGTACCGCAAAAAATCGTGGCATGGCCACACAACACCGTGACTGTACTTCACACCACTGAATTGTATATTTACAGTGGTGGAAAGGGTAAAGTTCACACTCCATGTATTTTGCCTCAATTTAAAAGAAAAGATCATGGCAGTTAGGGTGATGGAGTCAGCTTAACTGGATGAAATGTAATAGTGACACAAATGAAATATCCCGTAGGGTCCCACCCCTTCCCCAAGTGCATCAGGAGAGGATGGCAGAGATGAGGGTCCACGGCAATGCGAGTAAATGGCTCCCAGTCACTGGCCACAGATTTGATAGTCTATTATTTTGGGTTATTTTGGTGAACAATGTGGCATGGCTGCCCACGGTGGCCTCGTCAAGGGAGAAGATCTAAAAGGTGCAGGGAGGGGGCAGACTAGTAGCACAAGACCAAAGGAGGACAGGGGAGGTTCGAGAGACAGAGGTGGGCTCAGAATAAGGCTACTTCCCACTGGTGACAGCTGCCCCAGAGCCAGTGGACTTTGGGAGGCTGTGAATATGTATCCCTGGCAGGGGCAAAGGGGTTGTGAGGGTGGCCCGAGAGAGGTTCCCTGTTTTGATACCTGACCATTAACCTCTGCAGATTCTCCAGAATTTGTTGGCGGACCTCTCCTCATTCCATGATCTCCCTCGACGATCCCAGCGTTGGTTCCCATCACTCCCCATGCATGGGTGGCTCCCCGTCCTGTTCTGAGCTCTGGCTCTGTGTGTCCAGGAGACCATGTGACATTTGGCAGGGATGCTCTCTGTAGCTGAAGCCCAGTAGGAATTGCCCTTCCTCCTACACATGCTTCATTTCCAGGTCTCCCCACCTGGAGATGTGTGCCCCATGTGCCCACTTGTTCAAGCCTTCAGGACATCCCTGACTCTCGCAGCCCCTCCCTCCCGTACAAACACAACAAGCCCCAAGCCAGGTCAGGTGTACCCTTGAAATCTCTCCTGAGCCAGGCCCAGGCATCACTAAGTGACTCAGATGAGATGGTGTCCAGTTCATATTTTGAAGCACCTATTTTAGATGTGGTTTCCTTTCGCTGCTCCGAACATGGCAATTTTCATGGGGTGGGAAGAGCAGGAGAGAGAAGGAGGGAAAGGAGGGGAGGGATGGCTCCCTAAATTAGTCACTTCAGATGCTGTCAGTAAGACCCAAAATAACAGTGACTCTAGAGTAGATGCTTATTCTCACCCATGTGACGGTCCGGGTCTGTCCAGGGTTGATACTGCAGCCCCTCTGGGGGCCTTGTGTCTTACTGTTCTAAAGTCCCCAGAGTGTTGCCTCGGATGGTCACCACAGCTGTGTTCCAGCTAGTGGGAAAGGGGAGGAGACAAGAGAGGGTTTGCTCCCTCTCTTTAAGGGTCTGACCCGGACGTTGTACACATCAGTTCCTCTCACATCCTATTAGCCAGAAGATGGTCACATGGACACACCTTTCCCCTGCAAGGCAGGCTGGGATCTGTAGTCTTCGCCTGAGTGCCCATGTGCCTAACTAAAATTTCTATAGAAGAGGAGAAAAGACATGAGGGGGAAACGAGTGGTTTCTGCCACAGTCATTTTGTACATTTCAGCATGACCTGCTGGCAGCTAGTTGACTCGACCTCAAGGATATGGTATGTGAAGATTTAACATTCTAATGTAGTTCCGCTAGGATCCAGGTGAGCATTTCTTTTATACATGGGAACACTGAGTTTAAAGAGGGGAAGTCACCTGTTAAAAATTGCACAGCAGTGTCAGAGCTGGGACCAGAACCCTGAACTTTGGACTCATTTTCTACTATTTCAAAGGGATCTGGTTGAGAGGCACCCAGGCAGTGCCAGAAGGAAGGTGTCTTGGGGCTGGGGAGAAGCCACCCTGCCCAGCCTGCCTACCTGGGGAGCTGCTCATCATTTTTCCAGACTCACCTTTAGGGTTATTATGTCTGTGGGGTACGTCCAGGTAGCCCTCACTGTATCTTAAATAACGTACTGTATTGAAGTGCAGTGATTCACAGGCGCTTCTCTATTGGGATGCAGGCTCCTTGAGGACAGACACGTAGCTTAGTCGTCTCTCTGTCCCCAGTGCCTGCCTACCAGGTACTCAGGGAAGAGTTAAGTGTACTACTGAATACACGAATGAATGTATATTCGAGGAGTCTCTCAATTGCAGATAATAGAAACTTAGCTCAAACTAGCTTGAGAGGAAAAAAAAAAAAGACTGGCTCAAGTATCTGGGCTGTCTAGGTGTGTTCTTGCTTCAGGCATAGTTTGGTCCAGCTGCTTGTCTGGACAGCAGCTTAACAGCTGTTTGCAGAAGCTCTGCCTCTGCGCTATGCTAGTTAGCGGAGATGGACCTAGTCATGTGGTTTGATCCTTCTTGCCCTCCTGGCGGGAAGCATTGTCCAAGTGGACCCTGCAGGGATTGGGAGGAGGCAGGGGGTTAAGAGATAGGGAGTGGCTTTGGTCGGGGCAAGGAATTCCTCTTGAGCATCCCTAGGTTGGGGGTGTCTTTTTTTTTTTTAAAGAAGATTTTATTTATTTATGTGACAGAGAGACAGCCAGCGAGAGAGGGAACACTGCAGAGGAGTAGGAGAGGAAGAAGCAGGCTCCCAGTGGAGGAGCACGATGTGGGACTCGATCCCGGAACGCTGGGATCACGCCCTGAGCCGAAAGCAGACGCTTGACGACTGCGCTACCCAGGCGCCCCTGGGGCGTCTTGGTATAGAGGCCACTTAGCCTTTGTTTCTTGGTTTGGGCTTAATGGGGCACATCTCCTCTTGGGAGCTTCCCTGGGGCTGCAGCTCTGCTGGGGTTGAATGAACTTGCTGCCCCTTCAGGCCAACGGTGGCCTGGGCCCCTCACTCCTGCTTCCTGGGGAAAGCCAAGGTACTTTGTGTTCTTTCCTGGCAGGACTCCTTGGAGTTCCCACATTTGGCTGAGACTGGGATGAAGGAGGGAGGGCTGGCTGGTGACTCACTGGGAGGGGTGGTACATGCTGATTCCAGGGCAGGTCCCCCCGGGGCATGAGAAATCTCCTTTGTAGAGAAGGTGGGCAGGGTGGTGCCAACCCAGCATGAGATCTGTGTGTCTCCAGGGGCAGCTCCTCTGTCCCAAAGAGCAGTGATAAGCTTTCGGTTCCTGGTCACGCTCCCATTCCCTGAGCAGCACCTTGTCTCCAAGAGGCATTTCTCCATTCCTCTCTTGGCCCTGGGGGCCCAGCTGTTGGGGTAGGAACCTCTTGGCGTGGTGGAATTCTCAGGTCTTGGTTCTAGACTGTCAGGGCTTTCCCTAGGTAAGCCATGACAGTGGGAATTTTGCTGGGTTCAGAGTCTAGGAAGGTAAAAAAAGGGGGTGAGCCCAACACCCACCCTTGGAAATCCTCTCATTCTCCCTCTGGAGTGAAGGACAGCTTGGCCCTTGGGGAGCCCTCATAGGTCTGATCAGGAGAGGGAGGTGCTCCCTGACCTCCCCCACATTCATGGAGGTGGCAGGCATTCCCAAAAGACCCTGGTGAGTAAAAACTTTATATATGGAGACCTCAGAAGAAAAGTCTGGAGGGCCAGGCAGAGGAAAGTGGTTTACTTCTGTCGTAAATGGGGAGCCACGAAAGTTTCTTGAGCATGGGTAGGGATGTGAGCAGATTCCTATCTTAGGCCCTGAGAGCAGACATCGTAGAGAGCGGGGTTTGTGAGGGCAGAGTGGAGACAGCAGGGCCAGTGAGGAAGGTCACAGGAGGGTCGTGGGAGTGGCAGGTATAAGCAGCAGTGGGGAGGGTGAGGGAGGTGGTCTGGGAAGAACAGATAGGCCTTGGTTTTCTTTGGGGGTGAAAGAAAGGAAAGGAGTCTTAGAATTTGGAAGCTTCTTAATCCTTAGGCCCTGGTGCTTCCTTGGGGGTTGGGGTTGGGGGGGCAGCGTGGAGGCTGTGGGCTGTGAGCTTTTCCTGTGGCCAGTGGTTGCCCTTGTAGGCAGGATGTGGTGCCCGCCAAGGGTGCCTTTATGAATGGAGCGGGAAGCCTGCTGACTCAGCAGGCGGCAAGGCCTTGAGGCTGCCAGGTTTGGACCGGAAGTGTCTGGGAAGGAAGTGGCTGTTCAGGGCTTCCCCGCTGTGGACAGCTGGGGTGGGGGGGGGCAGGATGCACCCGGTTTGGCTGAGGGACTCCCTCAGCCCAGCTGCTGGGAGCGGGGGGAGGCCAGGGAGGCCGGAGGGTGCTTGGCTGGGACTGGAAGGCTTGAGGCTGGGTGCCTGTGACCAAAATGATGGTGCCGGCTGGCTGTGGGTGAGGTCTGCTCCTTGGGAGGGCTGAAAGCTGTGGCAGGAGGTTGGGAACCCGAGCCCTTCTCAGCTTGCTAACTGGCAGATTACATCACATTAACTAAGGCGCCTCACTTATAGGGGCTTTATTTTTTTCTCCTGCAAAATGGGACCAAGTCGATCCGGCTGTCTCCCTGGGTGGTTGTGAGAATGTGAAATCCACTGTGTTCTTGTTGGACAGTGTGGGATAGCCTAAGTCCACACTGGTTACGTGGCTTCATCTGGACACGGTGTGAACAGTCAGGCAGCAGCTGTGGGGCAGGGTAAACGTAGGTGCCGCCGGCCCGCGTCACACCCTGTGGCGGGCAGCAGGACCGGAAGCAGGGCTGGGCCCAGGGAGGTTCACCTGTGGCCACAGACATACCTTTCCCTCAGTCCTGACTCCAGCCTCCGGGCCGGGCCTCTTCCATTTCTAATTGGTCTCGGTCACTTGCTAAGAAGTGTCCAGTTAGCAAATGTCCTCTGTCTCGGGCTACATACGCTTACGTCAGCTGCTCCTAGAACCATCCCCTGGAAGTGTCTGCACAAACACTGCTAACTTCACACGCCCTACACCGGCCACCTCCATGTTCTGTCCCAGTGACTGCCCCACCCGCTCACTGGGCTCAAAACCATAGCCACCCTGACTGCCCCCTTCTCTCTCCCCACGTTCTCCAGTGCTGTTCTCACCCAGACCTGCTTTATCTCTTCTCATGTATCCTGCAGATGCTATCAGTCATTTTTATGGAGCGCAGCTCCGACCATATCCTTTCCCCTGTTCCAGAACCTTCAGTGGTTCCCAGTTGCCTTCAGGATAAACTTCAGACCTTTCAGCCTATCTCTACGTCTGGCCCCAGCCTTAGCCCTCACTCTCCCCACCAGCTGTTGTCTGGAGTCAAACTGAGCCAAACTGATCTGCTCACATTCTTACCCTGGGCCGGCCGGCCTTGCCTCTGCTTGCCACCTTGCCTCATCTTCCTTGTATTTTGTACCAACATCTTAGTTCTGAAAGGGTGGGTCCCAACTGCCCCCTGCCCCGTGGGCCCTGGTCTAGCCTCCCCAGTGACTCAGTCCCCTGCTGCCAGCAGGTCTCAAAACAGCCCTCAGTGGGGAGCCTTGGAGGGTGTGGGAGGGAGGACCTGCCACTGGGCATTTGCAGCCTCCCCCGAGCTGGTGGGGGGGGCGGGGGTGAGGTGCGGGTGGGCCTGGGGGAAGACCCTTGGAGACAAAGGCCTCACTTCCTCTTCCTCGCAGGCAGGGGCAGCCTTCCACCACGGAGAGCCCAGCTGTCGGCTGCCTGTTGGGAAGATGCTGTGTCGCTGGGCCAGCGCAGGTGTGGGCGTGCGTGTGCGTTTGGCCACAGCCCTGGCAGCGCTGTGGTTCTGCGTCACAGGTGAGGGGAGCTGTGTGGGGACCAGAGCGGGCTCCTGCCAGGCCTGTCTAGCAGGGTTGGGGAGGGCTTTGGCGAACCTCTTCCCACTGTCCGCTGTTGCCTGTCCACTCATTTCCACTGGGATTCCACGACAACTTCCTCTGCATTTCTTAGCCCCTGTTTCCTCTTCTATAAACTGGTCATGTGAGCACTTCATGTGATAATGCTGTTTTTTGAACACACAGTGTGCGTGCTCCTTCCTGAGGGCCTTTGCACGTACTGTTCCCTCTGCCTGGAACTTCCTGTCCCCACACATTGGCATGACTTGATCCTTTATTTCATTCTGGTCTTTACGCCAATGTCACCTCCTCAGCAAAGTTTTCTTGGCTACCTTGTACAACCCTCTCTCCCTACCCTCGACCTTACTTCGTCATGCTTCTTCCCAGCCTTGCCCTCCGCCTGACATGTTGTATGTCTACCTGCTTCTTGTCCGCTCTGCTCAAAGAGCAGGGTCCGTCCCCAGTGCCAGGACTGGGGCAGCCACAGAGTAGCAGCTGAGTAACCTGGTTGGATAAATGATGTAACTCTTCCCACACAGCTCTTGGCACAGAGTCAACATTCGATAATGGCATTATTTTTAATAACAGCATCCTCGTCATGTTTTAAATCCTTATCAGCCCCTGGCAGAGGGAGAGACTGCCCTCTTCTGCCATAGGCGAGGACAAAGCTGAGTGTCTGGTGCCACCTGCTGGTCATAAGGAGGAAGCAACTCTCTAGTTGCGGGAGCTCTGATTTCTCTAGAGAAAGGGCTTTGGGTGATTCCTCAGGTTTTATTCCTGAATACCCTCTACAAGGGGCACCACCTGGAGGGCTGGCCTGGCGCATGTGGTGTTGCAGCGAGAGATCCAGGGCCTGCGTAAGACCTTTAGAGACCTCTACGCACGGCAAAGATCATGATACCCTCTCCCTGTGTGTAATTCGCAATAAAAATGCTATTTTTCTAAATGCAAGAAACCTTTAATGGGTGCTATATCCAGTCAGCTTCGTGTCAAGACTGTTTGATTTTTACACTTTTTGGGTGTGCCTGCTTTGCTGGTGCCCAAAGCACACACTTACCCAAGAACAGCGGCGGCTGAGTAGGGAGCGTGCCTCCCCAAAGGAAAGGCCCAGGGACCCTAACTTCCCAGGGCTCCAAAGGAAGAGCTGGAGTGGAGGCAGAGGTGACTGGGTGAGGAGGCTTGCCGAGCCGGGATAAAGGGCAGGGGACCAACAGGGGGATCTGCCCCAGGGGGCTTTTCTCTGGCCATGCCCTTGGCCCTGGCTCTGGGAATGAGTTGGCACTAGGCTTCCGGGACTCCTGCCCCTGTGTTCCCCTCCAATTCATCAGCAGGCCCTGTTGGTTCTCCCTCATCAATAAACCTTGAATCTGTCCCATGCTCTCTCAACACCACTGCCATCTCTGGAGCTAAGCCAACATCACTTCTTACAAAGACCACTGAAATAGTCCTTAATCCCTTCTTCACAGAGGAGCCAGAGTGAGCCGTAGGCATCGTTAGCCAGATTATTACTGAATACCACCCCCCCCCCAACCTGCAGTGACTTCCCACTGCATGTAGCAAACAAAATTCTTTACTGGTCTTACAAAGCCCTCCCATCCAGACACCCTGGCCACATTGGACAGCTACTTGATATTTTCATTTAGGGAGCTGAATCTTGCCTTGGGGCCTTCCCACCTGCTGTTCCCTCTGCCTGGAACATTCTTATACTGGCTTTTTTGTATGTCAGGCTCTTTTTCATTCCCTTTAAATTTCAATTTAATATCCTTTTAGTGAGAATGTGCCTCACCACCCCATTGAAAGGTATGGGCATTCTTTCTTTCGGGTATAAAAGCAAATCATGTTTATTTAGGGAAAGAAAAAAGAGAAAGCACTTGTGATCCTTTCTCATTCACTGTTAACATCTGGTATAAACCTTTTTAGACTCCCCTTTCTAATTAATAAAGATAACATGTACTTATGTGAAAATGCAACTAGCACAGACAGGTGTAAAGTACCTGTCAAATTTTTGGAAAGCTACCACCTCTAATCCTTTGGCTTGTTTATGTCTTTCACACCCCTAATCCCAAGCTAATGAGAATTTGTGTCTTAGTTTGTCCCTCTCTCCCATTAAAAGGTAAACTCTGTAAGGGTGTGACCTTGGTCTTCTCTGTTGCATTCCTAAGTCTTATGCTCCGCAAACAGTAGGTGCTTCCTACAGTCTTGTTGACTGGATGAGGACCACAGGTAATAAACTTTACTTTGGGTCTCGTACCTTAAAGGAGGGGTGGACGGGCCTAGAGTTAACCAGAAGGGGAGGAGGCCCAGAGAGGTTCCCTGCGGCCCCACCCCTCCTCACTGCCCCACACCTCTGCCTCCAGGCGCCCTGGAGGTCCAGGTCCCCGAAGACCCTGTGGTGGCCCTGGTGGGCAGCGATGCCACCCTGCGCTGCTCCTTCTCGCCCGAGCCCGGCTTCAGCGGCGCAGCTCAACCTCATCTGGCAGCTGACGGACACCAAACAGCTGGTGCACAGCTTCGCCGAGGGCCGGGACCAGGGCAGCGCCTACGCCAACCGCACGGCGCTCTTCCCGGACCTGCTGGCCCAGGGCAACGCGTCCCTGAGGCTGCAGCGCGTGCGCGTGGCGGATGAGGGCAGCTTCACCTGCTTTGTGAGCATCCGGGACTTCGGCAGCGCCGCGGTCAGCCTGCAGGTGGCGGGTGAGCGCCGGGAGGGGGCGCCCTCCCCTTGCCACACCCCTCACCGCCCTCAGCCCCTTACCCACCGCGCCATCGCTGACCCCATAACTCAAGCCCCACTGCTGACCCCTGTTCCGCCAGGTGCCCTTTCCTCCACTGCGACCCCCTCCTCCCGTCCTTGCCTTACCTCGACCTCTGCCCTCTACCCTCTACTCTCTGCCCCACTCCAGCGCCCTACTCGAAGCCCCGCATGACGCTGGAGCCCAACAAGGACCTGCGGCCTGGGGACACGGTGACCATCACGTGCTCCAGCTACCGGGGCTATCCGGAGGCCGAGGTGTTCTGGCAGGACGGGCAGGGCGCACCCTTGACGGGCAACGTGACCACGTCGCAGATGGCCAACGAGCAGGGCTTGTTCGACGTGCGCAGCGTGCTGAGGGTGGTGCTGGGCACTAACGGCACCTACAGCTGCCTGGTGCGTAACCCGGTGCTGCAGCAGGACGCTCAGGGCTCCGTCACCATCACGCCCCATAGAAGCCCCACAGGTTTGTTTTTTGCTTGGTTGGTTTGTTTTTGCCTAAATGTCCCCGTGAGGGACGGTTTTTGTCCTATCGGCAGGGGCTGTGGGATTTGAATCTAGCTCCCTACCTTCAGTCTCCCAGAACGGTGAAATTCCTGGTAATGGTAACAGGAAAGATAAACTGGGTGAGGAGGCGGGAACCTTACCTTGCCGGTAGGGGATGAGGACAGTAATCACAGGCCTTTTTCGCTCTCCAGGGATCCTCACTCCAGGGCTCTGGAAACCTCTAGAAAGGATGGAGAAGCATTGAGATCTCAGCAGAGAGATTAAGGGGAGGGGAGGGAAACAGATCCATCATGGGGGAGGGGGGTTGTGCTATGGCTGGATGCTGTCCTCGGCTCAGCCCCCTACCCCCGGGAACAGGCATTGTCAGGCCAAGGTCAACCTCCTGTGATTGTCATAAGATTAGGGTGACTCCACATCTGGGAATCCGGAGACTCAGTCTGCTTTTGGGTCTGAGAGAGAGTGAGAAGATGGAATAGGAACTGGGGGTTAATAGAGGAGGATATCTGGGAGGCTGTGGGCTGGTAGCTGGGAGTGGCCCCACCCCTCCTCAACGCCTACCTAACCTCGCCCCCAGGCGCCGTGGAGGTCCAGGTCCCCGAAGACCCTGTGGTGGCCCTGGTGGGCAGCGATGCCACCCTGCGCTGCTCCTTCTCGCCCGAGCCCGGCTTCAGCCTGGCGCAGCTCAACCTCATCTGGCAGCTGACGGACACCAAACAGCTGGTGCACAGCTTCGCCGAGGGCCGGGACCAGGGCAGCGCCTACGCCAACCGCACGGCGCTCTTCCCGGACCTGCTGGCCCAGGGCAACGCGTCCCTGAGGCTGCAGCGCGTGCGCGTGGCGGATGAGGGCAGCTTCACCTGCTTTGTGAGCATCCGGGACTTCGGCAGCGCCGCGGTCAGCCTGCAGGTGGCGGGTGAGCGCCGGGAGGGGGCGCCCTCCCCTTGCCACACCCCTCACCGCCCTCAGCCCCTTACCCACCGCGCCATCGCTGACCCCATAACTCAAGCCCCACTGCTGACCCCTGTTCCGCCAGGTGCCCTTTCCTCCACTGCGACCCCCTCCTCCCGTCCTTGCCTTACCTCGACCTCTGCCCTCTACCCTCTACTCTCTGCCCCACTCCAGCGCCCTACTCGAAGCCCAGCATGACCCTGGAGCCCAACAAGGACCTGCGGCCTGGGGACACGGTGACCATCACGTGCTCCAGCTACCGGGGCTATCCGGAGGCCGAGGTGTTCTGGCAGGACGGGCCAGGGCGCACCCTTGACGGGCAACGTGACCACGTCGCAGATGGCCAACGAGCAGGGCTTGTTCGACGTGCGCAGCGTGCTGAGGGTGGTGCTGGGCGCTAACGGCACCTACAGCTGCCTGGTGCGTAACCCGGTGCTGCAGCAGGACGCTCAGGGCTCCGTCACCATCACAGGTAGGCAGGGGGCAGATGAATAGCTGGGGAGACGGAGGGAGCCGCTGTCTTTGTTCTAGACCCTGAGTTGGAATTTAGGTAGGTTTGGGGGGGTCGGAAGCCTTATATTTCAGGGGTCTCACCAAGAGGTCCTTAAGCGACTTGCTTTAAGGAGCCGATAAAAGTCATTTGTAATATTCGCCCTCTTAAGAGCACCTGAGGTGAAGCCTGTGCAGCTCCTACAGAGATGGGAGTAGCTGCGGGAATCCGGAGGTGTGGGTGGGCGTAGAGCAGACGGGGCATGGTGAGGGAGCGCTTTCCTACCGGAACTCCTCCGGGGGATGGGAAGGTGTCGCTGTGTCCGTGCCACCATCTGATCTGAGGCCCTGAGAGATAGTTGGGGATGTCCAGGTGGTCCGTCCCCCCTCACCCCGGGGCTGTCCGCTCTTCTAGAGGGGAGCTCTCAATCCGGGCAGTAGTTGGGGGATCTCTGCTGCCCCCGTGTGGTCAAACGCCAGATTGATGTCGTGCATTTGTCGATTCCCTCAATCTGGTTGGGGTCTGGTTTGGGGTCCCAGCCCAAATACCTTCCCTTCGTGCATTGCCCACCTCAGTGGGTGCTCCTTGTGCCTGGGGGTGTGAAGAGGGTTCAGGTCCACACTCAGGCCAAGGGAGGCAGTCTCCATCTGTGTTGAGAGATCAGGTTGGCTCCTCAGTCCCTCCCCCTGGGTAACTGAGATTTCCCAGGGGCCTCCCCACATCCTCTGGTGTCTGAACAGCAGGTTCTGTCTGTCTGATTGTCCTGTCTTCCCTTCCCATGACTTCCACCTGCCTTGTGAGTTTCCAGAGAGAATAAGAAATACCAGGTAGGGTGAGATCAGCAGAGAAAGGGAAGCTTTCTGAGAAGGGAAGCAGGGGACAAAGTGGGCTGGAGCAGTTGGGAGAAGTCTCCAGGGACAGACGGGAGCTGAGAGAGCCCTGAAGGATGGGTGGACTTTGTGATCATTTGCACCTGGGGCTGAACTGGGTATTTGCCACGCTGTGCAGAAAGGGCTTATGGGTGTAAATGGAATGGTAGGGAGAATGCTTACTCCATCTAAGAGAAAAACACTTTTATTTTAAACTTTAGGAGCTAACATTTAAAGTGCTTTTGTTTCAGAGATGAGGAAACGATAGCCCAGAGAGAAGAGAGAACTTTCCCAAGTCTGCAGACTAGCACAGTGGCTCTATTTTGGGGGCCAGGTGCCTCTTTGAAAATTGGGTAAACGGTAAATGCAATAGTTTGCATCTACATTTAGAAGGTGCATGGCCCCTCTACACTCACCCAAGGGGCGGGGGGCGATGTGGTGTGTGGCCCTTGGCTCCAGCACCTGGCGGTGAGCAGATGAACCAGGACCGGAATCCAACCTTTAGCCTCTCAGCCTAATTTTCTCTCCTCCCCACCACCCAGCCTCCTGTTTTCATAAGAGCAGGTCTGGCCTACTTCGGAGCCCTTGGCCTGTATTTTGCTTCAGGCAGCTTTGTGCCTGGTAAAACATTCTGGGATTCAGAATGTCAGCGCTCCAGCCTGGCCTCTCCCACACCTGCTGGAGGTTCCTGACGTGTGCGCGCTGTGCCCAGAGGGGGCTTTATGGGGCACGCACTGGAAATGGCACCTCAGCACCCCAGCCTGAGCCCTGCTTTTTACTCCAGGGCAAGTCTGGCCCATGTTCCAGGCACGGACACCCATCAGCCTCCTCCTGAGTATTTCTGTGCTTCCTCCTTTGCTGCTGCAGGAGCCCCGCCCGGGATCCCCAGGGGTTCCTTTCACGGGCTTCTTGGACTGGCCTTCCTGGCCCCTCATGCCAGCTGCCGTCCTCTCCTGCTCCCCTGGGTAATGGGTCCCTTTGCTTGCAACGTCCTGAGCAGCAGCTCTGCCAACCAGACCGGCTGAAGGGAACATCTGCTGCAAAAGCCTGTGTCCCTGCCAGGGCCTGTGCTGCCGAAGGTTCTCCCGGCACTGCTGTCGGCACTGCTCCCTGGGCACTCACGGTCTGCAGAGAGCAGAGGAAAGCAGTGCTGTCATTTGTTAGATCGGAGGTCCCCGAGGCTTCTGCCCAGGACCGGCACAGGCCCATGGCCCGGGCTGCTGGCGGGCGTGCTCAGAACGGCGGCTGGCCCTGACCCAGGTGCGGGCGCCTCAAGCCCTTCCCTCCGCCGTGAGCGAGCTAACAGAAGGGCCCTCAGCGTTTCACAGCAACATTCCCCTGGCAAGTCTCCTGCTCTTGGATAAACCCAGAACCCTCGCCACGGCACCCTCAGTTCCCACCCCCATCTACATGCGGGGCTCCCCAAACATTTTCTGTAAAGGGCTGGATAGTAAATATTTTAGGCTTTGTGGGCCACATACGATCTCTGTTGCTGCTGCTGCTTTTCCTTCCCCTTCTGCTCCTCCTGTTTCTTTTTTTGTAACCCTTCACAAATATGAAAACTATTATTAGCCTACAGGCTGTACAAAAACAGACCACAGGCCAGATCTGGCTCGCAGACCATAATTTGCTGACTCCCGATCTCTAGGATGGGGGATATCACCAGACAGGGCTGGAATAGTCAGGGAGGGCCTCCTGAGGAGGAGAATCTTAAACTAGGTGAGCGTGGGGGGGCATTTTTTTTAGTAGAGGAACGTGACAGCAATGGCGTGGGGGCTGGAAGGAGCCAGTTGTCTTTGCAGAGAATGGTTAGTTCACCAGCTTGGCTGGAGCAGAGGCGCCTGAGGTGGACATGGAAAGAAAGGCTGGGGGAGGGGAAGGAGCAGCCACAGAACTGAGGTCCTTGAGAGGATTGAAACATTATTCAAACGTCAGTGGGGAGCTGTGGAAGGTTCTAGAACATCGTCAACTGCATACTCTTCACCCGTGCCAGGTTGAGGCGTGACCACACCAGCCATGGCTGTGTCAGGGTTTGGCTGTGTCTCGGTGTGTGGGGAAGGGGTGTGGGAACTTCAGTGAGCTCTCTTCGTAGCGCTGGAGCCCAGTGAGGGTGGGAGCTCCCTGTTCACACCTCTTGGCCAAGGGTGTGCAGTCCTCAGGGCCACGGGGGCCAGGCGTGACCGTCTCTTCCCATTCTCTCTGCTTCCCCTCCCAGGGCAGCCCATGACCTTCCCCCCTGAGGCCCTGTGGGTGACCGTGGGGCTCTCTGTCTGTCTTGTCACCCTGCTGGTGGCCCTGGCCTTCGTGTGCTGGAGAAAGATCAAGCAGAGCTGTGAGGAGGAGAATGCAGGTGAGGGAGAGAGTGCGCGCACGCATACGTGCACACACACGTCTTTGGGTGTGTTGATGTGTCTGTGACATCCACGTGTGGGTCGCTTTCTGGTGACTGAATGAGGGTGAGTGTGCACATGGGGCCTGATTGTGTGTGTGGCCTTGAGGCTGAGTGTGTCTTGTACGTGTGAACAGGTGTGAGCTTGTCTATCAGGGCGGGAATGTGGAAGGCTGAGCGTGGGTAGGAGCGGGACGGGAAGTGAGTAGTGGACGTGTGGGGCTGCAGTGGGATGGTGAGCGTGGAAGTCACATGAGCGTGTCTGTGTGTGGAAGCGTGTGTAGAGTGTGGAAATTTAGTGGCACACGCGTGAATGCCGCATGGTTGTGGGTGTCCCTGTGTGAGGGTGTATCTGCCTCCCAGTGGGCAGAGTCGGAAGCAGCTGCCGTTAGCCTGGCTGGGATCAGTGTGAGTTGACGTTGGTGATTGGCAGGTGGTGAGCTGACATTGGTAGATGGCGGTTTGAGCTTGGTCGGGAAGTGTGTCACCTCTGGGGAGTGGTGGGTGGTGAGCACACAGTGGTGAGTCGGGGTGATGCCGGTGGCTGGTAGGTGGGCACACAAGGGCTTCCCTGGGTGAGCATGGAAGTAGATGGTCGGAGGTGGGAGCTGGCTGGGCGTTGGGACGGAGGGTGCGTATGTGGAGGAGAAGGGACAGACAGGTGGGTGGCAGCCCGTGCAGCGGGTGGCAGGGCGGGTTGGTAGAAGGACAGGTGCACAGGTAGGTGGGTGGTGCTCGTGTTGGAGGCTGGTGGTAGGGGGCTTGGTAAGTGGGTGGATGAGGGAACGATGGGGTCGGTGGGTGTGGCTGGGTGGAGGCGTGATGAGATGGTGCTCGGCTGGGTGAGTGGCGGGCTCTGCTCTGTGCTGGTCTCAGGCTCCCACCCTGTGTTCAACATCTGGACCGCCGGCCAGGCCTACTCAGCCCGCTTACCTGCCTCCCGCACTCCCAGGTGGGGAAGTGCAGGGATGCCCGTGGGCTGAGAAAGTCTTGTTTACTGAGTCCTTGTCTTCCAGCTGCTGAGGACCAGGATGTGGATGGAGAGGGATCCAAGACCGGTAAGCCCGAGCTTAGAGGTGGCCTTACTGGCTGAGGGAAGGACACAGGGATGGGGAGAGGACTCTAGGATCAGAGAAGCCACATTTGCTTAGGTTTGAACGCAGTCTGTTCTGTGGACTGTGGCCTTCTGCCCGGGTGAGTCCGGTCTTCGCTGAGTGATAGGCCTGGACGGGATCTCCCCTGACTCCCTCCCAGTGTTGCTTCATCTTTCCCGCATACCTGACCTTTCTGCCAGGCCAGCTGCACTCCGAGTGAGTCTGCGCTGTGGGGTCTGGTGGCTTCCTAGGGGAAGACTGAGGGCTCGGGGCAGGGTGGCCTGGGGTTCAGTTCCAGCTGCCGCTCGTGGGTTGAGTGGTCTGGAGCAAGTCACTTTGCTTCTCTGGGCCTCAGTTTCTTCATCTTTGAGTCTTGGTTTCCTCCTAATAACCGCCTTCCTTCATAGACTGTGTGGGTTTAATTGAATGAGACCCTGTACATGAAGGGTCTAGTACTGTCCCTGGTGCCTGGTCCAGGCCTGCTGGGGTCTTGTTAATAGGCAGACAATTTAAGACAGTCCCATTCTGGTTAGAACCTATGTGACTTTGGTCAAAGCGCTTTGCTGCTCTGGGCTCCAGTGTCCCTCTAAAATGTTATCCCGACCCTGCCTTTTGTGTGACTGTGTTTGGAGATGCAAACTTGGACTTAGGGTGGGTGCACAGCACTGGTGTTCTGTGGCCGCTGGAGGCCTCACTGCCCTCCCTCCTGGGGCTCCCGGGCTGGGCGAGCCAGGTTCCCACAGAGCCATTTGGGATGACACCAGTAGACATCGGTTCCCCACCCCAACCCCCCCCCCGGGAGACTGACACCCGGGACTGCTGTAAGTGACAGTTAACTCTCTGCCTTTGGTGTGGAGACAGCCCTGGGCTCAGGCCTCATTTTTCTGGCTCAGAGGCAGATGTCGCTGACGGAGGGTGGGGGAGCGATGGGAAGAGGGCGGCCTAGAGATTTGTTCAGTCTCAGTTCCTCGTGACCCAGGTGCACCAGGGAACAGCTGCAGCCCCCTGTGCCCTCACTTCACCCTTACTTGCAAAGCAGACTCGGTGTACTTCCACATCTCGAGCTCACCGGAGGGCAGGGTAGCCGTTCCCATTGTACGGATGTGGAAAACTGAGGCCCAGAGGGAGGAGTGACAGGATACACAGTAGTGCTGGGCCTTGGGACAGCAGCCTAGGGCCCCCTCCCTGGGGCTGACAGGTTGCCCTCATCCTAGGTCTGTGTAGACCTCACTTCTTCCTCGGCACCTGTCCCTCTGCCCGCCTCCTGACCCCGCCACTTTCCACGGTTCCCCCTCACCGTGTGCTCCTTCCTTTTTTGCAGCGCTGCGGCCTCTGAAACACTCTGAAAGCAAAGAAGGTAAAGACACGTGGTGCTTGAGACTGTGTCTGTGTGTTGGCACATCTGTGGGTAGGAGGCTGGGGAGGGTCGTTGGTGGTGGGGGGTGATTATCACGTGCTCATGGGTGACCTGAGGCTCCCTCCCCGGGACAGCAGCCTCCACTCTCCCCTGGTGGGATGGCAGAGGGCGGAGTAACCAAGGTCCCAGCTCCTCTACGCGGATGCAGACATGACGGAGCCTTCACGAGGACAGGGATTTCTTTCTCTCTCCTGTGACGGTGCGAGCGTAGGGGATCTTCAGGCCACCGATGTCCTGGAGCTAGGCTCCATTTATTGGTTTCTGCCCTCTTGCGCCCAGAGCTTCCATCCTGGGGTCCAAGCTGCCTGCTCCAGCTCCCATGCCCTCTCCAGAAGCAAGGGGGCGGGGAAGGGAGGAACTTTTTTTTCTAGGGCTTGACTAGAAATAGCTCCTGTTACTCCAGTTTCCGTGCATTGGGCAGGCCCTAGTCACGTGATGCCCGACTCCGGGGAGGCTCGGGAGTATGGCTGCTGGCAGTAATGTTAACAATCAGTATTATCCATATTCTGTAACGACAGCGGGTACACGAGGAAGTGGTTGGTTGGAAGTAAGTTTGAGATTCCTCCTTACTGAAAGTAAGCAACAGCGACATCTACGTATGTGTGTTTGTCTGGAAATGTGTGTGTGTGTGTGTGTGTGTGTGTGTGTGTGTGTGTGTGTGTATTTTGAACAAAACATTCCTTGATGCAGACTTGCCACTCGATACCAGTGGCTTCCACCTGGAAAATCAAAGCTGGTTGCTAAAGGTTATGGAAACTTTTTCAGGTTGCCTGGGTGTCCCTGTCCGGAAAGAAACATTCACTGAATTCCTGGATGTTCATCCCTGCATTTAGGGAAGAAGGGAAGGACATAGGCTTTGTCTTCAGGAAACTTCCAGAGGCGGGGGTGGGGTGGGCTATGGGGCCCTCAGACACCTGCACAAAATACGTGATCCAAGAGGGTCATAGACTCAAGACTTTTAGGAAAGGCAGTAAGAGGGCTTCGGGAAGGCAGCATCGTGCAGAAGAGGCCCCCGGGTTGGGGGGGGAGACCTTGGGTCTAGTCTCTGCCTCTGACCTAACGGAAGTTTCCTCATCTGTGGAATGCACACCTCCCTTACAAGATGGTGGTGAGAATTAGGCAGCGTGACAAAGACAGAAGTGCTCTGTAAAGCAAGTCCTTTTGAATGCTGAAGAATGTTCCTCTGCAGGAAGAGGCCTATGTTGGGGTATGGAGGGATGGAGATACGTTATCTGCCTCCTTGTTGTTCTGAACCAAATGAGGCATAGAAGGATTGAGCAGATGGAGATGAAAATGTCAGCTTCATTCTAGAAGAGAGCTGCGGGAGAATGGCCTGGGTGTGGGGTGCAGCGGGCTTCCCGATCCTGCTCCCAGTGGGGCAGCCTGGCCCTCCAGTCCCTGGTCACACTGTTGTGCGCACAGAGGCAGTGCCCAGAAGGGAGGACTACTTGCCCTGGGACAGACAGAGCCCAAAGAACGGGGGCGGGAGCAGCGGGGTCACACATGCCCTGGTCCTCCTTCGAAACTGTTCCCCAAGTCAGGGAGTGGAGTGGGGCCAGTCCACTGGGTGCCCCCCCATGGGGAGACAAGAACCAGAGGAGCTCAGCATGAGAAGGGGAGCTGGAAAGGACTTCTTGCTAGTGGAGGGGAGGGAGCCAGGTCAGGGAAGAGGGAAGGGGATAGAAAGGAGGGGGAGATGGGAGGGGACAAGTGTGCCTGGGAAAGTGGTTGGAAAGGGTGTGGGGTGGGGGGGAGCCATGGGGCTGGAGAGAGAGGCGGTGGGGATTAGGCAGCCTCCCTCAGGGGGCCTCATGGTCCGTCTGATGCCCCGCTCCTGTGTTGGTGTCTGGGCGTCCAGGGCGGTGCTGAGCACGGGGGGGCTGCTGTCAGGCTGCCGCAGCCGCTCCCCCACACACTCCCCACCCGCAAGTGCGTGAGCACGCGCCTGGGGTTCTGGAGTGCGCCCAAGAGTGGAACCCCTGTAGGTGATGCCTTCCCCCATTTTGTCTTTCCATCGCGAAATGCAGATGATGGACAAGAAATAGTCTGACCATGAGGACCAGGGAGCTGCTGCTCCGGCCTGGGGGCTCCGGCCTCTGGCTGCACTGGGGCCATGGTGTGAACCCTGCCCCCAACAGATGGCTCCCACCCTGGCGGGGCTGCTCATTCTCCAGAGGACAGAGACACCACCCCGCAGCCTTCTTCCTCCGATGGACGTGATTCCCAAGTCATCCTGCTGCCTTATTTCTCCAGTGACACGATACATAAACTACCCTGCTGTCTTATTTCTTATGGACCTAACACCGTCACCAGCCCACCACCTTAGTTCTCCAGTGGATATGCTGCATGGACCACCTGGCTGCCTCTTTTTCTGCAAAGGACACAATATTCAGACTGATGCTCTGCCTTGTTTCTCCAAAGACAGGATACACAGTCACCCCTGGCCTTCTATCTCCAGTGGCCCGGACACACCAGTTTACATTTCTCAGCCTTTTCTTCTACCCCCGCACCCCGTAAGCCTGACTCCTCAGACAGGGACACTGCACCTTCAGCATCTCCCCGAGTCACAGGCGTCTCCCCTCCCGCCTCCCCCTCCTCTGGCCCCAGCGCTGGCCTTTTCCCTCCCTCCCTAAGTGACGACGGGGCCACTCCCCCAGGCACGCAGAGGCACACAGGTGCGTGTGCTGGAACACGTGCTGGGACACGTAGGGACCTCCCTGAGCCCAGTCTCTCCCATGGTGCCCTGGGCTGTGCCCTGGGAGCTCCCTCCCCATGGGAAGCATGTGCTGGTCACACTGGGTCTCTGGGTGTTTGCGTGGGTCCCCTGGGGGTCAGCCTCTAGCCCTCTGCTTTTCCGCCTGTCCTTTTGTTCATTCTAGTCACGTTCATCGAGCATCCATGGGGTGTCCCCACTGCCTTAGGTACCTGGGACCCAGGGTGAGAAGACAGGCTCCTCCTTCAAGGAGTTCGTCCTTCAACTGGGGAACTGTGAGGAGACAGACAACTGCCCGCTATGGCCTGCGGCTCACAAGGGGGCTCCTGCCCCACTCCCTGCATACCCCCTCCTGTGCCCACAGCCTCCTGGATACCTCACACCCACCCCATCCCTAATCCCTCCCCAGAGCAGGAGGAGGAGGCAAAAACCTGGAGACGGGGGCAGAGCCTCTTGCTACAGGCAGAGAATCCGATGGTTTCCAAAGTCTTTCCAGGTGTGAGCAGGTGGGCAGGCGGCCACAGCACCCTGAACCCCGGAGAGCAGAAGCCTAGGGGAGGCCTGGGGACAGGGCAGGGCCAGGAGGGCCGCAGGGACACAGCCCCTCACCCCCCACCATGGTGCTATTCTGGAGCCAGGAGGTCCTCCTGGCTTGTCTCTCGCTGGCCCCCAGCCTCCAGAACACTTCTGATGTCCTCCCGCTGACATTTCGTCCTTCCCCCGGGAACAGAAGAGGTGGCATGTCTAATTTAAATGTGGGACTCTGAGGAATTCTGTTAAGTGGGGGTGTATTTTGGGAAAAATAAATGGCTTTGTAGAAAGCTTTTCCTCCGAGAAGTGTGTGGAAGCAGGTTGGGCAGCGGGACTTGGCAGAAGGGATCCCCTCCCGGACATTGAGGCCAGAGCGGGGATGCCTGCGTCTCCTCCCTCTCGCCGTCCTTCAATCCCTGGGTCTCTGTGGCCATGCTGCCCCTCCCTGGCCGCAGTTTCCCTCTTGGGAAAGTGAAGTTGGCTGTCCAGAAACGCTTGGTGCCTCCCACTCCTGGAAGTGCCGCCTAATTTCTTTATCTTGGAAGACTCAGATCCGGGGCTTGTTTAGGGCCACCTCTAGCGCCCCATTTTACAGATGGGGAAGAAGAGCCCTATTAGGAAGCTGAAGCTGATACCAGGGAAGGATCTCTGCATGCTGTTGTTGTCTGGCCCCGTGGAATGGGCACCAGCCTTGAATCAGAGATCCAGGTCCGGGACCTCATTCTGCCCTGTGACCCTGAGCAAGACATCTAGCTTCTCTGGACCTTACTTTTCTTATATGAGAAACAGACCTGAGGTTTTCACCATCTTCCACCTCCAGAGACTGGGCAGAGGGGGTGAATGTGGCAGATAAACAGGTTTCCAGAGGGCTGGGTTCAGGGATGTGGGATCGTGCAGGGCATACTGTGACCATTTGCCCCTGGGCGACAAGGCCCTGGGGCAGCAGGAGGGGCCTGCGGTAGAGGTCAGGACACTTGACTTTTGTTCCCATCTCCACTACTAGCTTGTGACAGAGTCTTTCACACCCCTGACCCTTGATTTCCTTATCCATTAAGTAGGGCGTGGAGTCCTCCCCTGAAATGTATGCAGCATTTTTCACAAACCAGAGCGCCTATTGTAAAAGCCCATGGCCCTCGCAGTGAGACCAGTCAGCTTGCTTGAAGTCCCACCACGGGTGCTCTGGGTGGATTTTAGAATCAAAAGACCTGTACCGGGGCTCTGCCTTTGCCCTGTACTCCCCCCTGCACCCTTGAGCATGTTGCTTACCACCCCCGGGCTGAACTCTACCTGCCAGGTGGGGACGACGGTGGTTCATGTTTCATAGGATCTCTCTGAAGCTTGGGCAAGACTGTGGGTGAGCAGACGCTGCAAATTATCAAGTGCTGGGTGCATGTGGGGGGTTATTTTCCTTCCCTGCTGTCGCGGTTGCACTCTCTTACTCCCTAGGTGACTTTGTAAATGGAGCGCAGTGACCTCAGTTTGCCCATCTGTAAAAGAGGCATGGGAACCACTGCTTTTTCTTCCTGATGGGGCCAGGATAAGCCTCAGACACTGGATGGAATGCTTGCAGGGGGACCCAGCAGGTGAGGGGACTTTCCTGGGGGCTGGGGGGTGAGGAAGGTGGCCGCTAAGTCCCCTGTGATAAGTGCCCCAGAGAGCAGTATTTTTAGCTGCCTTTCCTGGGCAAAACTCCAACTTCTGCATTTTAATGGAGAAATAATTCTCACAGTGCGACAAGCTATAGCCTGCAGGTGTCACATCCATATTAAAGAGGGGACAGCGCAAGGGTTCATTTGCCTGGCTTGAGGTGTGACCGGAATTCACCTCCAGGAGCACTTGTAACCAGGGCTGTGAAGACCAATTAGTGGATCTGATCGCTCAGAGAGAGGAGCCTGGGTGGGGGGGTGAAGACAGCAGGGCTGGGGGGCCCCGAGCCATCCTGACTGTCCTCTTTCAGAGCAATCCACCTCTGCTCACGCACAGGCAGGAACTGTGCCTTCCCCAGGTCTGTTCGGGGGTGGTGGTGGGGGTTGGGGAGGCACTTGACCTTGCTCGTCCCAGGGGCAGTTGCTGAGTGTGTGGGCCAGTCAGCAGAGACCCTGGCAGCTTCTGAGGTGGGCAATGTCCAAAGGTCCTTCTGCAAAGCCCAAGTCTTAAACTGAAATGTGAAGCCAAGGTTTGCCCCAAGTAGCAAAATCTCGGGCCTTCAAGCGCAGGGCGCTCGGGGAGAGGCAGGAGCCGAGCACAGCGTGCAGTAATGCATGGGAAGCCTGCAAATGCAAACAATATTGTGTTAAACTAATAAGCAAACACAAACAAAACACCACAGGCCCAAAATGGCATCGCTTAGGCCAAGTCCCTACACTGGGGCTTAATATATAACCTGATTGCACTTTTGATATCCCCCCGAAATATCGTCTTAGTAGGGATTTTCTTAGTAGGATTGCCAGTGAATCTACCATGGGGGCCTTCTCTGTCCCCCAAAGGAAGATGAGGCAATCTGCCTGGTAAGACCCCTGGCTTGTCCTGTTGCTTTGGCCTGCCTAGGGAAAAAGGCCTTGACTGGAACAATCCTTTTGTCAAAAACTTTCTCGCCCCACCCTCCAATAAGAACCTTCCGTTTTGTAAGACTCCTGGGAGCTTCCCTCTACCTTCTTGGTGGCCTGAATCGTTTAATAAAGCCAATCAGATTTACTTGGTTGAATTTTATTATTTAACAACAGAATCGTACAGTGTCTTCACCTGCTGTCCCCCCATGCAGAGGGAAACACTATTAAGGGTTTGCTATCCTTCTAGACTTTTCCCTAGGCTAACACTTCTATAAAACTGAAACCATATGAATTGGGTTTTTTCTCTATTTTTTTAAAGATTTTATTTATTTTTTTGAGAGAGAGTGAGAGCACGAGATGGGGGGAGGGTCAGAGGGAGAAGCAGAGTCCCCGATGAGTGGGACTTGATCCTGGGACTCCGGGATCATGACTTCAGCTTAACTGACTGAGCCACGCAGGCACCCCTTGATGGTTCTTGAATTTCACATAAACGGCACCCTACAGTACATATAATTTACTTAAATAAAGACATATCATTGTCTTTAAAAGACATCCCTCATTCTTTTTGAATGGCTGCATAGTATCTCACAGTACTGCTGATTTTGCCAGTTCCTATAATTTGGATACACATAATGCAGATTTGTGCTTGAGTTTCTATAGCACAGAGCCCCAGAAGTGGGATCGCAGGGTCACAGGGCTGTGTATGTGAGATGTTGGTAGAATTGCCAGTCGTTTTGGACAGCCTGTTGAGCCAGTCTCTGTGGCAGCAAGAGTGAGCGAGCAAAGAACACTTGGGGCCACTAGTGGGAGGGCTTCTAGATAGGGCAGGAAGGGTGCTGGGAATTCCAGTGCCCAACTGGGCTTAAAGGGGCCTCAGGGATAAAGCCCTACTAAAGAGTAGGTGGGGCCTGTGGTCATCTCTTCCTCTCCCACCCGCTCTGGGCCACCCTCCCTTCGGCATCCGCCTGTGGCAGTCCCCTGCCTCGGTTCATAGTGGTGCCTATTTCACCACTAATGAGGCGGGGCTTGTTAGAACACAGGACACCCAGAATCTCATGGGGCAGATACATCCCAGTCCTTTGTTCCCAGCCTTTCCCCAGTGTCTGAGCAGCAGACACATCCTCCTCTCTTCAACCTCCCTCCACCCCCATTGCCCTCCTCTGGACATGTTTCATCACTGTCCTTTCAGAGTGAGGCCCTGGCCTGATAATGATTCAGCTCGCAATAGATCATTTTCTCACCTCCTTGATTCTGAGTGCTATGCTCCTAGTGATACAACTCCAGATTCCATTAGTCCAGTACTTCTTAACCCTGGCTGCACATTAGAATCACTTCAAAGATTTTTAATAATAGTGGTGCTTGGGCTCCCTCCCTAGAAGTTCTGATGCAATTGGTTGAGATCATTGCTAAATATTTGATGTGTGTGACCCCGAAGCTCTAGCCTGGCTTACAAGTTAATGCAAAATAGGGCTCAGAGGGACAATCCTGAGCAGAGACCTTTGAGACCAGGCACTGGAGACAAGCCAGCTGTTCTCAGTGATCACTGAATAAGACCAGGGGGTGTTTGTTTTCTCACTAAAAGAAGGGCAGAATATACAGGTGCAAAGAATGTTGAGGGAATCTGTGTTCCTATATGTGTGAAGAAGGGGAGCCTGTGTTGTGGGGCCCAGGGGAGAGTAGGAACCCCGAATTCTTGCCCTCTGTCAGACCAGGCACCCAGGCTCCGGGGGAGTGAGGAAGGTTGGGGTGCCACAGATGATGGCTCAGACCCTTCAGCTCAGTGTAGGAAATGGGGCCCCTCCCCCTCTTCCTCCCACTGCCTCCTTTTCTCCCTCTGTCTCTCTCCCTGGTCGCCCCCAGGCCTCCAGATGTGCACAGCCACATGGCTGGTTCTGGCTCCCTCCCTCCCTATCTCCCTTCCTCCAGCACTGCATTCTGCACAGAGGCAAAGACCATCTGTCCCGCTCCCTGCAGCCGTCAGCGTGCACACGTGAGCCAGGCGAGGCTGCTTTGAGCCAGGCTCAAAGAAGCAGCCTCGCGCTCTTCCTGCTTCCTTCCCTTCGCGTCTCCGACTTGCTTCTGCCCCAGGGTATCCCGAGCCTCTCCCTTACTGCACAGCAGCCAGTGACCGGAGCGAGTGTAGCATCCTTCCTCCGCACTGCCCCTCACCGTCCTCTTGCGGGCTCTCTGGCCTTGAGTCCTTCCTGAGTCTGCCTACCTGGTGCTATAATTCCCGGGGCCAGCAGGCTTTCCTGGTCTGCACCCTACTCTGCTCTCTTCCTGCTCTCATGTTTCAATATCCTCTCCAAAGTGTTTCCTGAGGAACGTGACCCCCACTCTTGGGATGTTGGAGGAAGGATCAACATGCATCTCTCCAGTCGCTGACCTGACATGCTGCCTTATTCTCTAAGATGATTCAGGGTCATTTGCTGCTAATGAATGAACGCACTAGTTTTTGTTCCCACAGCTTTCACAATTGCTTTGAAGTCCATGTGCTCATCGATGGCACCTTCAGAGAACCTTCCGGGAACTCGAAGGAGGCCGGATTGTAGATGGAGCTCAGCCTCCTTAGGTGACCATGCTTAGGGCCTGGGTGACATGGCTGGGGTGCTGATTTCCTTGGCGTCTCTATCCACGCTGCCCTTCTGGGTGTCCGCCTGCCTGCTGCAGCTGGGAGGATCTGGGTCAGCACAACAAGAGAAAGTTGGCAGCCAGGGATTCCAGACCGAGGGCATTTGTAGAATGGGCTCTGCAGTCCTGAGAGAGGAGGGCATGCTGCTCTGTCTGGAGGATGTGTGATGAGGGAGAAGGGGACAGAGATGATGGGCAGAGTGGCGGAAGTTGCATGCAGCACATTCAATCCTCTTTACAAGCCTTTGCTCAAGCTCCCCGTGACTCCCACTGGGCCTGCCCTCTCTCCCTTCCTCCTGTGCAATCCTACACACCCCTCCCGGGCCTCCCCCCACACCTCTGACTGCACCCCGGTGTCTCACTGCCAGGGGGAGACACTAGCTCCTTCACTGAGCTCTGGCAGTTCATCTCCTTCTCCGCAGGGCAGGTCTGGACCCCCCCCCACCCAGCCCTAGGCACAGAGCAGACCCTGTGGATTGCAGGCAGGGAAGCACCCAGACTACATTAATCCTGTCTCTGAAGGGAAGGGACTGAGGCTGAAGTCGGCTTCTGCGCTATCCCTGAAAAAAGAATTTCCCAGCGAATGAGTAATGTAAATGAGGCTGCGAAAGGGTGCTTAACCTATTTAAAGGAATAATCTATTTTAAAAATCTCTTAGAAGTACCTATTTACCAGAGACAATTGATATGGTAATTGCAAGTCATTCTCTCTCTCCCTCTCCTCTCTCTCTCTCTCTCTTTGTTATTTACCAGAGAAGGTTCCCTAAGCTCCCTTTGCCCACCCCCAGATTTGGGGTAGAAAACACTACCCGCTAGCCCTTGGGGAGCTGGGTACGAAGTGCTCTATGTCCTTGCAGGCTGTCTGTAAAATGGGGCCAAGAGTTGCACCCTCCTTCCCTGGTTGGCTGAGATGGAGACATCACCACAGGACAGGCTTTGTGGGGCCGCCTCACCTGCACTTACACGGTGTGAAAAGTTAAGTCTGAGCAGATGGCACTGGGCTCAGTGCAGACAAAGAGGAGGGGACAGACGGACAGGGTGGGGAAGGATGGAGATGGGGGTGGGGAGGACTGCTCATTGCTCCGCTGAAGATGGCAGTTGAAGGAGCCCCAGGTGCAAGAGAGAAGCAGCCACAGCCCCCTGGGTACCAGCATTGCAGATCAATGTAATCCCTTGGCCTGCAGATCGATCCTGCTTTCTCGGGGTTTTAATTGGCTTGTTGGCTTTGGCTTGGGGGAGAGAAAGAAGCGCTTTCCCAAGGAGAGGAGCTGCATCGAGGCTGCCATGGTGGCTCCATTCCTGCTCACCCCCACCAGCGGGATGATGGGGCGGCAGGCAGATACCGTTCTTACCCCCTTCCCAGGTCCCAGCCGGGGCTCTCCCTGCCTGCTGGAGTGGGGTGAGGCGAGCCAAGATGCTCCTGGGGGTGGTAGTCTGANACAGAGATGGAGACAGCCAGCGAGAGAGGGAACACAAGCAGGGGGGGTGGGAGAGGAAGAAGCAGGCTTCCAGCAGAGGAGCCTGATGTGGGGCTCGATCCCATAACGCTGGGATCACGCCCTGAGCCGAAGGCAGACGCTTAACGACTGTGCCACCCAGGCGCCCCTCCACTGTACTGTTGAGCTCAGAGGAGGGGAGCAATTGCCCAGCAACTGGGAGCGAAGCTCGGAGGAGAACCCAGGAGGCCCCTGCCCCCAGCTCAGCGCTGTGTCCAAGGACTCTGTTATATAGCCCTATGGGGTTTGATCTGAGGACAGGAACATGGTATCTGAGCAGCCACCTCCTGCAAGGGGTGGGGCTGCCCAACAGAGTGGACTTCTCTTTGCAGCCCTCACAGGCCAGCCCCTCCGGAGGAGTCCACGTTTCATTGGTGGTGGTGGCAGTGGTGGTGGCAGCCGAGACCTTTTGGGGCATCTCTCCTCCTGGCCTCAGCAGCTTCCTTTCCGCTCCTGTAGTTGTCCTAATAAACACCTTTAAAATATTTATGAAGGCAACTTCAGTGAAGTAACACAACATTGCTTTAAAATGATTTTCTTCTTCTAATACATAGCTTTGGCATGAGCTCCAGGTCCCAAGCTCCTGAGGGCAGGCCCATCAGGGTAAAGGGCTCTCCATTAATGAGCTAAGTAGTGGGGATCCCTTCCCTCTCTTGGGGGGCCCGACCTGGTGGCAGGTGTGGAGCTGTGACAGTTTGACAGGGCGCAGGGACCAGAATCCGGAACGTGGAGGAATGGGTCAAGGGAGGGAGGAGACCGGCAGAGGCTCTTGGGAGAACTGACCAGGGAGGAACCTGAATCCTCAGTTTCTCTGGAGCCACGGACAGTACCCCCGGGCTCTGCCGCTGGGGGTCTGAGAAGCCCAGAGGCCAGCAGCTAGCACTCCTGGATCTGTGCTCTACTTTGTTGACACGAATGGGGAAGGGCTGTGCTCTAGGAGGAAGTGATGGGTGCCGTGGGTTGGTGGGGTGGGGCCAGGGGTGCCTTGGGCCCTGAGCAGTTGGTGGCTGAGCTCAGCGACCCCCCAGCAGCCCCAGGGGGGGGAAAGATAGGTATCAACACCTCGTGTGCAGAGGTTGGGGTGGGACTCAGCAGCTGGCCTCCAGATTTGTCTGTCTGGCCTTCGAAACTCCAAGGGCCCCACGCCTGCCCTCCTTCTTGCACAGATCCCTGTGCTGCCCTCTCATGTCAGCTAGAATGGCACCTTGTCCAACCTCCCCTGGTACAGATGAGGACACGGATGCCCCTCCCCACACCCCTCCCCTTCCCCAAGCTAAAAGGAAAACCTCTGTCCACATCTATCTGGAATGGAGGGGAGGCCCTGACGGAGAAATTTGGAGAGAAGAGTTCTATCCTCACCCTGTTCACACCCAGAAAAGTCTCTTTCTAACAAGAACTGTTTTCATCACCATCGCCTAAAGCCTGGAGCTGCTCTAATTACGTGTCAGGCTGGAATCTGACAGGAAGCATTTTAATTATTAATTTGAAGTGTGCTGAGTGTTGGGATGGAGGAGGGCCGGTTCCTTCAGCTCGCGCACGCCCAGCTCCGTCTGTTGGGACCTCATTATTGACACCTCAGGCCTTCCAGGCCTCTCCGCTGGGCCGAAGCCTCTTTCCTACAAGGGCCGGCCCAGGGCCTGCACCTCCCACTGCTCTGCCCTTCCTGACCCCTTGCTTGGCACAGCTCTTTCTGGTTTTCCTCGTTGACAGAGTCCTTCAGCACAGCGTCTATAGTTCCCACTATATAGATGGAGACTGGGGAGGGCGGCGGGGAGAGGCGCTGCCCCAGGTCACAGCTCATGACAGCCTCAGGCAGGGCAGAAACTTCAGGCTTTCCAGTTGGAGCTCTTTAGTTCTTGCCTGCCCGTGGAGGCGGCCTTCTGCCAGGCTGTCCTTCCCCTGGTGTCTTATCTTCATCCTCACCTTACTGCTGGCACACAGACTTTTCTTTGATCTGTTGCACTTTCAAGGACCATTTTCTTGCTCCATTCACACCCAGGCATGGGCATAACCTTCTGGGGTCTGGGGCCGGACTGCTCGTCCTGTTCCGGGGAAGGTAGAGTCATGGCCTGCCACGGACCGGGGACATCCCAGGCCTGCTGCTTCTTCTGCCCCCAGTGAAGGGAGACTGGTGCTCGGGTCACTGGTTCTTTTCTAGATCTGACCCCCCACACTCTCCTGTGTATCAAGGCCTGATTCTCCTCTTTACGCAGCCTTTCCTTTCTGTTAGATCCCAGGCCGTGGTGGGATGGAGAGGTCCTGATCCACTAGGGGAGATAACATTTATACAAACTTGAAGTAGGAGGAGCTGTGGGGCCCAGAGGAAGGAGAAAGAAGCCCCGGAGGAATTGGAGAAGGCTTCCCAAAGATGGTGATGTGTGAACTGTGTCTTGGAGGATACGTGGTATTTGAGTCGTGGTTGGGTGCAGAAGCTACTGTATTTTAGGCAGAAAGAGGATGGATACAGGGTACTGGGTGTTTACAAAATCTTTGGAAGGGGTGAAGGAGCAGGCTTGAGGCTGGGTCTCCAGGAACGACTCCAAGAGTACCACAGAACTGGCCAGCCAGCACGCTGCCATCTTGGCCACAGTCAGAAAGGCATTGTGGTGGGCCGGATAGCCCACCAGATTCCCGGAACCTGTGGAAATTTTATATGGCAAAGGGAGACTTTGTAGTTGTTATTTAGTGAAGAATCTTGAGAGGGAAAGATTAGCCTGGATTATCCCGGGGGGCCCAATATAATCACAGGGGTCCTTCTATAAGAGGGAGGCAGGAAGCAGAGTCAGAAGAGGAATGGGAGGACAGAAGCAGAAGCTGGCTTGAAGATGGAGGAAGGGGCCATCAGCCAAGGAAAGCAAACAGCTTAGAAATGGATTCTCGTCCACGGCACCAGAAGGAAGGCAAGCCTGCTGACCTTGATTTTAGCCTAGGGAGATTGATTTTGGACTCCTGACCTCCAAAGCTGTAAGAGACTACATTTGTGTTATTTTAAGCCTCTAAACTGTGGTAATCAGTTATGGTAACAAAAGAATATGGGGTGTGAGGGAGGAATCCTTGGAACCGGTGGGTTCAATGCTGCCATAGCGGGGTCCAGGGATCAGGGATCGTGCTGCCGCCGCTCCGCACCCTTGACTCTGAAGACTTGATGCTGAAATGCTCCTGCATTTGCACAACGGGGCTGCTGGCCGAAAACAGCCCAGAGCAGCCATAGACAGCCTCCAAATCTGCCTTCCGAGTCTTGCCAAAATGCCTCTAATTGCTAGAACCTAGTTCACACACAGAGCCTCAGCTGCAAGGGGGCCTGAAAATGTCATTTTTAGCTTTCCAGCCACAGACGTCCAGCAAGGCCACTAGGAGGGGGTAGGAACGGGATGCCGAGTGTTGATCAAACATGCCAGCCAGTGGGGGATAATGAATGATGACAATGAGTAATATACCTCAAAACCTGTCTGTGGGCGCGCTCTGAAAGCCTCACCCTGGCCCGTGCACGGGTGTCGTTGAACTGTCCCCTGTAATCTGAGGAAGCTCAGCTCTTTGCCCAAAGTCCCACAGCAAGCATGCGCCCAAGGCGGGCTCTGAACCCAGCTGCGCTCTACTTTAGAGCCCAAGTTCTAACCACCGCACAGGACAGAGGAGAAGCAGGGTCAGTGCACGAGGGGAAATGGCCCCAAAGAACACAGAGGCATGAGGGAATCGGGCACTGGAGGAACTACAAGCCGTTCATCTGCCCTCCATGAAAGCTGACTGGGTGGGAGAGGCAAGGAGAGCTGAGGCCGGCAGGGACCAGGCCATGGAGGGACTCAATGTCCTGCTGTGTAATCCTAAAGGCCACCAGGAGCCACTGAAGTTTCCTCCTCCTCTTCTTCCTCCTTCCTTTCATAAGAGCTTGTAAAGCAGGAAGGTGGTAATTTGGTTTGCATTTTGTATGTAAAGAATGGCTTACACTAGCGATTGGAGAGCTGAGTCAGAAAGAATACACTGAGTCCCGACTCTGGTCACACATGGAGTCCTGACCCTGGACACACATGGAGTGTCCTTGTCACACACAAAGCCCCGACCCTGGTCACGCTCTGAGCCCTACCTTTAGACTAGACCAAGTCCTATCTCTGGCCTCTTCCTGAGCCCTAACTCTGAATGTAGACTGAGCCTGTCCAGCAGCCGAGTCCTTATCTCGTCCAATTATCCCAGGAATGCCCCCGATCACTGGGGCACTCTGATGAAAGAACGGTTCACTCAATACAGCCATTCTCTACTGCTGTGTCTGTGGCCCGGAGCTCACATCTTTAAAAAGCAGAGAAGTGTCATCTTCCTGGTGAAGGATGACTGGACAATCCTTGCTTTGCACCTGATGAATTGAAGAGAAACAGGGGCAGGAAGAGGCGGGGGAAGAGAGGAAAGTGAGTTTCTAGAACATTAAGCTGCTTTTTCCATAATGAAGGGAGCTCTCATTACAAACCTGGAGCTCCCTGATAACCAGAGGGGGGTGGGGGAGCACAGAGTGACAACGCGGAGCTCGGTATGCTCTGTGGGGCCTCTTGGAGGGGGCTCAGACCCTCGACCTTCCCACAGCCACAGCCAGGTGGGCTCTCACTTAGTGAGGAGAGCTCTGAGGAGAGCAGGTAAGCAGGGCCAGCCCAGCACAGCCTTCCCTGGTACGCACGGGCGGGGCACAGGCAGCACTGTGGCTGGAGGAGGAGGGAGGCTGCAAGTCGGAGAAGGCGCCTTCTAGAACTAGAATCTAGTTCTAGAACTAGAATCTAGTTCTAGAACTAGAACTAGGCTGCAAGTCAGAGAAGGCGCCTTCTAGAACTTGGTGGAATAAGTACAAGTCCTATCTGGTTTGAAGATTCCTTTATGAAGAAGTAGGAAATCATCCTTCAGCCCTGTAATGATGCTCTGGATTAGAAAACAAACAAATCACAACAAAACTGGGTGAGTGCCTTGGCACTTGGCGCGAAGGTCGGCCACCTCGGAGAGTGGGAGCATCAGGCAGAGTACCCTTCTTGTCCCTTTGTTTCCCGCCTCCCCAAGACCTGGCAGGACGCCCCCTCCTCTTGGAAAGATTTTAGGTATCGTGGCCCCCACTCTGGATCTGGAAAGAGATTTGAACCATGTGGGCAAAGGAGGGCTGTTGAGGGCCCACATTATTCACGCAATGCGTGTTCACTGAGGACTTGTGCCAACTACAGCCAGCGTGAATTATTCCTGCCCTCAAGGCACTTGCAATCCGTGGGAGCAGACAGCTGTGCGGGGAAAATAAACCCCAGCGCAGCAGAGAGGGGGGGATCGAAGGAATGTTCTGGAAGTGGCCTGATGAAAGATGAACTGAGGGTAGGTGGGAGCAGTAGAGGCCTCGGACTTGCATCCCTGCAGTCACTGCAGATGACTGAGGACCTCCAGGGGAGGTGGGGGAGTGTGGGGACCGACGAGGGCCCGCCCCACTTGGGGGCGCTGGCTGCTCTGCTTCTGCTGGTCCCACGTGGGAGACCAGCCCAGGATTGTCAGGTCTTTAAAAACAATTTTTTTATAGGAAAATTGAGGGGATTTTTTCCCTCAAGAAACCCGAAATCTGTATTTTTATGTAAAATCCTCTTCAAAACAAGACAAAACTATGTGTAGGGAGCAAAACAGCGGTTCAGGCCAGCAGTTTGCAACCTCTGCGCGAGAGGAAGAGAAACGCCCAGGGACACTGGGCAGTGAGTGGATCAGAGGGGCCTGAGGGGTTGTCTCTGGGTAGAGAAGTTCTCTGAGCGCCCCCTCCAGGGCAGGAGGTCCTCCTGCAGCTTCCCCTATCTGGGCCCAGCCTCCAGCCTGAGCCCAAGGAACTCTTCTGAGGAAGCCAGAGGGAAGGGCCTGAATGGGGCTTTCCTTTGAGGAAGGCAGGAACCCGAGGGAGACCCAGATGATGAGTGGGCAAGACTGTATTCCATGACTGGGGCCCACCCTGAAAGATCCCTCCTCTTGCCTATGCCAGATCTGGGGTGAAGCCAATCCTGAGAGGTGCGGCCTCTCATTCTCAGGCTCCAGGGACACTGCAGCACGCCGCCCATGAAAGGAGCCTTAGGCTGAGCGCCCCTGGGCCTTGTTCTAGAGCCATCTCCTCACCAGGCTGACCTCTTGCTTCATGTTCCTGCCTCCTTTCCCAGAGCCCTCCTGTTGCCCCCCACCCCATGCCTCCGGGATCATAGGCGGCACCCAACCGTCTTTGCCCCACACAGGCCAAACACTGGGCCCATCACTCCTGGGACTCATCCTTTCTTGTTTGTTAGTTTTATGGATTTAACTCTCTACTCTCACCCGGGCTGAGATACAGCTCCTCTCAACACTGCCCCTGGAGGGAGTGGTCAGTCATGGGGGCTAAGGGGAGAGAAGGTGCCAGAGTTCTGTCCTGCCCCCTGCACTCCGGGGTCACCAGTGAACTTCTTTCTTCCCTTCCCCACCTCTCCAAAGTGGACTTAGCCTCACAACCTCCCTTGGGACACTTTCCATAATCAGTGTCCTGCTTGGCTCCATCCCCACAAAGTTCCCCTAGGAAGGCCCTACCATTGACCATGGAGAGTCCCCACAAAAGTCAGGGTCCCCAGGCCTTTTCCCACTCTTCCTCTACAGGCTGTGGCCTGTAGTGACCCCCGCCCTGTGCGGCCTTCTTGACAGTGGAGGATGGGTGGGGTAGAGCGAATGGTAGGTGAGCTGGTGCCTGGAGCCTGGGGTTCTATGGCATTGGTAAGATGGCGGGCGGCGGGGAGGACGTCCTGCAGGGCGTGCAGCGCTGTGTGGTTGCCTGCAGCGCGAAGCTCCTGCCCTCTGCGTGTTCCAGCCGGAATAGGAGAGAGAGGGAGCAGGCTGCACAGGGCACTGAGAGCCTCAGGCTGGTGTGTGAGCTTGAGTGTTCCTGGCAGGAAGTCACAGCCGGTCAGCCATGGTGCCTGGACGCGGACAGCATTAGCCTGAGGGCACCCACCTCGGTCTCCTCGGCTGGCTCGGCGGGGCCGGTAAAGTGGGAGAGGTGGGTATTGACAGCAGACGTGCTCCTCCGCGTAGCTGGCTTTCAGGGCCGGCAGGTGGGCAGAGTCAGGTCTCATCAGGATCTCTGCTAGTTCACCTGGAAAGGGGCAGTGTGGCCCCCGCGTCCCAACCCCCGCCCTGATGGGGGAAAGGAAGGTTCGGTGAGAATGCGTTCTAGGAGGCTGTTTGACCTGGTAAGATACCAATGACCTTCGAGGGCCTTAGCTTACCTGTTTTACTTCCCAATGTGCTAATGATGCCCTGTGCTTAGCCATTCGTTAAAGGGGCTCCCTGTCATGAGAGCCTCTCCTGCCTAATGCTTTCCCGAGCTCTCTTAATTCTAGTCTCCCAGCCCCGGACTAGACCGGAAAGCTGGATTCCTTCCCCCGCAGTCAGGGGGATGCAGTGGCTCTGAGGAGGGCGATGAGACTCTTAAGTCCCCTGCTGCTGGTGCTCCCATCTTTCCCAAATGGCGCCAACTGGGGGCACCCTCTGCTGTAGTGAGGTCTCTCTCTGCTGCCTGCTGAACGGCCACCGCAGCCATCTTCGAAAAGTTCTGCTGGCCCCAAATGCCCTTGGCCCCCCCTTCCAGCTGCCCAAGTTCTACTCCACTGAAAATGCATTCCCTTTCAAGTCCCTCCTCCTCCCAGAAGCCTTTCCCACACAGAAATGCCCTAAGAAATGCCAGTTCAGCCCAGATCCGAAAGGGGTGGGCATGGATGTGGCTGAGGGCCTTGTCTTCCAGGCTCTGCTGGAGATATGAGAAGGGGAAAGGTCACTTTGGACCTGGAGCTATTTTCTGCTGGTCATCCCATCAGTGCCCCAGACCCACAGGGAACGGGGGCCGGGGGGAGGGTTCTCAGAGTCCTGCCTACTGCTCCCAGAGGCCTGAGGGGCTGAGCCGAAGGAGGCAGGGCCTGAGCTCTGGTGAGCACTGATCAGCGGTACCAAGGGAAATCTGTGCTCTGGTAAAGTCTCTACTTGCAGGGGTTCTGGGTGCCCTGAAGCATGTGGGAGGCATGAAGTCTCGATCCAGATCCTGTTTCTGCACTTAGGAGCTGGTGATTTGGGACAGGATACCCTACCTCTCTGGATCTCAGTTTTCTCACCTGTAAAATGGTAACAGTCTCAGTTACTTGGAGGGGTGTTGTAGAGTAGGTGAGATAATCGGCACATGGTGTCTAACACACCAAAGAGAATGTATTCCATCAACAGTTTCTCTTACAGAGTATAAACAATACTAGCAATGTCAAGTTCCCAGCCCCTCGATTTCTGACTGTATTTGAACAAATTCCTTGTGTGTTCATTTGCGTCCTCATCTATAAAGTGAAGATTGTGTTTCATCCATGTGTTCAGTAAATAATTACGGAGCAACTTATGACGTGCTGGGCATTACTAAACCCGTCATTTACTGTTAGTTCCGTGATGCGGCCCAGTGCCTGGCATATACCAGGTCGTCAATAACTGTCTGTTTTCTTACGGAAGTCACAGCAGGACGGCGGGAGATAGAGGGGTTGGCACAGAGGAAGGGGACTCAGGAGGGGGAGGGCAGAAGCCTGGGCCTGCCTCACATTCCCAGCTTCCTTCCCACTCTTTCCCCCTTCCGTCACTACAGCCTCACTTTGCCTCCAAGGTGCGGGGAGGGGGGCGGATGGAATGGTGCTGGGGTCTCTGAATAGTTTTCTGTCCTTTCTGCCCCTTGGTCCCATCAGACCGCTGTGTAGACTAGATCACCTGTCCATTGCCTATAAAATGGAGATAGCGGTGCCTCTTTATTCTCAGGCACTGGGGACACTGCCACGGTGCCCTCCTCATTCAGAGTGGTCTCCTCCCCAGGCTGTTCTGCTGCCTCCTGCTCCTAGCTTCTCTCCCAGGGACCACAGTCTGCACCCAACGTCCCCTCTGGCTCCTTAGCACTGAAGCCCCACACCCTTGCCTTTTGACCTCACCAGCCCCCAGCCACACCAGGCCAGATACTCACAGGGGGGTTGTGTGTATGTGTGTGCTTAAGCAGCATGAGACCTGACACACGTGAGGTCTACGACAAAATCTGATTGAATGAATCCACAGTGGATGCCCCCTCTGCAAATGGGGCTCAGTCATTCAATCAGCAAACATTTATCCAACTCATAATCCATTTGGTGCCAAGCTCTGCACCAAGGGCCATGGCATCAACATCACCACTAGCCAAGACTGTCATTCAGAGGTGTCCTGCTCCCAACACCGCCCCATCACCCCCAAGCCACCTGACTCTCGGGCCCCCAGCCCCCTTCCTCACCCCCAGAGACCAGAACACTGGCTCCACCACGGATTTTGGCTCCAGTAGTTGTTGGAGTGCCAAGTCATTGACTCTGGGGTCCAATCCTGGTGCCATCACTCACCCCGTGCCCTTAGGAAAGTTATTTAACTTCTCAGCTTCATTGCTCTCACCTGGAAAATAGGCATGCATCAGATTGCTTAGCCCGTATTTGCTGTGAGGAATGGATGAGATAAGGCATATGCTTAGCACACAGGCCGGCGCAGAGCACCGCTCCGCAAGCGTGAGCTGTTCTCAATGGTTATGACTCCTCTCTGTCACAAGCCTGCCTCCCTCCCCCCTGTCACTGCACCATTTGGCACAAGCCCGAGCACACAGTAGGAGGTCAGTGAAATAAGATTTCCCAGAAACGGGGAGATCTGACGGACATGCTGGGCAAGGAGAGCCAGAAAGTGCCAGAGGTTTGAAGAGGGGGAGGGAAGAGCAGTGAGGGGATGCCCATGGAGGAGCAGGCCAGTCTGGAGGAAGGTCTCGGGGTTGGCCATGTCTGTCTGAAGGTCAGAGGGCTTGTGACTCAAGCCGTGCATTCCGAACCACGAGAGACTATGGACTCTGGGAAACAAAGTGAGGGCTTCAGAGGGGAGGGGGGTGGGGGACTGGGATAGGCTGGTGATGGGTAGTAAGGAGGGCACGTATTGCATGGTGCACTGGGTGTTATACGCAACTAATGAATCATCGAACTTTACATCAGAAACCAGGGATGTAGTGTCTGGTGACTAAAATAACATAATAAAAAATTTTTATAAAAAAAAAAAGAAGAAGCCATGCATTCCACGGCTCAACAGCTCTCATGGCCACAGTTCTTTCCCTGGGTGGCCACGTTCTGCGTTTCAAGTCATAAGCAAGCCATGGGGATCCCACGCCACTCTGCCGGAGGCCCACCCTGGGCATGGCATAATTTCAAGAGGAGTCAATTACTTCTTTGGCCTTCCAGAACCTCTGCCCATTTTCCTCTTCCAGGTCCCCCTTGCACCTTTCGCCTATTTGAGGCAAGTAGCCAGGTGGTGAGGCAGGGAACAGCTGACAGATGTCAGCCATGCCCACATGGAATCCCAGAGCCAGAGTGCGTGGCTGGGTGCATGGGGGTTTCTGGGAGAGGACAGTGCTTGCCCTTCTCTTGGATATCTCTGGCTCTGGGCCTCTGTTTCTTCCTCGGTGACATGGGGACCATTCTGTAGGTTTCTTTTCCCTGACTGTTGTAAAGACCAGAGGCTGCAGGTCTAGAAACAATCTTGCCATTGGAGTGTAAAAACAAGCCAGGGAGATAGAAGAGGAAGTGTTCCCTCAGATCTAGACTGTGATCAGACAGGGCAGGCCCCAGCAGGCCCCTTCCTCCAGGGAGCCCCTGGCATCCATCCTCTGAGCCACATCCTGTCGTTGAATTGCCTGAGAGTGGCCTGGGGCTGACAGAGGGGCTCAGACCCCTGGCTCTCAGGCCAGGCCCTGGGCAGAGTAAGCACGATCGACCCCACCCATGGATTTCCACTGGGGGGGGTGTGGCTGCACTGTAGCTAGCTCTTTTGACCTCTGACCTCAGCCCAGGTCTGAGGGGAGATCCCCACACTGCAGTCCACACACCCCGGCCCAGCCCCTATCATGCTGATAGCATCGCTGGCTTGAGACCGGCCTGTGCCATCTCTCCTTCTCCCCACTGCTAGGGCTCAGGCAGGGGCAGAGGCCCCTCCCAACGGGTCCTGGGGGGGTACAAGTCTGCCTTAATTGAAATGTGCAGCAGGGAGGCCCCTGAGGAGCGATGTCCTTGTCATGACGCGGCCACCACCTCCTTGCTCTGAGTGAGGGGTGGCGGATCGAGCTGCAGCGATCTCTGGGTCTCAAGCTGCCATGGGGGGCACAAAGCAAAGCAGTGACCCAGGGACAGCTCCCAGTTGATGGAAGTGGCTTCTTTCCCCACCGCCCTCAATGTTCCTCACCCTGGGAAACCCTGGAATCCAGCTTGGGGTCACATTGACCACAGTGCCCATCCAGTGCCTTGGCGCGTACCAAGTGCCTTCCCATTTCCTAGCTTGTCGAAGCCCCACAGCAGCGGTGAGGTAGGTGAAGGCTATCAGCCCCATTTTATAGATGAGGTAGACAGGCTCAGAGAGGCAAAAGGACTTGCTCAAGGTCACACAGCTGCTAGATAGCAAAGCCAGGTGCAGCCTGGGACCCACACACGTGGGAGGCAGGGTGGCACAGGCTCTGTGGCTTTCCGTGCTCTAAAACACTCGGTACAGTTGTGGCATAGAGACTCGCTCAGGTGAGCGGTGATTATGATTATTATCTCAAGGACATCCAGATGCTGTCCCTGTGGACGCCACACCCCAGATGGAGCCTTGTTACCCGTAGGGTTCCATCTCGTCTCTGTTGGTGACATTTGAGACCTGTTAAAGTGGGCTCGGGGTCCTTGTGTGAAGAAGCAGGGGCAGCGGAAGGCCCTCGAATCCCTCTCTGGGTCTGCCTGCTGGGAGGAGGAGTTCGGGAGCCTGCCTTCAGCCCTGGTTCTCAGCCCCCCAGGGGCTGCTGCCTGCTTTCTCACATGGGCCTCGGGTCTGCATCTGGCCAAGTCAGGTCCTGTCCTGAGTCTTCTATCCCTAGAGGACAAAGCTGAGGATGGGGGCTGGAAGGATGGGGGGCGGTCGAGTCTCTCCAAACAAGACTCTGCCCAGCCTAGCCTGAGTCTCCAGGGTCTGGGGAAGCCCAACTCCCCAGCATGGAGGCCTGCCCCATGGGAGCAGCTTGCTTGCTCCGTCTCTGTCTGGGGGCCCCTGGGGGCCCCTGAGATGGAAAGGGGCGTGGGGTGAGGTTGTGTATCTCCAGGTCAGTTTGCCTTTGGGAAGGAGAGGCAAAAGTCTGCCTTGGAGTAGAAAGCATGGCGGGGAGTAGATGTCAATGATCCTGGGCCCAGATGGGATGACACCACCCCGAGGCCCTCAGTCCTGCAGTCGGACCAATGGTTAGCCCTGGCCTTGGGCACCGCTCCTTGTGAGCTGGCCACCTGCTGATAAATCCCCTCCAGGACAGGGTCCAGGCTAGCAGCTGCACTCCACCACTATGCTCAGGGGCCAGCAAAAGGAATCCCAGGTCAGGCCTCTCCCACCTAATTTACATACTTTTGGACACCCCCTTTCAGGAGCTCAGCGATGAAAAGGAAGGGTGGGCGGTTCTGGCCACACCTCTGGGACCTAGATGGTGAGGAGGTGTCTCTGTGTCTAAGATGAGCTCTGGGAAAGCTCTGGGGCCTTTGGGGCTAGATCCTTAGCATTTTAAAATTTTATTATGACTGCATCTGCTTAAATATATATATATATATATTTATAGCTCTATGTGCCCACCGCCCCCAGGCCCCTCCCCAGCCCCTAGTTTTTCCCCTTGGCTTTCTGTCTGGCAGCCGTGTAGGGCAGCAACGTCTGAGTGCTCTTATCTGACACCGTCTGGGTGCTGCTGTTCCTTGTGACCCTTCGGGTCTGCTCAGGGGCCAAGGGGTGGCCTGAGCGGTGGCTGGTCAATGGAGAGCGCCTTGGCTTATAGGGAGCCGGGGAGGGCTTGACGGGACCCACATGGGCCTCTGGACGGGGCGGCTCTGGGGAAAGGCCCCGCTCCTCTGCTGTCCCCTCCTCCTCGCCGTCCCCTTCCTCATCGTCACAGCACAGAGCGTGGTAGAGCACTTTGTCGCTGAACCGCACTCTCTCGCGCGTGCCTGGAGTCCGCTGGGGCAGCTGGCCCTTCGCAGGGCCAGCAGCGAAGGCTTCCTCACTGGAGGAGTCCGGGGTCTCCACCCGTGGCCCATTGGGGATGGGTGTGCCACCATTCATGAGCTGGTAGTCAGGGCCAGCCCCTGGACGGGTCAACTCGGGGCAGTCCACGGAGTCCGAGGGGGTGGATGCGTCCAGAAAGGAGCAGAACTCCCAGCTGTCCGAAAGGATGTCAGCTGTCATGAAGTCCAGGTGCCCCAGGTCGAAGGGGCCGCCCACGCCCGCCTTGTCACTGCTGGAGGTGCTGCTCACAGTGGCCGTGGTCCAGTCGTCTGGCTCTAGTTCAAAGTCGAAGTCCGAGGTGAGCTTATCGATCTGGCTCACCACCTGGCCAGGGAAGGAGAGAGGAGTGAGGGTCTAGCATCATGCGGGCGTGAGCATGCCCCCGTCCCACCCTGCTAGATGCCTGGCTGATGACCCCAGAGGACGGTCACAGGTTTGTCTGCCTGCTGAGGGCTGATGTTGGACCAGGGTGAGCACAGCTGGTTTGGGCCATTTCCGCATTTCCTACTCCTCAGTCCCTCCTTCCAGCCCTGCACCGCATCCACGCCCACATCGCTCTACCCCAAAGCCAGCCGCTGCTCTGGGCACAGCCCTGGTGCTCAGAGCTCCGTCTCCCTTGGATCGAGAGGCCATTTAGAGAGGGCTGACATTCCAGCAAGGCCACTCAGTGGAGAGATGAGCAGACCATGCTCGTTTGGAGAGGAAATGATACGGGGTCACCATGAGGAAGGCTCTGCTCAGGCTTTCCAAAGCATGCTGGGCCAGCCTGTGCTGCTGGTCAGCAACTGTCCCCGTGGGTCTCCACCACCGCACCCCCACAAACCCTGGAGCCTCCTCCCTTCTTCCGTTCCCTGCCCCCTGTTGAGTGGAGATCAACCGTGGCTCCTTGGGGAAGGAATAAGACAAGTGTCATTTGGTAAGCAATAAGGAAACCCCCCATCCCAGGCCCAGAGCTGCACCCCGTCCACCCCACATGAAGGGACATCTATACAGGTGGCCTGCCTCAGGACGCCCTTTCGCCTAGGCCCTGCTGCACAGAAATCTGGGATGAAGATAGTGCGGGGAAAGGGGACACCTCATCAGACATGTTGGGAGAGGACCAAGTAAGAGAATGAGAAATGATTCTGACCAAAACCAAAACCAAAACCAGCAAAACAACAATAGCCAAGCAGAGGGACCAAGAGACCCAAGGACAGGACATACACAGTGAGTCACCAAGCCCAGGATCCAACTCCAGGCGCCTCTCTGGTGCCTCTTCCCCGGGGTCAGAGCAGTCAGTTAATGAATTAGCTAAGGGAGTCCCTAGTCTCACGAACTTTTATGAGGCTGATGGCTGTCCAGGGTTGTGCTAGGTCCTCTGTGAGGGGTGGGGTGGGGAGTGCCCCGAAGTGCAAGATGGAAGCAAGGCCAAAACCCATGGGCCAAGAGGCATTTGGGCCAGTGGGAAGTGTACTTGGGCAGGGGTTGGGGGGGGGTGTCTGACAGTGACTGGGTCATTTTCCCTCTGAGGCTCAATTTCTCAATCTGCAAATGGGGACTTTGGGCGAATGGTTTATTTCCAAGCTTCCTTCCACCTTGGAGATTCTAGGACTCTGTGTTTATAGGGATGACCTGAGAAGCTGTTTTGAGGTGTCCGTGCCTAGGGATGCCACTCCCCACGGCCCCAGTCTCCAGGGGTGGTGGGGACACTTGGCTGAAGCCTGCAGAACTGGGGGACTCAGGACACTTGGGTTCCAGATTCAACTTAGATGTTGTTCTGTGTGTCTTTGAGCGAGTCCCATAACCTCTCTGGACCTCGACCACGTGAGTATGACGACCCCAGCCCTGCCGTCCTCACCAGCACTTCATGAGGAACAATGAGAAGGGCAGTGGAAAGTCTCCTTGGCCTCTGGTGAGAAAAGTGACATCATCTCTCATCTCTGAGCACCTACTAAGTGTCAGGCTTTCCACCCATGAGATCAGCATCTCCTGGGCTTCTAGAAGATGTGCCAAAGGCACCAGTAACAGGGGGGAGCTGCGTTTCCCACCCCCTCCCCCTGCTCCCCTGCAAGACTCCACACCACCGTGAGGTGCTGCTGTCATTTCTGGGCTTGGGCAGGCAATGAGGACAGGGCTCCTCTCTCCAATCCGGCCACCCCTTCTTATGCACCCCACCCCCGAGTGACTCCCCCCTCCCCCAGAAAAGCTTGCATCTCCCAGAAGCCCTTGCTCAACCTAAGCCCCACTTGAGAGAGGGGAGCCTTGGCCCAGATCAGGGGGCTCTCACACTGGGGTGCACCAGCCCACTCCCCAGAGTTTCTGATTCAGTAGGTCCCGGGTGGGGGTGGGGGTGTGGGGCTTGAGAAGGCGCATATCCAACGTGCTTCCAGGTGCTAATCCAGGGACATACTTTGAGAACCACTGGCCTGGGGCCTAGGCTTTAAGCCGGTGAAGACAGAACCTCAGGGCATTGCCAGCCTGAGGGGAGGCCCTGAGTCTCTGGGGCAGCCACACCCTCAAAGGAGACTCCCCTGACCAAGTTGAACCTGAGTCCGGGGCTGCAGAAGCGTGGGGACACAGCTAATAGGAATCTGCTTGAGTGACTGGCTGTGACCACGCAGGGCTGGCTGAGGCCAGGCCAGGCCCAGAAGCGGAGTTCCTCATGCCCTGTGAGGAAGGTCCGGGTGCACAGGGCAGAATCCTAAAGCCGTCAGGCCTGGACACACTCCTTCCCACCCAAGAAGTCCTGTTGCCACCTGCCATTCAGGCCCTTCCCCTTATCCATTAGAACGCCCTTCTCTGGTTTCATCCTGAGGGTGTGGAGGGACGGGACAGAGGGAGGCTAGGGGTCAAACCCCAAGTAGGCCACGTCTCGGCTAAGGAGCTTGAGGCAGGTGACTTTCCCTCTCCAAGTCTCGGTTTCCTCCCCTGTAAAATGGGGTGACACTCCTCTCCTCACCAAGGTGACAGGGACTGGGGTGCCTGGGTGGCACAGCGGTTAAGCGTCTGCCTTCGGCTCAGGGCGTGATCCCAGCGTTCTGGGATCGAGCCCCACATCAGGCTCCTCTGCTATGAGCCTGCTTCTTCCTCTCCCACTCCCCCCTGCTTGTGTTCCCTCTCTCACTGGCTGTCTCTATCTCTGTCAAATAAATAAATAAAATCTTTAAAAAAAAAAAAGGTGATGGGGACTAACTAGATATAGATGTGGCTTAAACTGCAGAATCATCATAGCCAAGCACTTAACAACCTTAAGGGCTCTGGAGTCAGACTTAGGGTCCAACCCTGGGCCTCACTGCTGACTGGCTGTGTGACCTTAGCCAACTTACCCAGCGTCCCTGTGCCTAACTGTCTTCATGAAGGGGAATTCTAGTTGTACCTACTTCATAGGGCTGTTGTGAGGATTTAATGACAAGATGTACGGGAAGCAGGTAGAACAGTGCAGACCAGATCAATACCCACTGTGTGCCAGTGGGCACTAATATGTGGCCAGACCCCTGGCACCCGGCCCAAGAGCTGATGGGAGTCAGTTCCTCACCAATGGAATGACATTCTGAGGGGGATGTTTCCAGTCCCTGTGGCGGAATAATGGGACATACTGGGCATTTCAAATCCCAGCACATGGGTGGCACTCACGTTCCCTAAAGTAGGTCTGTCTCTAGGGAGAGCAGAAGCAAGCAGAAGAGGTTCTAGAAGCCAGGCGGTAACGAAGCTCAAAGGCAAATCTGGCCCCGACCATTAGGGACAGGCACACCCAATAACAAATGACATCAATGAGCGTCAGAAAGGGGAGTGATGTGTCAAGCGTACCCAGACTGTATGCAGGGCTCCTGTCCCTCATTCCATGGGGCCAGTGGGGATGGCAGAGGGCAGGCAGGCCCCACCTTACCTGCCTGTCTGCTTGGATACCTCGAAATCTGTGATTTCTTTCTGAGATTTAATAATCATTTTGCCTGCGTGTCATTTGGGATTGTCTTGGAGTGCAGGGAAATAATTATATATACAGGAGGAAAGAGAGGGGGAGAGAGAGAATGGAGAGAGAAATGACAACATAAAAATCACAGAATCCCAGAACCTCAAAGCCAGAGAGACTGGAGACGCTGCTGACTTCACCCCTCTCACTGTGCTTGCTGATGGGGAAACTAAGGTAAGGCCCAGACACTGGATGGAGTGGAGCTGAGATCACATGTCAAGAGTCCGGGCACCTTAAGAACAAGAAATGCCTGGTCTAGAGGGGAAGGGCAGGGCTGAGGGCTGTTCCAGGCCCCATCCCGAGGGTGTCCCCTAGTGCTGTCCTGCTCACAGCCTCAGCTCCCTCACCTGAACCACTGTCCCCGTCTGGTGGCAGCTTCCTGTCCAGTTGTTGCTACATTCAAAGTACTTGGTAATCAGCCAACAGGACCACATCACCCCTCTGCTTCCAGCACTTCTCTGCTCCCCAAACTCCTGAGCCTCTCAAACACAGACCCTTACCAACTCTGGCCATGGTCCTTTGCTCTCCAGCAGGCAGCCACCACCCTGCCAGGCCTGGCTCCTCACCAGCCCTACCCATTCCACCGAGCCCGCTTCTGCCTCTGGGCCTCACCTGGAGTGCTCCCTCCTTTGCTACTCATCCATTTCACTTCCAGAAGGAAGACTTCTCTGATGCTCCATCGAGGACTGGCTCCCTATGATAGGCTCTCAAGGTACTCTGTGCCTTTCCTAAAAATATTTTCCAATATTTATCACTGCTACACTTTAATGTGCATATATGTTATATGATTGATGTCTCCCCACTAGACAGTAAGCCCCATGACGGGTAGGACTGGGAATGGCTTGCCCACCACAGCACCCCCAGTTTGGCACAGGGATCGGCACACTCTTTGCAAATACAGCCATTGGATGAGTGGATGAGTTGAGACAGAGGACTTATAAAAACTGCTGGGGGCTTCTTTCCTGAGAAGGAGTTTCACAGTCCTATCTCGCCTGCCCCAGGCCTCCCTCCAGCCCTGGCTGAGCCCCCACTCCAAGGAAGACACATCTGTATTCCTTAAGGCCCCAAAGCCAGGACTGAGGACCCAGGAGTCCCAGAACTGGTATCTCCCTCACCTGTGGCCCCTTCACCTCACTCGACAAGCCGCTACCTCCACCCCTCCCTCCCAGCTCCCCAGACAGCTGGTTACATAACTGGGGATCTGCATTATTTATGACCACTGATTATTTTTTAATTCTGTGATTATGTTATTTATTGTCTTCCTGGGGGGCTGTGGAGCTGGGGAGGGGGGAGAGAGTTGACTGTGATTCATGACTCTCATCCTGCAATTTGGCCTAATTGGCCAGGGAGCTTCGTGAATCTGTCCAAAGGAGGAGAATGCAAAGGGAAAAGGGAGGAAAGGAAGGTGAGAGAAAAAAAAAATAATAAGGAGAAAAACTCCGCACAATTCTTGCTGAGCTGCGGGTGATGGAGCTGACCCACTTTGGCACAGCTCTGTGGTCCCCAGCCTCTCCTGCACCAGCTGCTTCCTGGCTGGGCCACATTCATCTCACGCCCGCACGGCCCCTGGCTCTCCAGGCCGCCCCGTACACAGCCCCTTGCCCAGGGGACTGCACAACACAACTGTCAGAGGGCCTGCTCCCCGTGACAGTCAGGTGGGGGGGACGGACCCTCCACAGCCACCCGAGGTGGGCAGCTGTGTCCAGTTATGTCCCACCCACGGTGAACCCCCCATGCTGAGTGACATCTTGGGGAAGAAGACAAAGAGGCCAAGAAACTGCTTAAGATAAGCTCAACATCTCGAAGGCAAGGATGAGGGCCATTACTCCTGCCCTTGGGGCCCCCCAGCTGGTGGGGAACCGGGAGAGCATCGCGGAGGCAGGTTCCCACCCAGAATCACAAGCAGGAGGTTCCTGGAGAGCGTGCGGGGTTCTCACTGAGGGTATATCTGCATTTCACACCATGGCCTGCAAGGCTCTGTGTAGTCGGACTCCCTGCTCTCTCTTTGACCTTTCTTCCTGCTTTTCTTCTCCTGGTTCACCCCGCTCCAGCTGCCCTGGCTTCCTTGCTGATCCCGAACATGCCAAGTACACTTCCCCACTTCCTCCTCACGACCCTTCACTAGCTGCTCCCACTGCCTGGAAGGCTCTGCTCCTAGATATCTCTTCGTCTTGTACCCTCTTTCCCTTTGGGTCTCTGTTCAAAAGGCATCTTATGGGAGACCCCTTCCCCCCATCACTGTCAGTCTCTGCCCCTTCCCCTTCTGGTGGAAGAGGGTGGCGCTGTCTAACTGCGGGAGGTGCTGAAGTGTGCCAGCCAGGAGGCCAGGGGCCTGGTTCTGACCGCTCCGATCATGGCTAAGAACCTCACAGGACTCCAAAAGAACAGGGCCACACACGGAGAAAGGAGCCGGCCAGTGCAAGAACACTCATTAATAACATCTAAAAGATGTGGAACTATTCTGTGTTCATCTCTGTGCTACGTACTTTATATACGGTATGACATTTAATTCTTACAACAAGCCTGGGGCTGGTCACGGAGGCATGAACTTCAGTATCCTCATTTGCCAGAAAACGGAAGCCCAGAAAGGTGTAGTAACTTGACCAAGTTCACACAGCTAGGCAGGGGGCGGGGCTTGGATTTGAACCAGAGACCTCTGGCGGCAAGAGCCCGGGCTCTCAGCCTCTGGGCTGCGCTGCATCTCTGAGTGAAGATGCAGAGTTTTGCGGAGCTTCGAGAGCCTGCTGGGACTGGCCTGGCAGCCTGGAGTACTGGGGAACCTAGGAGAATGAGCGCTAATTAATGATCGACCGTCACATCCCTCCGCAGCAGTTTTAGCTTTCAAAGCACTTTTGCATTCGTCACCTCACTTAGTCCATTAAGGTACTTTCCCCAACCGAGGGACAGAACTTGCTTCCTATCACATGGGGAGCCCCGTGAGAGCTGCAGGAAGGGTTTGGGAGGGCAGGGGGAGGTATGGGAGAGGGAACACCAAAACCTTTCCGGCCGTGAATGCTAGCCCCCCCTTACCATGTGCCAAGCCCCAGAGAAATCCTCGGAAGAGCACTCTGAGACGGGAATGATCAGCATCCCCATTGCAGAGATGAGTAGACTGAGGCTCAGGGGCTCGGGGAGGAAGAGCTTCAGTATCTCTCGTCTTTCTATGCATTTCAGGCTGTATGCTCAAGAGGGTAAGGCGAGTTGGCCATGAGCAGCGGTGTGTGGGGCTAGGGGAGTGGAGCAGCAGCGGGAGGGCGGCCCTGCTCCTTCCATTGAGCATCCTGCGCTCTCCCCTGGCAGTCTTGCACGGGAATCTCATCTTCGCATCTAAGGGTTTTGCTCTCCTGAGATGAGAACCCAGCTCAGCGAGCCCTGAGCTGGTGGTGTCCGGGGAAGGGGGTATCATGAGCAAACAAGTACCTCTCTCTCGACCTTGGGTCTACTCACGCCCCCGGTGGAAAAATGCCACACAAAGGGACTGACAAGAGCCAGGGAGCTCCAGCTTTAGCAGCCCCGTTGGAGAGTCAAGAGCCAAGATCACAGGTTCCAGGGAACAGAGGGCTGCAACCCCTTACCCCAAACCAAGGCCTGGCACTCCCACTGGGCAACCCCATTCCTGACAAATCCTATCCCACAGGAAGTCAGCGATGGTGTCTCCTCTTCTGCCTGGGCCTCCCAGAGCCTCACCTGCCTTCCCCAGCCCTTGCTTCTGCCCATCACCCCATGTCCAGACCCTGCCCGGGGGGTGGGGGAGTTCTGAGGCCTGCCCCCCTCCCAGCTGGGTGCCATTGGCGGCGGGCAGGTGGTGGCATACGGGGTAGATGCTGGTTGCCGTAGCAACCTGCCAAAGTCTTGGGGGGAGGCACATGGCCTCCAGGGTGTGTAGGGGGAGGCAACCCAGCTCTCTGTCCTGGCTCAGGCCTTTGGGCTGCACAGCCTGTGAACCTGAAGTTCTGCTGTTCGAGACATGGGGGTGGCTGAGTGTATGTGCTGAGAAGGGAGAGAGAAAACATCTAAAAGATCTGCAAATAAATCCTAGTGCTTCTGATCTTGCTGCCTCGTCCCCAGAAGGGCCCCCTCCACCCAGAGCATCACGGCATGAGCGTAAGATCGCATCTCTAGAAGGCCCCTGTTAAAATGCAGAAAGGTCACCTGCCAGCCCACCTGCTCTAGCCTCAGAAGAGGCAACAGGAGCCTGAGTTCTAGTTAGTTCTTCCCCGGTAGGCTGTGTGATCTTGGATAACCGCCCAGCCCTTTCTGGGCCTCAGTTTCTTCAAACCAAAAATGGACAGGGCTGGTATGGATGACCTGTGAGATGTCTTTAAGTTCTGGATGGCTATGCCTGGGGGGACAGGGGAGGTGAATCCTGGAAGGTACTCAGTTGAGAGCAGATTCTGTGCTGTATGATTTGCAGGCCTAGAGTCAATCCTGGCTCTTTTCTGGGTGGGTTCTTTTCTGGCATAGGTCCCATGCCCGTGCCCAAGACTGAGACTCTGGATGGTTCCCATGGCCCTGATGGACCCACAGAGCATCTAGAAAAAGACGGAGTGGGGAGGGACAAAGGGGGGTTGTAGTCCTTTGGACCAATGAGGTTGGGGGAGGAGGGGTTGCTCAGGGGCCTCTGGCCTTTGACCACAAGGCTGATTCTGGGCTGAATGGCTGCCCCGCCCCCCCTCAGTTCATGTCCCAGCCTCTCCGCAACCCCTCTGCTCTGGATACAAGCTCTCTTCAAACATCTCCCGCTCCTTGGCTCTCAAGCCAGGCTGGAGTTGGCACCCACCATCGCCTCCTCTCCTCAATCCTCCTGGAGCCCCCATCCTCCTGCACAGCTGGCTGGGGAATGCAGGAACCCATAACTCCCATTAAATCACCCTCTCTGCTGTCTCTGCAGGGGCCCTGGTTACAGGGAGTTGAAATTTGCCTAAAGCCCACCTGGCTGGCATAATGGTACCCAGTGGGCAAATTCAGGCCAGCGGCTCACAACGCTGGTCATGCATTTTGGGCTTAAACGCAGCCCAGGGGGCAGGGCTGAGGACATGTGTACCTCATTACCCCAGCAATGTGGGAAGCAGTAATTAAACCGGGCTCCACTTAGAGAGACAGAGAGGGACAGACGTCCCAGGATCTCCTACCACCCCCCCACCCTGCCCAGCCCAGCCCAGTGTACACAGGAACTCTGGTATCCACTAGCAGCCTCCTGGACGCATTCCCACCTCAGGGCAGGGAGGCCATAACTGGCTTCAACTTTTCCAGGATCAAGGGTTCTGAGCAGCTGTGATTTCTGGAGAATGCTGAGTTGGGCCTCCTCGATAGGCCCATCAGGGCCCTCCCAGAGCAACTTCTGAGCAAGTCAGAGTCTGGGAAGCAGGTGGCAGGGTCAGAAGCCAGCTTGGGCCCCAGAAGAGTGTCTCCCACTAAGAGGCTATGGTGGGATTTAGTCTATATTTGTCTCCCTGGCAGCCCTGAGTCTAAGCACAGCACCGTGGGCCCACAACATGCGGCCCAAGCCAACTCTGCCACATTGGGCCCCTCTAGTCCTCGAGTGTGCTGAGATTTCTAGCAAAGCGGATTTGGGGGAAAGGAGAACAAGGAAAAGGAAGGACCCAGCGAAGTGACACGTGTGCACACGGCTTCGAGTACACACACACTGAAACACATATGTGAGAGTATCTTTGTGCCAGGCCCAGGAAAACTGGTCTGGGGTCTGTCCAGCCCCTCACTCACCTCCCTTAGCTCCTTGGCCACCTCCTTGAGTTCCTGCAGGATGCCCTCGAGCTGCCCGATGACCATTTTCATGCGCTGTCGAATCCGCTCCCGCTGGCCACCACTGCTGGGGTCGTCACTGGGCTGCCCGAGGTCCGGGGTGCCCCGAATGTTCATCCTTTACCACGTCGCTGCAGGCCTGCCCATATTCCCCCCAGCCGGGCACACGCTGCGTCTGCCTCCACGGAGCCCCCCTCGGCCAGGCAGAGCTCCACATCTTAACGGCCCCCCAGCCCACCCTGGCCCTGGGTGGCCCTCACCCAGCCCCTGCCCCCTGCCACCCCGCCTCCTCTGCCTCTGGGTGGGGAATGGGACACCCAGAGGAAGACAGCGTCTGACAGACGGGGTCAAGGTGAGGACACAGGAGGACAGGGGGAGGGGCCCTGGGTCTCAGGAGTGGCCTCCAGGACTTGAAGTGCCTGTGCCTGTGCTAAGCTGATCTCTGGCTGAGCCTGGATACAGAGGCAGGGGGATGACTCTGCAGGGACTAAGGGTAAGAGATGCCCTTGGGATGGGGAAAGGCAGCAGTAATCCCTCACAACTCCGAGGCAGTTGCAAAGGCAGAGGTCTCCGGGTGCAACTGACACCTGCAGAGGGACGGTGGCTGGGGGATTCCAGATGTGGATGTGGAGGGGGCTCCAGATGTGGGCAGCTCTGAAAAGGGAGCTGGACGGAGAAGGGCAGCCCCCTGCAGAGAGAGCAAGCCTGGCGTCAGCCCTCCCAGGCTGCAGCANCCACCCCCCCCCCAGCCAGGCCTGGTCCCGCTGGTTCGAGAGAGGGCCACTCCAGTCGTCGGTCCTCCCTCCCAGTGCCCCCAGGGTGCCCCCACTCCCAGCGGACCCTCCCTTCCCCAGCCCCGCCTTCCCTCTGAACCCCCGCTCTGCTCCCGGACTCACCAATGGTGGGGACACCGGTCTTCCTTCCCAGCAGCGTCGGGGGCCAAGCCCCAAGAGGAGGTTGGGGGGCCCCCAAGGCTCCCTAGGGCGGGCTTCCCTCTCTGGACCCTTCGGCCCCTGGCCTCAGGGAGGTCCTCAGAGCCGCCACCGGAGACATCTGGACGGTGGGAGGGGGCGGGGCCTCCGCGCTCCAAGGAAGGGGGCAGGAAAAATCTCCCCTAACCCCCGCCGTGCTCCGGGTCGGGAACCAGCGAGGGTCCGGCGGGCTCGGGGCTCCGAGGCCACAGGTGACCCGGGCGCAGGGCGACCAAGGCGACGCCGGGCCGGTCCCAGCGCGTGAGCCAAAGTCAGAGGGATCGGAGGGCGGCGGGATCCCCTCAGCCCACGCCCGGCATCCCCCGGGCTCGGCACAGTCCGGGATTCGCTCTGTCCAGTCCAGATCGGCCGGCTCCGGGCGCCACCGGGGTCTGCCTGCCCTGCCCGGAGTGAGCGGGCGCCGCTGGGCGCCCGGGGCGCGCTCAGCCCGGACCCAGAAGGTCCGCGCTCCGGCACCCCCGGCTTCCGGAGCGGCAGCGAGGGTCGGCTGAGCCCGACCCGGGTCTCCGCCGGCGGCGAGAACGCTCCCACCGCTTAGTCCGCGGTCGGAAAGGTCCGGAAGCCTCCGGGCCCCGGGGGGAGGGGCGGCGGCAGCCGCGGGGACCGAGTCCTCGCCGGGCCCGGCCGAGAGGGCGCGAGGCAGGGGGCTCAGCCGGGCTGGGTTCGGCGGCCAGGGCGCGGGCGGCAGCGGCGCCGGGCGGAGCAGAGGAGGCGAGGAGAGCGAGAAGAGGAGCAGGCGAGGCGCAGGGAAGGGAGGGGAGGGGGCGCGCGGCCGGCCGGGCCGGGCC
>NC_048222.1:34888069-34895489 GCF_002007445.2 Ailuropoda melanoleuca | reverse complement strand
CCCCCGGCCCGCCCCGCCGCCCCCCGCCGGACTGGCCGCCCGGGCGGGCGCTGGCTCCCTCAAAGGCCGCCCGGCTCGCTCGGCTCCGCTCGCTCGGCGCTGTCAGAGAAGGGGCCGGCCCCGCGCGCCGGGAGGGAGCTTTTAAAGCGACACACACGCCACCCAGCGCCGAGCACCGAGCGCGCGAGCCGGGGGTCTTAGCGGCCGGGTGACCGCGAGGGTCCTGCGCCTGTGGGGCTGGAGGCGCACTAGCCCGGCGGGACTCCGCCGGACCTCGCGGCGCGGAGGGACAGCGGTCTGGGGACTTAGTTCTTCCCGCCTTTCCAGGCACCCCTCTTGCCCCTTCCCCCACTGCGGTGCACCCCAAGAGCCTCTTTTGGCTAAGTTTTCCTCATCCAGACCTTCCCCTTGCCCCTTATCATATCTCAACCTCCCCCACACCTTGCCTTGAAGCAGATTAATGCAGAAAATAGAACACAGACAATCTGCTGAGCGCCTACTGTGTGCCAAGCTCTGGGCTAGGCAGAGCTGAGAGTTGGAGGCTCTGGTGACAGCTCTGCGTTAGACATAGATCCTTTCTTCAGTTACTCGTCTATTTACTCAACCTTTATTCAGCACCTTCTGTGTACCAGACCCCATGCTAGACTCTGGGGTCTCAGGAAGGAAAGGCAGCATTTCAGGAAGCTCACAGCTCCTGGGGAAGTAGGAGCGGTAAATTGGAGGACAAAGACAAGTTCTAGAAGAAAGGATAAGGGACTGGGGAGGGCAGGGAGCAACCCAGGTCAGGGGCTGGCAGGCTCTCCCAGGAGGCAACCCCTGAGCTGCTTCTGGAAGAAGTAGGAGTTACCCAGGTGACTGTCAGTGTGGGGGAGGTGGGGATGAGCACCCCTGGCAGGCAGAAGGGTTAGAGAGAGGCTCAGAGGCAGAAGTGAGGGGAGAGGGAGTTTGAGCCAACTGTGCCCTTTAGAGACACCTATTTGGCAGCTCTGTGGAAGTGCATTAGAGGGAGACTAGATCCTGGAGAGGCTTGGAGGCCACAGTTAGTGGCTAGGATTTTCTCCTGGGGCAGAGGGGAGCGATGATGTCAGGGAGGAACCTGGGCCTGCTTGCCTTCTCAGGAGACCCCTCTGGAGCAATGCGGATGGGGGAGCTGAGGGCTAGGCCACAGGGAGCAGGCCCGTTAGGAGCTGTCGCAGGAATCCAGCTGAGAGAGGGGGAGGCCCGAGTGGGAGCAGAGATGGAGAGGAGGGGATGTGTTGAGAAGGAATTTAGGAGAATAGGATGGGACTTAGAGATGGGCTGAACTTTGAGAGCAGGGGAGAGCCCAGGATGCCTCTTACAGTAATGGCTTACAGCTGGGGAGATGGGGCAGATGGTTGTGCCACCAGTTTCGTTAGAGAACAGTGGGGAAGAACAGGTCTGGGGTGAAGATGAGGACTCCGGTTTGGGACAGGGGGAGGTACCCTGAGGACAGTTGAGATACGGATCTATGCCTGGCCTTGAGAGGTAAGGTGTTTTTTTTTTGTTTTGTTTTTTAAATTGAATCATCATTCGAGGGGATGAGATTAAGCAGGACAATCGTGTAGACTAGTACCAAAAGCTGGAAGTCTAGGCTGGAACTTTGGAAAAGAGTCCCTGAGTGATAGGAGCAGGAACGGTCAGGGAGCTACGTAGGAGAAGAGCCAAGAGAACAGGGCATCTTGCAGGCCCAGCAGGACAGGGTTTGGAGGAGGACACGCTTAGCCACGTCAAAGGCTGCAGAGAGCTGCTGGCAGAGAAGCAATGGAGAGCGCCCACTGGCCTTGGGACTTAGGAGGCCACCGGTGATGTGGCAGGGGCTGGCTTTTTGGGGGGAGGGAGAAGGAAGGTGGCAGGAGCCATTTCGCTGGACATTGGGTGCCGAATGGTTAGTGAGGAATAGAAGTGAGTCTAGGTGACACTGTCAAAAGTTCAGTTGACAGGGAGGTAGAGATCTTGAACTGGAGGCTGAGGAAGGGTCAAGGGAGATGGGGCCGGATGGAGGTTTTGAAGCTGGCTGAATTTCGGGGCCAGTGGTGTGCTGAGGGTACTAATGGCTTCCCTTGGCTCTCTCAGAGGGGTGTGTGCAGGGGTCTCTGGAGGCCCTGGGTCCTCCAGAAACCGTGAGGGTGGAGATCCAGCTGCCTGGGGTGGGGGAGACATTCTCCTGGGGATGTGGGGAAACCAGAGGCCCCACCAATCATCACTTTAAAAAATTATGGTAAAGTACACATAAAATTTACCTTCTTTACCATTTTAAAGTGTGCAGTTCGGTGGAATTAAGCGCATTCACACTGTTAGGGAACCATCACCGCCTTCCAACGCCAGAACTCCTTTCATCTTGAAAAACTGAAACTCGGAATCCAGCAAACGACAGCTGCCCACTCTTTGTCCCCCCAGCCCCTGACAAGCAACGTTCTGTTTTCTGTGCCCTTGAATGTAACTATGCTAGGCCCCTCATAGAAGTGGAATCCTATAGTCCCACCAACCATTTCACAGAGGCTATGATGCTGAGGATAGCCAACATCAAAAATGGGCTGATTCTGAGGAAATAGGAGGAGTTTCTAGCCTTAGGTCCACGGGACCATCTGTGCAGGTCCAGGATGGGGGGGATGTGTTTGAACTGGAAGTAGTTAGGAGACAGTGAGCTTGGTTTCAGAGGATAAATGGAGCTGCTTAATACCTGCTTGATTTGGGGTCTCATTCATAGAAGTGAGTTACTTAGAAAAAGGGAGGTGACATTTCTTCATTTCTTCTGCTATTTGTGTGGATCAAATGTCTAGGACCCCCATCCACTGGTGGACCCCCAAGAGAGCAGCCAGAATGGAGCAGCAGGGGGACTGGTGTGTGTGTCCTCTGAAGAAAGGGTAGGCTGGTCAGAGCAGACTAGAGAAGAGGATTGTCGGAAGGTGTCTCTGATGGTAAATCTCCAAAGGGCTACCACAGGTGAAGGGAATAACTAGGTTCTGGGTGGTACTCAGGCCCGCCTTCCTTAGTGTTTGGAGAGTGACCCATTCTCTCTTCCCTCCAACCTCCCCGGCTACTTGCCCAGATGTCCCATCCTTCAGATTTCTGCTTAGATCCACACTCCCTCCCCCTGCCACCTCCGGATAGTCTTAGCTGGCAGAGAGAAACAGAAGCACTCTTTTGGCTCTTAACCAAATGTTTCCCAGGATGTTCATTTAATGTGCTAGCTGTGTGACCTTGGGTAAGTCACTTAACCTCTCTGAGCAGGGATAAGGAGCCCATAAACATTTTCATTTTTCCCTATATTGGCTGCCTTGCCAAAAAGGGGGGGGGAGTTGTTTTCTAATGCCTCTTTGACTCAGAAAAATAGGGATGATAATAGTACCGACTTTCCAGGGTCATCGTGAGCTTGGAATAAAATAATGCATGTGGAAGTACTTGGCCCGATGCCTGGTACCTGGTAGGTGCTCCATGGATGATAACTGCTATCAGCTCTTACTAACGGCTTTGTGTCTGTAAGCCTTATTTCTTTGTGAGGCTCTGGCCTCCCCAAGATGTTGTCTGTGTCGTGTCTGCCCCTGTCTCTCGCATGGACCAGTGTAGTGGACTGTGACAGTTAGGGACCTTTATCTCTTTAGCCTGTTTTCCATCATCCCACTTCTGGCATCCCTTTCCTTTGGGACATTCCCCCTGTTGTCACAGAGACCTGGTGGGTTGTCAGTCGCGGCGCCCACTTCACCTACCCCATTGCCGGCAGGCAACCCAGACTGCACATATCTGTGAGCTATGTGAACCTCATCCCCTAACACCAGCGACTGACCCAAGGGGTGGGCACACTCTCCAAGCAGAACCAATCAGACTCTTTCCCTGGGATTGATATGTGGATGCTGGGGGGAAGGAAGCCTTCTTACTGGGCTGCAAAGGCTGCTGACAGCCAGCTCTCCCACTACCTGGAGGAGTCAAGCAGGGCAACAGAGGGGAGAGGAGTTTAGAGAGCACGCTAGCGGCATTGAGTCCCAGTCTTGGCTTTAATGGCCTAGCAGTCTTTCTTTCAGTCCTGGGAACTGCAACAACATCCTACCTGTCTTGGAGAGCCAATAAATTCCTTTATTGCTCCAACTTGTTTGGCTGGGTTTCTGTCTCATACAACCAATAGGAGCCTGACAAATATACTCAGGGAATATTAACAGATGACTGACTAAATGATTGGATTCTGGATAGGGTGGGGGGTCAAAGATCCTGAAACCCGAGGCCTGGGAGCTGCTGCCCTGTGGCCGTGGAAAGGAGAGTGAGTATTGGGAGGTTATTACAACAGGCAGACTTGGGTTTCAGTTCCAGCTCTGCTATTTACTAGCTGTGTGATATTGGGCAAGGTACTTACCCTCTCTGAACTTAAGGTTCTTTACCTGCAACGTGGCCAAAGTACAAGAGACTGCATAGGTTGCCTCGAGGATGGAATGAAATAAGAACATGAAGCACCAAGCACTGTGCCCTAGGTGGGGGCATGGGAGAAAAAGCTAGAAAGATGGTAGCTGTTTTTCTTAGCCCACAATCCATTGCGACTGATAGTGTAGGACTGAGACTGGCATGCAGGTCAGGAGGGAACCACAATTCAATCTGCAAGCTGAATTCCCGGAAGGTGTGGGTCCTGGCATCAGGGAGGCAGCACCAGGGCCAGAGAGAGCATGTTTGGAGCAACTAGAGAGACTTTCTACTTTCTAGTAGGGAAGCTAGCCCTGAGGCAGTGGAGTTGGAAGGCCCATATGCTGGTTTTCCCCCAACCATGTGACTCTCTAAATCTTCCCAGACCTGTTTCCCCTCTTTGTCAATACCTTCTCAATAGTTATCTTGAGGACTCAATCCATGTAAGATGTTCTGCACAGGGCTTAGTAGGTGTTCCATAAGTATTAGGTATTGTTATCGATGTTTGCGGCTTAGGGAAATTTCTAAACACAAAGGTGGGATCGGTGGATAATGTTACAGGCAAACTTTACATGAGAAAATCTCCAAGTAAAGGAACATCTGTATCTGAATCTCCCAGGAAAGGCCATTTCGGAATGAGGAGGAGATGGCATGTGCTTTTCTGTAGCTGGATAGTGGCGGGGCTCATACTGGGGAAGCTATGTCTGGGAACATTTCTGTCATCTTCTGCTCGCTGTCATCTCCCCAGCTAAGTAAGGTTTTCAAAAGATTTTTCTCCACCGGCTGCCTCTTCTTCCTCACTTCTGATCACTCCACAAACCTTATAACCTGGTTTCAGCTGTCGTCGCGTTGTTGAAATCACTCTCACTGAGCAAGACCTTGTTCTTGCTAAGACCAGCAGACGCTTTTTCTCCCCTGTCCAAGGTGATCGCTTTGTGGTCCCGACCCTGAGACGCTGGTGCGCCCTCTGCTCTACGATATTATAGCTTATTTTCTCCTGGTTCTCTTCCTACCTGAGTACTGCTTCTCAAGCATTCTTCTTCTGGTCCCTGGAATGTTGGTGATCTATGGGGATTCTCACTTGGACTCTCTTCTCATGCCATACACCTTCCTCAAGGGAAGTCTTCCACATTCCCTAAAGGTTCTCGATTTCCAATTTACTATTTCCCGAAGAGACTGTTACGAAACTTCAGACCATATTGCTACCCACCTGCTGGACGTTTCCATGTGGATGTCATATAGGCACCTTGAACTCAGTGCGCCCAAGCCAGAACCCACTGTCTCACCCCCAGTGTAGCCCCTTTTATCACCCCCATCTCAGAGGACGTTGCCACCCTCCAGCCCTCCATGCAAGCTGGAAACTTGCGATCACCCTAGATTCTTGCTTTCCCACATCCATTTGGGCACAAAGTCCTGTTCATTCTACCCTCTTAACACCATGTAGACAGGTATCTTCTCTCTACGGATGACCAGGCCCTGTCTTGGACCCACTGGCCCCTGCATTAGCTGACGGCCAACTAATGGATCTGCCAAGCTTCAGACTTATTCTGTGGCATCCACTGTTGCTGGTATCAGTTTTCTGATCTATCTGTTTATGACCCTCCATGGCTCCCCGTCCCTTCCAGGCAAAGGCAACCTCCTTAGTTTGGCACTCACCTCTTTCCAGGAGCTTGCCCTTGTCTGCGTCTGCAACCTCCTCTCTCTAGCCTCTTGCTCATTTCACTTCTGCCAGGGGGAGCTAGTTGCAGCTCCTGGTACACTCCTCCCTTTACACCTGCTCTCCTCTTTTCCTGGAATGCTTCCCTGCTTATCCTTCTCCTTGACACCAACCGCCAGACCTTCCTGAAGTAGTCTCCCAGTGTGTGAGGTCCCTCCCCTGCACCACTGTAGATCCCTTGTCCCCTGCAGGTACGGCACTTGCAGCGTGACACTGTCATTGTCTGACCCTCACAATGAGCTGTTGGCGAGCAGAAACTTCCATATTCTTAAAGTCCAGAAGAGTCTGCTGTAGTCACTACCTCTTTATTAAACAAAATATCTTTAAGGTGGAAAAAGCTGGAGGGAAGGAGCAGGGCACATAGCTCAGGGGTCCCCCCAACACACATCCTGGGCCTTTATACCCACCCGTGAACGTCTGCTACTCGGACCTGTGGACAGCATTAGTCTGCCAACAGTATGGGCAAACTGCGTGGTTATCGTCCCCTCCTGCCTTCTGGAGAATCTTATGCTGTCCATTATCCCTCACTGTCTGCCCTCCTCTCAGTTAAATCAAACCCCCCACTTTCTCCTGGTCCCTTTCCACCAGCGTTTTTTTTTTTTTTTTAAAGATTTTATTTCTTTATTGGACAGAGATAGAGACAGCCCGAGAGAGGGAACACAAGCAGGGGGAGTGGGAGAGGAAGAAGCAGGCTCACAGCAGAGGAGCCTGATGTGGGGCTCGATCCCATAACGCTGAGATCATGCCCTGAGCTGAAGGCAGATGCCTAACTGCTGTGCCACCCAGGCACCCCCCTTTCCATCAGTGTTTAAACCTGCTTTCTAAACTCTCCCATCTTAAAGTAAGAGCCCACTTCCCACTCCAAGTCCTGGCTCCTCTTTCCTCTCTCCACAGCCAGATTTACCCCAAGAGTTGTCCCCATGCCCGTCTCTTCTTCCCCAGCTCCTGCTCGGTCCTCCTCCCGTGGCAATCTGGCACCCGCCTGGACCACTCCTCTAGCAAACCGTTCAATGCTAAGGTCACCGGTGACCTCCAAGACGCTCCACCCCCAAGTCCTGACCTGACTCATGTCCCCACTGCATTTGGGAGTTAACCGTGGTCTTTTGTCAGCCACCTCTTTTCCCTCAGCTTCCAGGGGCACCAAGCCTTCCTGGATTTCTGCGGGCTGAGTATTCACCGCTGGCTCACAGCTTCCTGTGCCTGCTTTCCCTGTAGGAACACTGGGGTTGCTCCAGGCTCAGCTCTAGGTCCTGTTCCTTCTCACCCCTCTCTCTTCCCCCTCCGCCCCGCCCCCCC
>NC_048222.1:34853415-34887969 GCF_002007445.2 Ailuropoda melanoleuca | reverse complement strand
ACCCCATCCGCTATGTGGCAGCTCTTACAGAAACTCTGGGAACCTTCTTTTTTACCTTCTGCTCCTCCAACCGCACCCCCCCCCAGCACATCAAATCCACCTCTGCTCATTCTGCCTCCTGCGTGTTTCCCCTGTCTCCGTTCTCTGCTGCCACCCCCCTGTGTCTGAGACACCATCATCTCTCCACCAGACAATGAAATCCACCCCCTACCATGTGCTCACTGGTCCTTTCAAGGCATGAGCCCCAGAGCAGCCACAGGGATCTCAAAAAACTCAGACCTATCATTCCCCTGCTTAAAATCGTCAGGTGTTTCACATTTTCCTGAAATCCCAAATTCGCAGGAGCACCCCCACCCCTCCAGTGGTCTGGCCTGTGCAGCTCTCTCTGCAGCCCCCTCTCCTCACTTCCTGGTATTCCCGCCCCTCAGCCACACTGACCTTTCAGTGCCTGGGTTGCACATGAGTCTTGCCCCAAGACTATGGCACAGGCCGCTCCCTCTGCCCCGGGGGCACTCTTCCCCCTTCTTCATTCAGCTAACTTCCGTTCACCCTTGAGAGCCGGGCTTAAATTTCAATCCTCGGGCAAGCCTTCCCAAACCCTCTCCCAGACTGACCTGCACCCCTGGTTATTTGTGATAAAGCGACATCCGCGTTCCCTGCTCGACTGGACAGCCCTTTGACTGACTACAGGGCAAGTGCTCCGCACATCCTGACGGACAGCCGAGGACGTTCAGGGCGGTTAAGCAACTTGCTTAAGGTCACACAGCTTATCAGCAGCAGGTCTCCTCTTAGCCCCTTTCAGACTGGCTTTGGTGCCTCTGCCAGGGAACCCCACCACTTACGGGTCCCTTTTATCCAAACAGTGGTCACACCTTGTCTGAGCTGCCTGTTCAGCGGCAGAACCGGGAGAGTCCAGGGCAGAGGCTGGGCTGTCCTGTGCATGCGTCCCCGTGCCCCGGTCCTCTCCCCGGCTGTTGGGCTGCGCCAGGGATGGCAGACTCCCTGCTGTGAGCCTTCAGAGTGCTTTCCCGGCGCTGCCTTCCTACCCAGCACCAGGTTCATTCTCCAGCGTGGCTATGGATTGAGCCTTCTTTTCCTTTCCATCCGAAGTTAACTCTTCAAGAAAAATTTTTAAAAAAAAAAAAAAAAAAAAAAAAAAAAAAAGTGTAAATCAGGGAATAATAATTGAGTGAAGCACAAAAGGAAATAAGACCCAAAATATAAAACACAAGAGCCTAGAGGTGGTTGAGGCAATGAGGTTCGGCTCTGCGTGGTCTATGTGGGCTGAGCGTTTATGGATCACTGCCCTCTTGGTCCTTGGGCCGGTACTCCCACCCTTGTCGTGTAGTCTGGGCTCAGTCCCTGGGCACACTCCCGGCCTAGCCACACGCTGGCTGAAATCCGTGGGCAGCACTTCTTCTTCTTTTTTTTTTTTTTAAGATTTTATTTATTTATTTGACAGAGATAGAGACAGCCAGTGAGAGAGGGAACACAAGCAGGAGGAGTGGGAGAGGAAGAAGCAGGCTCATAGAGGAGGAGCCTGATGTGGGGCTCGATTTCGCAGCGCCGGGATCACGCCCTGAGCCGAAGGCAGACGCCCAACCGCTGTGCCTCCCAGGCGCCCCCGTGGGCAGCGCTTCTAAGGGGACTGGGGTCTCCAGTGATGGGCAAACAAAAGCCCAGACGGAGTTGGGGGAGTGGAGAGCAGGCTTCGGTGTCCGCGCCCCAGACCCAGACAACACCTGCCCTGGCTGAGCTGCTCTGTACAGCCCCGTCCCCTGCAGGGGCTGGCGCTGGACAGCCAGGGTCTGAGAGCAGTGGGGGCTGGAGCAATGAGTGACGAGGTGTGCCCAGTGACTGAGGCAAGCGGGCAGGGCTGAGCTGGAACCGGCCGGGGTGGGGCCGCCGGAGCCAGGGCAGGACGGAACAGCAGGTTCTTGTCAAACACACAATTTAATTCTGAGGCTGTATCCCGCGTGCCTGAGAGATTTTCAGCTTGCAGTAGTGTCATTTACAGACGGATTTGCAGCGGCGAATTACAAGTTTGTAAGCAACAGCTTCTCTGACGCCTCGAAGAAAAAAAGCCTTATCCCTCTGCAAATTATAAATTCATAACTAACAGTGTTATCCAACTGAATGCAAAACAAATTCATTACCAGCTACATTATTCCATTGAATACCAAGTGAATGAACTGCACGGGGGTTTCTGCGGATTAAGGACGTATGGGGAGATGGGGGCAAAACAGTGCTTCCCCCAGATCTTCTTCTTTGTGGCCCTTCAGGCCCACCTCAAGCAAACTCTGAATGTCGGCAGAACTGGATGGGGGCACACTGCTTGTATAAAGGAGGCTGGAGCTGATGGTGGTGGTGGTGGGTGATGGTGGTGATGGTGGTGATGGTGGTGGTGATGGTGGTGGTGATGTGTCGAAACACAAACACCCCAGGGTGCAGGGGCATCTTTTGCATGATTATTGTGACTGTGGCGGTGTTATCTGAAGGTACTACCTTGTGCGGGGCGGCTGGGTGCCTCAGTCGGTTAAGCATCAGCCTTTGGCTCAGGTCGTGATCTCAGGATCCTGGGATCGAGCCCAGCATCTCCCTGTCAGCAGGGAGCCTGCTTCTCCCTCTCCCTCCGCTGCTCCTTCTGCTTGTGCTCTCTCTCTCTGTCTCTGTCTAATAAATAAATAAAATCTTTTTTTTTTTTAAAGATACTCTCTTGTGGGGCACCTGGGTGGCACAGCGGTTGAGCGTCTGCCTTCGGCTCAGGGCGTGATCCCAGCGTTCTGGGATCAAGCCCCACATCAGGCTCCTCTGCTATGAGCCTGCTTCTTCCTCTCCCACTCCCCCTGCTTGTGTTCCCTCTCTCACTGGCTGTCTCTATCTCTGTCGAATAAATAAATAAAAAATCTTTAAAAAAAAAAAATAAAAAAAATAAAGATACTCTCTTGTGAATGCCTCAGTCCTTGTGAGTTGCGGGATCCTCCCTNGTTCCCTCTCTCACTGGCTGTCTCTATCTCTGTCGAATAAATAAATAAAAAATCTTTAAAAAAAAAAAAAAATAAAGATACTCTCTTGTGAATGCCTCAGTCCTTGTGAGTTGCGGGATCCTCCCCGCCCCTCCCCCCCGGGTAAAAGAGGATCATTCGCAGGACGATGTGGGTCCTCTGAGCAGACACCAGACTGAGAAAACAGGCCTCAGCACTGGAGTGGAATTCCTTGCGTCTCCCCAGAATGTTACTTCTCCAGACCAGGTTCCAAGGTGCTGAGTGTCTGTCGGATGATTCTGGGTGGGGGCGTGTCGAGACCAGGCCCACAACTTCGGGGTCTGTGGTGGGAGGGGGCGGGCCATGCTCTTTAACTCAGATGCTCTAGTTCCTGGCTTCATGGTGTATTCCCCAGGTGTGGATCCTGAAACTTACCTTTCCCCTTTAATGTTTATTTTAGAAAATCGGAAAATACAAATAAACAAAACTAAAAGACCTACTCCCCATAACATAACCCGCCAGAAACAACTCCTTCGGGTTGCTTCATTCTGATTGAAGGGAAAATTGCTCATTCTGGAATTCTCATCACTTGGAAGATTTGACCCCATATTGGATGTGGGAGAGAAGGGGTGATGGCCCACACTGTAGGTACGCAAGCAAAGTCTGGTATTGGACCTTCTCCTGAAGGACTTCCTCCACCCCCCACACTGCCACGGAGTTTTCCTGGTCTCCGTGTCCCGTCGTGGCCTCTCCTCTGGACCAACTTTCCTGTCTCCCTCCCTTCTCTGATCGTGGTGCCTCTCTCTGCATCCTGCTCAGGAGCGGAAAGACTTCCTCTCCTTGACTTATCCTGAGTGGCTTGCAAACATCATCTGGCTAACAGTCGACCAAGGTATTTTTTTCCTAAACAAAGACCATTTCCTGTCTAAGAAGAATTTCTGGTGCCAACTGTGAAGATACAGTATCTTTACCTTGTTTCATGAACACATTTACAGTTTTCAGAAATAGGGGTTATTTCTACAAATGCTGATATCAAACCTGCTCTTGTCCACTTACAACGTGGGGTCCATGCATTTTTATGCCCATTGATAAATCTTTATTTGCTGTTTTAATGGCTGCATATTAGTCCATGTGATTTTTAAAAACCATCTCTTTTCTTTTTAAAGATTATTTATTTATTTGAGAGAGAGAATGAGAGAGAGCCAGCATGAGAGGGGGGAGGGTCAGAGAGAGAAGCAGACTCCCTGCTGAGCAGGGAGCCCAATGCGGGACTCCATCCTGGGACTCCATCCTGGGACTCCAGGATCATGACCTGAGCCGAAGGCAGTTGCTTATCCAACTGAGCCACCCAGGCGCCCCTAAACTGTCCCTTTTTTTGTTATACAATTAGGCTAGTTCCAGTTTTTGCTATTATAACACCCACATCATCCTTGTACATTTATCTAATTATTTCCTTAGGTTACGTTCTTAGAAGAAAAATTTCTGAGAATGCACTTTCCGAAGGCTTTTGTCGCATCACTGAACTACTCTTCAGAAAGTTCGTGCCGATCTATACTGTCAGCAGCTGCTTGTATTGTTGCCTTCTGACTATTAGTGTCCCAGCTTTGTCTCAGTTATGCCCTGGGGTGCTACAGAAAGCACCCCCTTGGGCGCTTTGGTGACAACATGACAACGAGCGAGTGATTCCCTGAAGGATGAAGAGACCCAGGGAGCAAGAATGGGGGCCCTGTGACCCAGCTGCCCCTCCTGCTATGGCCTCCATGGAGGGATTGAAATTGATTGACTGAGCGAACCATTGATTTTATGAAGGAAGACATTGTGTCCCTTCCAGCGGTGGAAGTGGTCATAAGTGCAGTGAAGTGATGGTGATGCTGGGTGGTCATGCGGCGAGGACAGTGCTGGCGGCAGGTGACGGTGGAGGTGATGGGGAGTCCAGCCTTTTCATGGAGCCAGTGGGGATGACGTTGACAGTGGGAAGGTCACACGGTGGGGCCGTGGTGGCTGTGGGGGCAGGGAGGTGAGCCTGACTGTGATGGTGGCAGCAAAGGCAGCAGTAGAGGAGGGCTGGAGGCGTCCCTGTGGTGGTGCGGGGCTGCTGTGGAAATGCACAGGTGGAGGTGGCACAGGTGACGAAGAGAATATGATACAGGAGGACCACACGGATGCCATAGGAGAGGGAGGTTATCTCAGGCATGGGGGATAATGTGAACAAAAGAAGCAGCATGATGGGGCACTGGGGTGGCTCAGTTAAGCCTCTGCCCTCGGCTCAGGTCATGATCTCACAGTCCTGGGATGGAGCCCTAAGCTGGGCTCCCTACTCAGTGGGGAGCCTGCTTCTCCCTCTCCCCTGCCCCCTCCCCCCTTGTGCACTCTCTTTCTCTCTCTCACTCTCTCCCTCTCGCTCTATCTCAAATAAATAGATAAAATCTTTAAAAAGAAGAAGCAGCAGCAGCATGAGCCTAGTGCCAAGAAAAGCAAGGAGATCCACTCGCCAGAAGGATGGTCGGGGGGAAATTTCGTGGTGGTGGGTGCTGGGGAGGGTCTTGAACGTGGCAAGAGAAATTTGGACTCCAGGAGGGAAGCAGAGGGACTTTTTGGATCCTGGGTGGAAGATGGGCCAGAGCTGAGTTGCCTCCTCCTACAGAGGAGAATCTGAGGGGCTGAGCCCCACTGACTGAGCCCTCTGGAGCGCCGGTGAGCATCGAGGCCTGCCGGCAGCATGCAGGAGAAAGGGGCGAAGGGTCTGTGGCACCGGTTCCAACTCACAGGTAGCAAGGGCCCCTGACTCCTGCCACTCCTGTGCCAGCCACAACCGGCAATCCCCACTCTCACCTTTGGTGGAGGGGGAGAAATGTCTAGAATGGTGGTCCTGGCTCCCCCTCTCTTCTCCCTCAGCAGCTCCCAACGCCCACTGAGTCTGGTAGAAGAGCATTGACTCAGGAGAATTGCCTGGGAAGAGCCCTTTCCTGTTTCTACGGGTGTAGCATGAAGCCTGCCTTGACCTGTGCGCAAACCTGCAGGATTCTGTATTTCCAGGCAAGGACACCTGAAAATTCTCAGGGAGGCAGGAGGCGTGTGTCTGAGCAGTCAGCATCCTGGGTACCAAGGGGTTAATCCAGCCCCGAGGATGGGGTGCCATCTCTCCCCTCACACTGCCTGCTGTCCTCTTCACTCCTACACAGAAGCCACTGGAGCCAAGTGGGTGCGCTCTTTGGGAGAGGGAGAAACATTTTTTTCCTCCTGTTTTAATGATACTGGTGACCTCACAAGGTTTCCATGGTGACAAGACCAAGGAGCCAGGGGGACTTGGTGAATTAGGCCAAACAAACCCCCCCCCCGAATCTTCTTCCTGATGCAGGGCTTCCGGAGTGGACTTTCAATCATCATGAGCTTGCGGAAGAGGGAAGGGTGGGGAGTGGGGTGCAAGGACAGAGCTGGTAGAGGAAATCTGGGCCCTCCTTCCTTTCTGTGCTCCACCCCGGTCCCCTGCCTGTCAAGCTCCCTTCCCAGAGAGCCTGGTGCTGAGTGTGGCCCCTCACAGCAAGCTCTGGAGGGTCACAGAGCACCCATACGAGGGCAGTTCTGATCCCAAGTGTAGGAAGAACGTATGAGGTAATTCTAGGCACCAAGGCAGGTGAGGTGACTGAGGGGGGCGGGAAACAGAGCAGAGTGGTGGGTTTGCAAGGAGAAGGAGGTTAGCACCTGGTGAGGAACTGGGGGCTTGCCATCTAAAGCTTAGTTTTCTAAGGAGCAGTCAGGGCCAGTGCCGAAGAACACACACTGTGGATGTGGGTCCAAGTGATCCAGGTGTAAATGACACCCATGTCCTACGGTTGTGGATTTCACAGGACGTCACAGTTAAAGCACCTAGCAGGTGCTTGATACATACTTGCTTTCTCTCTCCTGCCCGTTCCCTCCTCCCAACCACTGGGCCACCACGGCTTCCTGAGGGTTTGAAGCACCACATTGCCCCTCACTAATTTCTTGCTTTCAGGCACTGAATAATTCAACCTCTATGTAGTACAGTCACTAAAACGCCCCTATCCGTTGTCCTAGTGCCGAAAATTCCACCATGGAAACTCCACCGCTTTGCACCAAGCCTCCCTGTAAATGGCAACATCTCACCTGGGAAGTGATTGTCTTATCCTTGGTCCCTGGACACAGGCAGTAGTGCTAGGGGATGGGGACAGCAGGCTTTTTTGTTTTTTGCTTTTTTGTTTTTTTTTGTTTTTTTGGTGCAGATGGAACCTGTGAATGAGGGCAAAAGAGAAAGAGAAAGCAAACAAGAGAGTTTGCTACCCTGAAATGTTGGCCAGCAGTCATGGTTTTAGCTGTGGAATTCCTCTGAAGGCGAGTGATGGAAAACCCAGAGATTACCCAGCATCTGGGAGGAGCCATACATGGATATCATGCCATACTCACACTATGGAAAATGGAAGAGAAATCTGCAAGCTTTGCTTTCTGAGAATAGGTCCTGGGAGGTGAGATAACCTGGGCCCGGGCACCTGCAGCTCTGCTGGGTGCCTCCAGGCAACTCATGCCACCTCAAGCAAGATAGGGCCCAGTTGCTAGGAGTCTGGAGGCAGAGAGCTGGGGAGTGAGCCCCTGGTGTCCGAGTGGAGCTGGGAGGTTGGCTGGGTATGTCTCTTTGCCTCGACAGGTTCTCTTGGGAAGTCAGCTTTAATGAATCCTGAAGAACAATTTGTAGTCAGCCCATCAAATGTTCAGAAACACTCTTTTAGGTAGAATCTCACTTCCTGGGGGTCTGTGGCCTGTAGTGGCTGTAGATTCTCCACCAGGATCTGAGGTCCCCCTCCCCGTATCCAGGGCATCCTGGATCTTCCAGTGGGCAAGTCCTGCCCCTCGGCGAGTCCAGGCTCACTGCATGGTTGGCAAGTACCTGGGTCTCATCGCCCCGAGCTGCTCTCTGCAAGGGCTGCCAGGAATTGGGCCTGAAGCTTCCAGGCTCAGCCCAGAGCCAGCCCTGTGTGCTCTAGGACACCCTCTTCCTCCTCCTTTCTCTGCTCTCTCCAGCTCCATCCTGTGTCCCACCTTCCCTTCCTCCCCCACCAGGGCCCTGGTGCTTGGAGCTTATTCTTGGACTTCGAGTGCCCTTGGGCTGCTTTCTCAGTCCGTGTGCTCAAGGTGTGGGGAATCACTAAAGAAGTCATATTGCGTGGGAGGGGTGGGGCGTGAAACAGGTGAAGGGGATTAAGAGTACAGGTGTCTTGATGAGCACTGCGTAATATATGGAATTGTTGAATCGCTATATTCAGTCGCTATATTGAAACAATATAACACTGTATGTTACCTACACTCGAATTTAAAAAAAAAACCCTCATGTTGGGGATTTTTTTTCTTTTCTCTTTTACGTTTTCTAACTGGATTTTGCTAGTGTATTATTGATCCCGGCCATCTCACTGACCTCCTTCATAGTCCCTTCCTAGTTTTTCACTTTATTCTCCAGAGTGTTCTGGATAAAGAATCATATCATGAACAAATAATGATAACAATTTCTCCTCCTTCCTGAATGTTATGCTTCTTTTTATTTGCATTTTTAATGTACTACTGCATTAGCTAGAACTTGCAGAACAATGCAAACTAATTGTGGTAATAGCAGGCGTTCTTGTCCCACTCTCACTAAAATATGAACACCTCTTGTTGGTGTTTTTTTGCTAAGAAGGTTGTTGACTGTTGGTCACCGATAGATATTTTTTATTATGTCAAGGCAATGTCCTTTAATTTTTATTTCACTAAGAGTTTTCATCCGAATGGATGTTCTGTTCTATCAAACACATTTTTGGTTTTTGTTAAGATTGTCACATAACTTTTCCCTCTCTGGTAATTGACATGATTAATTATATGGACTGATTTTCTGATATGTAATCATCCTCACCCCACTGCATTTCTAACCTAGCCATCTGTGAAATGGGGAGGAGATCTGTTGCCCAAGAGAAATCTGGTTGAATAGCAGCTCTGTATTGTGCTCTGAGTCCCACGGCTGTGAGCAGGCTTTGCCCCCACCCCCACCCCCACATCCAGGATGTAATCTCAGGCGGCCTCCTATGATGTCCAGGGGACTGAGCTGGGGCTCGGAGATCTGGACGCAGTGTCAGCGGGTCCCAGAGTGATCTTTTAAACGCCGGTCGGTTCAGATGATTCCCTTCACTGGCTCCCCATTGCCTTCAGCAGAAAATGCAATCTTCTAGGCACACTGTCCAGGCCTCTTACAACTGGCCTTTGTCCAACACTACCCCCTGCCTGCCATCTCCCTACCTTCTCCCCTCTAACCACGTGGAAATCCTGGCAGGGGGCAAACCTGTGTCAACTTCCACACCTTTGGGTCCCTTTCGCATGCTGTTCCCTTGCACGGAATGTTCTTCCCCGGGGAGGGCACATGGTCCCTCCAGGGAGCCTTCCTGAGCCTGCCTGCTGGGTCACGAGCCCCTCCCCAGGTGCCACAGTGATGTGTTCACCACCCGTTTGGTGCGTTCCAGGCAGAAGGTAGTTCCATGTGCACATTGGTCTCCAGGAGCTCCAGGAGGCCAAGCAGGTGTCCTTCTCCCAGCCCAGGGCCCGCCCTATGACAAGAGTTGCTCTGCCAGGCCTAGGCCAAACACACTCTGGCTACATGCATGAATGTAGTCAGGTGTCCACACGCACACCTGCGCCCTGCTTGAGCGCTGCACCGCTCCTGGGCCCCCGTGGCTCACTGTCCCCACTCCAGCAGTGGCGTGTGGAGGGGCTCACGGGCGGCTGCAGTTCCCTGGAGCCTCTTCAAAAGCTGCATCAGGCTTGTTTCCTCCTCGTAAACAACGACTTAGCACAGTGTAGGGCCCCACGGGACAGTGCTTCCCCCTAAAGCTGCTGCCGGTGGAGACGCAGGAGGGGGAGGCCAAGTGGGCCCAGGAGGGACCAGATGACTGGGCATAGATGGGAGGGAGCAGGCAGGAGGGGCTCTGATGGGCTGCACCCCCCTGGCTTTCCTGCCGAGCCTGGACGCTGGCACCTCTTCCTCTCCCCTGCGCCTCAGGCTCACCCCTTGTCCCCCCTGGGATGTCCTCAGCCCCTCTGGAGAGGATACATTTTCAACTCCCTGCCTTCCCCTGGCCACCATGCGGCCAGCTAGAGTTCTTACCTCTGGTAACAACCAGCTGGTGTCCAATGGAAGGCTGCTAAGCCTGGGGTGGGGTAGGGGTAGCTCATGCCTGCCCCGCTCTTTGGCCCCCCCATCCCCCTGCCCCAGCAATCACGAGCTACACAACACATTCCTGGATAAGAATCTAATAAGTGGGGGCGCCTGGGTGGCACAGCAGTGAAGTGTCTGCCTTCGGCTCAGGGCATGATCCCGGCGTTATGGGATCGAGTCCCACATCAGGCTCCTCCACTATGAGCCTGCTTCTTTCTCCCACTCCCCCTGCTTGTGTTCCCTCTCTCGCTGGCTGTCTCTATCTCTGTCGAATAAATAAATAAAAAATCTTAAAAAAAAAAAAGAATCTAATAAGTGATCAGGGGACACGGCCTAAAGGGCACTGGGGTCAGGTCGTGGAGGCAGGCAGACGTGGTTTCGAATTCTGGCTTCACGCCTTGCCGGCTGTGTGATCTTGGGCACCCTGCCTAACCTCTCTGAGCCTCTATGTCTTTATCTGTGGACCAGTGCCCGTCTAGGGCTGCGGTGAGGACAAAACGAAGTGACTGACCGACTTAAAGCATCAGCACCTCGTCTGACACAGAGTAGGGGTTCAGTTCATGTCAGCCGACATCACAGATCACAGGTTGGAGCAGGCCGGGCACAGCTGTCACCTCACACAGCCTTGTCCCCCGTGGCAGGGGAGGGGGAGACACTGAGACCCAAAGAGGAGCAGGACGGCAAGCTGCTAAAAGCAGTCCTCAGCCTGGGCTTGAGTCTGTGGAGGCGATCTTTGCAACAAGCATAACTCCCATCACGAAGGCCTTGACGCCTGCAGTCCTGGATCTTGGGCTCTGTCCTAGGAACACCTTGGCAGTCTCACTAATTCAACAAACCTTTGCATTGTGCTCGCTAAGTGCCCCGTAGAGTTAGAAGCCCTTTGTGTATATTCACTTTTTACTATTATTAGCCCCATTTTATGGAGGAGGAAACTGACCAGTTCACACTTGCCCGAGGTGGTCCCGCTAGCAGGTGGGAGGGTGCAGCAACCAGCTGCGACCAGGTTCCCACCCTCAGGTGAGCACAGACCAGGCTGGGGAACTGGGGGAGGATCTCGAACTGTACCTGGGGCATCCGAAGCCTGTCCTGCCCTGCCCCACCTTCAAAGCTGGGGTGGAGGAGGCATCCTTGCAGGACTTGAGCCTGGGACCGAGCAAAATGGGACCGTCAGCTTCGCCCTACAAATGACCATCCCTGGAAGCCACATCTCAGGCCACAGCAGGTATTTCCCTGGAGAGAGGATAGTGAAAACTTGAAACAAGAGAGCTCTTTATTATTCAGAATAACCACACTATTTAATTTACTATTAATAATAGCTCTTGAGTCAACCTTCCCTTGAAGAGAAGCGGGAACTGAAAGGCTGTCCCTCTCTTCTCTGCCCCCCCTTCTGTCTCCTCACTTTACAGTACTGGGAACTCAGTGGCAAATGATTGTGCCGTTTGGGGGGTTGGAATGGGGGGAATTGAGGCCCAGCAGTGAACCCATTACCCTTCCTCCCCATACAGCCTTGCTGTGCTATTCCTCTGTGGGTCCGTGGAGGTCACCGCCCCTCTGCCGTCAGACCCCTGGAGGGAGAATATGGCTCTGTCCTCTTAGGCTGAGCCTAGAGCAGAGGCCAGGGGGCAGTGTTCCAGCAGAAGCAAAGGGAAATGTGGACCCAGCAATCCTTGTGGATTGAGTCTTGGCGCTGATGGGGGCTGCAGGGGCTGCAGTAGGGATGAGGGATCAGTGAGGCCAGGGCCCCTTCTGGGGCCCCGTCCCCTGCCTACTGCATCCAGTGGGGGTGCAGTGTCAGAAGGAGCCCATGCAGAGAGAGCAGAGCCAGGGAGGAGCCTGGAACCTGTGCCAGGGGAGTTCAGAAGACCCAGGGGGGCCTGAGAACCGCCTTCGAGGAACTAGAGGGGTTTGTTTTCTCGACCGTCCGTCTTCACCGAGGGCTCTTCCGCCAGGTGGCTGGGAGTGGGTGGCCCCAGGCTCTGTGGGCTCCCAGAGTGGCAGAGACAGTGGGCAGGGACGTAACTAATGCTGGGCAGAGAGCCCTTCCAGGGTAGAGCCGCATGGTCCTGGTAGGAGTTGTAGAACACGATCAATTAGCCTAATTTGGAGCTAGACAGGTTTCCCAGAGGCCAGAGTGCAGTCAGACTCTCCTCTCACGCTGAAGTTGAGTTTGGCCTTTTGGTGTTTGCTTGTTTGTTTAATTTTTTTGAGAGAGAGAGAGTGTGTGAGCAAGTGCGTGAGCAGGGAGAGGGGCAGAGGGAGAGAGAGAATCTCAAGCAGGCTCCACGCTCAGTGCAGAGCTCCATGCAGGGCTTTATCTCAGGACCCTGAGATCATGACATGAGCCAAAATGAAGAGTTGGATGCCTAACCGACCGAGCCACCCAGGCGCCCTGGCCCTTATTCTAGATGGCACGCAGGTTCCTGGGCACCCATTGTCTTTTACTCTGCTTCCCGTATTAGGCTCCCTGTGTGATTTCGGGTGAGTTAAGCGGCCCACTGGGCTCAGCTCCCAGAAGGCAGGGGTCGTGTTTTCCCTTTCTTCTAACTACCCTACTACCCAGAGCTGGAAGACCATGGTTGACCCCTCAGGCTGTGGGACGAAGGTCTCAGGCATACCAGCCTTCTGTCCCCCTTCCCTGGGAGATAGCCACCAGCCTCCTCTCTTGTCCACCTCTCTATGTGGGCTGAGTCCTAGACATCTTTAGATGATTGCAGGCTGCTTTGTAAACACTGCCATGGGGCGGATTCTGACTGGTTGGTGTGATACTTGGGTTTCTTAGTCTGCCAGAGCTGAGTTCCACATACCTGCACACACACACCCCTAAACACGCACACTCACACACATGCTGGCTTTCATTGTGAGGGCCCCACTCTTTATTCAAGGAGCGGTCTGGGTGTCTGAATGGATGCTTGAAGACTCCCTCTTTGCAATTAACACGCTGCTGCAGTATTATTAGCCTCTGATAGGCAGGGCGGCTTTTGCCAGAGACTATAAATATGTAGGGCCAATGACTCAGCAAATCTGTTGCTATTTTTCTTACAGATCTGTGTGGATCTGTGTCTGTGTACATCATGGCCCCATCTCCCCGCAACTCCCATGGCTTGTATCCATGGAAACGCAATCCTCCCCAACTACAGTACTCTGGCTGACAAACACTGGGAGTCTCCCCAGCCCCCTCCCCACTTTGGAGAGGAAGCATAGGCCAGGAGGGCTCCCAGCGATCAAGACGGTGGCATGATGAAGGACGTGCCACTTTCTCAGTTGCTTTGAAGGTCTAGGCAAGGCCAGCCTCCCGCCCCTCCCCTTCTCTCCTCCCCCTTCCCCCACTGATCTGTGGTTAAGGCTTTATCACCTGTTCAAGGCAAGTGGCCCAGTCATGGAGCCCTTCCCAAGGTCCCTCATGGGAGTGAGGTTGGCAGGGCAGTTCCTGAGGGCTGTGGGCCATATGGCAGGGGAGGTAGGGAGGGCCTGCTGCCCTTGGCAGTGGGGGACACTAGCCACTGGGAGAGGGAGACTGGAGAGTAGGGGAAGGGGCAGTTGCTATGAGGGGGGAGGGAGATCATTTTTGGAAAAAGCCCTGTCTCCCTACCTTGACTCTGTCAAAAGAACCTGTGGGATGGATGAAAGAGCACGAGCTCTGAAAGTCCTGCCTCCCTCCTTTCCTTCCACAGACATTCACATTTGCTGACTCGGTGCAGGCCCTTTGCTGGGCATGGGAGTGCAGAGATGAATGGGAACTGGACTCTTCTCCTTGAGGACTGCGGTCTGGGAGGAGCGGACAGACTCAACATCAGGTCAGACTGGAGCAGTGGGCCGCAGTGGTGGGCAGTGCCAGCTGTGGGGCCGGAGAGCTTCCTCGGGGAACTGCAGGTCATGGAACATGCCAGGAGCATGAGGCAGGGTGCGGGAGGTGGGATAGGAGGCAGAGTGGGCATTCCCCACAGAATGGGAGCCCCGGGCAGCCGGCTGGTGAGACACACAGAGCTCTAACTCTGGCTCCTATTAGTGTGTTCCCTTGAGAAGGTGACCTAAGCTTTCTGTCCTGTGAAATGGGAAACCCCAGCACCTACTTCGCGGAGCCCAGTGAGAGTTAGCGTGAGTATCTGGCCCCAATCGTAGCAGACGTTTATTGGACTAACTATACACCAGAACCATACACACGACAGTCACTTTCTTCCTTTCGGGGCGTGTTTGCCTAGGTCAAATGAGGAAGCTGGGCCAGATGATATCTAGAGGCCCAGATGCCCTGACTTGCCCTGTCCTCGGTTTCCCCATTTTCCAAATAGGAAGAAGAAGGTTCCAGTAGGTTTCAGGAGCAAAGGAACAAACAGACCATGGAATTATTCAAAGAACATGAGAAGTTATTTATTAAGCCCAGCTCGCTTCTCTTCCTGCTTAGGGAAAACAGGGCCAGGCTGATGTCGCAGAGGAGCAGGAGACCTGGCCTTGCCCTCAGAATGTCCGTGATGGCTGGAGAGGCAGGGAGGACGCACGGCCCTGGAATCTGAGCTCTAAGGACCATCTGGCCCACCTCTGGCCTCCAGATCCTTGTTCTCAAAGCGCCAGGGAGGCTGGGGAGCAGAAATGATTGAACAGCCTCTTTGTTGGGCTCATAGGGAAGTCCCGCTGACCCTGCGGGGTAACTACTGTAATTAGAGAGTTTAAGGACTGGCCCAGGTCACCAGATGCAGGTGGCAGAGCTGGGGTATCAGTGCAGGTCAGCATCACCCTACCGCCCGCATTCCCTTCACCGCTCTGCACCCCACCCTCTGGAACTCTGGTAAACGTCCTCAAATCCTTTGGGAAGTAGAGGAGATATAAATAGCTTGTGGGATTGTGAAGTGAAGAAAGCAAGTTGCTGAACAATATATACGGGATGATTGCAGTCATGAAGAAACCAACCCGAAACTGATACGTGTAAATACGGAAATGAATACGAGCGTAAATGTACTTTGGGAGTACACCTGGAAGGGGATCTGCCCTGTTGTTTGACCAGAGTTCATCCCTAAGTGAGAGTATATGGAGGTGGGGTGGAAAGGGCATGCTCCCTTACGATTCGATGGATTTCCGAATTGGTTAACTTTATCACGAGGAGATAGTGTTCATGTCTTGAGCAATAAAAAAATTGTATCCCTGACAGTGACCCATCTCCTCCCGTCATGAGTGGTGCCATGTGAGGGCTGGGCAGGCAGTGACTTGGGGCAGGGGAAGGCCCTGGTTTGGTGAGGGTGAGTCTGACGGCCCAGGTAGGCTGATTCACAGGAACTTTTTAGTCAGATATGATAGGACTATCTGCCAGGAGAATCCATGTGCTTTGTCTGTCTTTCAGCAACCAAGAGAGCAGCTCATCTACCCATTTTCTGGATGGGGACCCTTAAGTCCATAGACAGTTTAGCCCGGGGTCAGAGAGACCCAGTGCTATGGTTTGGTTGGTTAGTACACCTGCCTAACTTACAAGGCTCAGAGAATCATGAACTTTAGATGGGCCTGGCTTTGACTTCACACAGTGCCACAGACTCTCTGAGCCTTAGTTTTCCTGCCTGTAAAATGGGATTGATACACCTGCCTTGAAGTGTTCTTGTGAGGGTTGAATGAGGTCAAGTTTGACAATGGCCCCATTCATGGTCGCTGCAGAGCGATCTTCTCCTTTCTTCGTCTAAGAGATGCTGTTCTGGACTCAGCACGGGGCAAGTAAGACAGAGACCATGGCTTCAGTCTTGGGTTGGCCTTATTGAAGCAATTACCATACCTTGAGCACGTGCTAGGTACAAGTGATTATGCCAAGGGTTATAGCTACAACTCCCTTAATCCTAGTTCTGCTCCCTGTGTCTGAGATAGGCACTACCTGTCACTGTCCCCACTTGACAGATGTGGGAATTGACATGTCGAGGTTATGCTGGCCTGATCAAAATGACTTAGAAAGGAGATCACGTTTTCCCATTATTGGAAGACTTTGTGTAATAAGGTGTATTTATTTTTCTTAAATATTACGTAGAATTTGCCAGGAAAATCATCTGGGCCTGGAGTTTTATGAGAAGAGCTTTGATTACACATTCAAGTTCTTTGAGAGTTCTAGAAGCATCCCTACTTTCTATTTCTTCTTATGTCAGTTTTGGCAGCTTTGCTGCTCTAACTGTAAGAGGGTGATAGGAATTCCTGCCACAGGGTTATTTGGCAGAGTGACAGAGCTTACTTACTTGTGTGTTGTAACAGAGTAGCAGACCTACTCTAGACCTGGAGCACACTAGGTCTCCCAGCTTTGCATTTGGGCATCCCGACGTCCCCCCTGCCCTCCGTCAAAGCAAGGGGGCCAGGATGGAAGCCATGCTTCCACATTTGGGTATCAGGCCTGAGTTTTCTCAAATGCTAGAAAGACTTGGGTCGGGGCAGAAAGGCTCTGAGAGGTTGGCACATGAGGCTAGAGGGGCTGTCCAAGGCCAAGACAACCTGGAGGGCCAGTGGAAGCAGGGCACTCGGGACCTCCACATCGATGGGCCCAGCAGGTCTGGTTTTGAAATGCTGAGTGCCCAGCTGGTACTTGGATCATGCTTATGGAGCAAGAGAAAGGGGACAAGGGAACGGGAGCAGGGGCAGCGCAGAGGAAAGGTTTCTTGGTCAAGAGGAGGAAGTGGGGTAAATCCCTACTGATGGGGGGGCATCAGTGGGTTCTTAGGGGCTTCCCTCTCCAGTAAGCATTCAGAACTAGATGGGAGCAACCAGAGGGGATGTCCTCTTCCCCTGCCTCCTCCAGGTTCCCCAGCTTCCAAATCTGAGTCCTGGAGGGGGGTGACTATAATCACAGGCCCTGCAAGGTACCCCCACGACCAGTCCTCCAGCTCTAGCGCCTAGGCAATATAGGATCTCACCTCGACACTTTAGCCCTGACTCTCCTTCCTCACGGAATAGCAGGCTGAATGGGGGTGGGGCAGAATGGCCAAAACGAGAATCTACTTTTCTGTGTTGGGCTCCATGCTTGTATCCCCTCTCCACTCTGTGCAGCTAGAGGGACCTAGACCTGTGCTGGAAGTATCCATCCCCGAGTCCAGCCTTCAGGGACTGCGCCCAGGGATCCCTTATGCAAGGATGTTCTAGGCCCTGCAACACCTTGACCCGGCAGAGCTGCTCCACGTGGCACTGGGATCTCTCAGAGAGCTCAATATCCTTGGGCGAATGAATGAGCAAATGAACGATGGCTCACTGAATGACTGCACGTGAGCTGCACATAGCAGCACATTAAAGTAAAATGGCTGGTCCAGTGAGCAAGGCTGACACGCACACGCAGCATTATCCCTTTGGGTGATAAACGCAGTGCTAGAAGTGGGGGCACAGAGGAGGAAGGTCCAATCCACATTGGAAGAATGCAGGGCAGGGGGCAGCAATGATTTCTTGGAAGAGGTGGCATGGGCTGAGTCTTGAAGGACAAATCAGAGTCTGCTGGGAGGCTGGGAGAGCTGGGAGAGACGGCAGGGAATCAGAAACACACACGCCTCACACAGGGGAGTAAGGGTTCTGATCTCAGTCTGTTAGTGAAGTTACTGATGTTCAGTACTCAGCCTTATTTCCAGGGCATATCCTGCTCCAAGAGGGTCCCCGACTCACAGTGCATTGGAAGTTCGGTGTCCGGACCCGCCCTGCAAATACCAAGGTCAGGGGAAGGAGATCCTTTTCTACCTAGGCTCAGCATTTCTAACTGGGGGAAGGTGATATAGCAATTAAGGATGCATACGGCTATAAGAGATAACCTAAAAAACAGTGTCCTAGCACAGAAAGGGGGCGGGAGGGTATTTGTTCCATACAGTAAGTAGTTTAACAGTGGGCAGTCCGTGGCTGGTGTGGAAGCTCCAAGCCCCAGGCTCCCCTCTACCATCTTTAGTGTGAAACCCTATGTCTTCATGTTCCTTGCCTCATAAGAGCAAGATGGCTGCAGCAACTCCAGACCTCTGTCCACGTTCCGGGCAGAAAGAAGATGGAAAGGCTAAAAGGAATGCCAGTTCTGCACCTTTTAAAAAGAGCACCCTGAAGTCCCACCCAGTACTTCACTTGTGTCTGCTTGACCAGAAGTGGGTCGCATGGCCATCCCTACCGCAGTCACGGAAGGTGTCTGGGGAGAAAGTGGTGATAAACGGGATTGGGCCAACCAGCCAGCAGTGTCTGCTACAGGTGGGCATTCATGCCAGAACACACAGTCCTCAGCCCCCCAGACATGGGCACAGCCAAGCCAGAAATGGCCTCCTTCGAGCAGTTATTCAACTGACATTAATGATTGTCGTGCTGTGCGCAGCAGAGCCCTGGAGCCCAGTGGGGAATAAGCTCCAATCCAAGGCCAGGCAGAAAGGAGGGCAAGAGATCGAAGAGAGCCCCTCCCGGAGGGAAGGGAGTGCTGGACGAGAAGCGGGGGTCCTGCACCCTGGACATCAGTGGGTAGCAAGCCTGTAAAAACCCTTTCTTGCCTTTGATTAAAAGGTGTTTACATGAAGCTAGCCTCAACATCCCAGTAGAGAGGACCTGGCCTCTTCATCTGGCCACTTATGAAGTGGTATCTGGGAGAAAGCGGGCGGACAAGTGGGGATAGGAGTTACACCACGAACTGGGTGTGACCTGAGGGAGATCCCTGCTCTTCCAGCCATGCCCGCCCCCTCCACAGCATCGGAGAGCTCAGGCCTGTCCCCAATACCGCCACTAGGATCTCCTCTTCCCCTTGGTGTTATCTGACAACTCCTTACCCCTCATAGCCCTGAGCCCAGGAAGCTACCTTCTGACATCATAGCAGAGAAAGGTCCTTCAGATCCTCTTGGCTTTCCCACCCAACCTTTAGATGGAGAGCAGATCCACTTTGGGTCTGGTGAGAAGTGCCCAGGACTGGGCATCAGAAGGCCTGTGTGACCTTGGGCAAGTCAGTCAACCTCTCTGGGCCTTTAGTGACACCTTGTGGCAGCATCTGCTTGAAACCATGGTGCTTAGATGAAAAAAAAAAAAAAACCCACACACCAAAAACCCTGTGTTTCCTGTCCCTGTGTCCCTTCTGCCACCCCCCCTCCCCAGCCTGTCTTACCTCAGAGCAAAAGTACAGGCTTCCAACAACCCTGACCCAGCCCTTCCCAGTCCCCCGTCCTGCCGGCCATGTGATTTAGCTGCACTAAATGAGCTGACTCCCCCAGGGCCGCGGTCCCAGCTCGGTCCTCTAGTCTGGAGTTGCAGGTCTCAGCTCTAGGCCCTGGGTGGTGTTTCCATCAGCTCTGGGAGGAGGATGTGAGGGCCATGTGCTGATCACAGGAAGTCAGGACATCTCCCCATTTTCCAGAAAGAGCAAGTGAGTCTATAGCTGAGTGAGGTTACCGCCTGGGTGCCAGCCTCAGCCTCCCATTCTCTGTCCCTTCTCTGATGGGCATAGGGTCTCGCCCAGAAGTAGCCAGGAAGGGTTCCCTGCTTGGTGTGTGTGTGTGTGTGTGTACACGCGCGTGTTGCCACGCACCTGGGGACTTCCTCCTGGAGCCCCAGCAATGGCACAGATTCAACCCAGATGCCAGCTGTGAGGCAGGGCCCTGGTGTTTGGCTTTTGAGACGAGGGCCCATCCTAGGTGGTTGTCGGCACTCCACGTTCTCGGTGTCCCTTCCTGCCCCATGAGACCGACCCCCTCTGCTCTGATCCCCACCCTCCAAACCTGCTCCTGTCCAGAGATGTGCGGCTTAGAAGGGATCTAGCTGCTCCTAGAGGCAGCTGTTCCTGACTAATAAGGGTGCCCAGAGGGGACTGACAGGTTGAGAAGGGCCTTCCAGGCCCAGAGCCAAGCGTTAATGGTGAAATTTCAAACCAGGTCTCCGTGGCCCGAAACATTCTCTCTTCCAGCCTGCCAGGCTGACCCAGTGGCACAAGGAGCCAGTTTTGGGCAGGAGGGAAAAGCTGTCCTGAGCTAGCCATGCCCCCGCCAGTCACCTGGGCAGTGTAGGAAGGGGGTCTGGGGTTGGCTAGCCAGGAGATGGGGCTTTGGGGACTTGGTCTGGGGCCCAGATCCACATCATCAGGACGATTGAGGGTATCGAGCGACTGCTCTGGGCAAGGTGCTTACTACTTGGAAGTTGGAGGTTGGCCTGACAACCTCCCATTCAGTGCGCTCATCCCCAGGATTTGAGAGCCCCTCAAAAGGCAGGGAGCCCCTCTGGGCTTTCCTGTGGCTAGAGGGAGGCTGTGGCACCCTTGAACGGGCCTGTCCTGATGCGTGCATTACGTCCGTTACCGCTCTGCAGCCGGGGAGGTGGGCATCATCGTCATTCCATCTCACAGATGAGGAGAGCAAGCTCGGAGAGCTGTGGTTGAGCCCTACTGCACCACGTCGAGGTACCCCTTCCAGCTTGCTGCCGGCGGTCAGGAGCACAGACAGTGGCTTAGCCAAAGGTGTGGCACACAGGCCTCAGCCCTGGCCAGGTGCCCTCCGGCTGGGCTCCAGGAACCACCTCCCCTGTTGGATCAGAATCAGGAATGCAGGCTTTGGAGGTCCGGGACCAGACCAGGCTCCCGCATTGCTATGCACTGCCGCCCCCTGATGCCACAATTCCCGTCACTTTCTGCTTCTCAACATTCAGTGGCTCCCCATCACCTCCAGGACCTGCTGTCACCTCCCCTTTTCCCGCGCTCCTCAGGGCCCAGGACAAGGCAGCTCCCACTTTGGGCCATCATAAAAGATACCTCGGAGAGCTGGGTTTTCCCCTGCAGCTCCCAGAGCACTAATGGGGGACCTTCGATGGCCTCCAGAATGTATGTAATGGGAGTGGGGGCACAGCCAGGAGCTTACACCCTCCCCAGGCTTCGGAGAGCACTCATTATCACCCTTCCATGTGAGCTAGGCCTTGGGGTGAAGCCAGCCCTTAGCCTTTGTTGGGAAGAAGACTTAATTACCTTCTCCGGCAGAGGGAGAGGTTAACGAGGAGCAGATGAAAAGCCTGGCAAGGCCGCTCCTGCCCAGGGCCCCCTCCCCCATCAGCACCCAGCCTGCCCCCATCCCTGCCTCAGCCTTTCTGGGCTCAGGTGAAGACTTCGTACCCTGGTCTACAGTGGGACCTGGGCAGCCAGGCCCTTGTGGGATGCATAGACCCTGTTGGGGTCACCCGGGGGGCTCCTATGTGGTCAGGATCTCCCAGACCACACTGGGATCCTGGGACCCCTCAGATGAGGAAGTGACACAGCCAGGCATGCGGGCTTCTGGTTTGTGTGAAGGAGCCCTGATGGAAGGGAAGCAAAGCTCAGCTCTCCCAGGGGAGAGTGAGCCGTGGGGTCCTGGCCCTGCCTCCCAGGGTGCCTGGCAGAAGCCTGCCACTTTCTGCTGGCCGCTGGCCGAGCCAGCACTCATGTGCTCTTGGCTCTCAGTAGGCAGGGAGGAGGGCAAGGGGAGGAGGACGTGGAGGAGGGGCCGAGAGGGTCTGAGCAGGAATCCAGGGGAGAGCCAGAGGAAGCTGGGCAGACAGATGAAGAATATTCCCACAGGGCAGCCTGGCACCCAGGATTCTGCCTTGTGGCTGGCAGTGGACTCTGTACCTTGAGTTGGGGGCACTCCTCTGCCCTTCGCCTGGAAATGTCATCAAGCTCAGCCCAGCGTGGAGACCCGAACTAGGGGCTCTGAGCCCCAGCGCCGCACACGAGGCTCAGAGGGCGCCGATTAGCCTGATGCCAGACAGTCCTCCCCGTCAGTGGGCATGTCCAGGGCGGGATCAGTGGAGAGGGGCGTGGGGGATCCCCTGGCATGGTGCCCACCCCCATTCTGGTGCCTGACCACCCGGCACCCACTTAGTGCTACTCCTTTCCAGAGAAGCGGCCTGAGGAGTGGGGGGCTGTTGGGTACTGTGGTCCATTCTGCCACTGAGGAGTTTTACGATCCTTTTAAGTCACCTTGTTCTTCTAATCCTTTAGTTGTCTCATCTGTGAAATGGGGATTGTAACAGTATAGGGTTGTTATGAGGTTTTAAAAAAAATAACGTATGTAAGCAGCTTGGCTTAACATAACACCTGGCATGGGGCAAATGCTCCCAACTGTCAGCCGTTATTATGGTTGTTATTATTATTAATCCCCTCGGGCAGGGTTTCTCAACTTTAAAGAATTCCAGGCTCCCTTGTGATAAACATACAGACCTCAAACTCCTCCCTTTAATGGTACAGGATTAAAATGTCAAAGAAATGAAAGTCTAGGCCAAAAACAAGTCAAAGTGCTTATTATATGCAATATGCTTTTTCAAACGAAAGAGCACCCCCACACACACAACTGAGGCTCACTGTGGGGGGCTGGAAATAAGAATAGTTTGGGCTGGATTTTGTGGGGCCCTGGGGCCCAGCAGAGAGAGCCAGCCCAGCAGGGGCCTGGGGACAGAGGACAGCAGAGGGCCCGGAGCCCAGGGCAGCTCCCTTCTGGTAGGCGCCTCTGTCCCCTTCCCCTCAGCGGCCTCTGGATCCCAGCCCAGCCTCCGGCAGCAATGACTTTGAGGGTATAGAGGGAGCTCTTTAGAGTACAAATAACTTTGGACCCTCCTGATCCCAGCTGAGGTCCATTCTCACACGAATGCAGAGAGTTTGGGAGAAGAATTTGACACTGTAGGAAATCCACCCCAAGAATGGGCCCTGGGGACAGGGACAGGGTCTCTGGGGTTGTTTCCAGCCTGGACTCTAGGACCCAGCACTGGGTTCCAGCCCCACACCCAGCAGTCCTGGTAGTCCCTTGGCGGGCTGGGTAGGTTCCACAGCTCCAGGTGTCCACTGAGCTGGACAATTGTCGTCCCTTCCCAGTCTCCCCATGCAAATAACAATCCACTTGACAATAACAGTGACCTCACCCCGCCTGTGCCAAAGGTGATCCTGTAACCCTCAGCATGGAAATGAGGCTCACAGAGGGTGGCACTTTGCCCCAGACCTTACAGCCTTGCCACGAGGATCCAAATCCAGGACTCCAGCTCCTAGGCCTTTTGGCTCTGTGCTAGGTTCAGGGAACTGGAGCTGGTGGCATTGGAGAGCTGGGGAGACACAGGGTGGCACCAGGGAGGCCTGGTAGGTGAGGGAGGTGGAGTTTGACACAGGCTGAGATGGAGGTCCTGGGAGGTCCAGGCATAGGCAGGACCCAGGTGTTTGAAAGGGACCGAGAGACGATGGCTCAGGTCCAAGAGGCAGCCTCCTCCAGGGCTGAATCTGAATTCCCAGCCCAGGCCACACTGGGGAGCAGACAGAGTTGGGCAGGAACTCTTAAAGGAGCTGACATGGATTTTAGTAAGATCATCAGCTGACTGCCTTTGCCTACTTCTCAGCTCGGTAAACTCCTACTCATCCTTCAAGGCCCAATTCAAATACCACCTCCTCTGTGAAGCCCTCCCGGACTCCTCCAAGCTAACTCCCTCCCCTGTGCTCCCACTTCCCAAGCCTCTGTGGCGTTGCTTAGATGTAGGTCTACCTCCTCCCCTAGCCTGGGAAGCCTCTGCAGGAAGGATCCGTGCTTGATCCGCCTCCATGACTCCAGCACCCAGCACAGCGCCTGGCACTCGGTATGCCTTCAGAAATATTTATAGAATGAATGAGTGATTGCGCAGGTTGGTTCTGATTGAGAAAGCCTGTGATCTCCACTGTTATAGCATCTTCAATAGAATGAAGCCACTTGAACCCAAGCAGGCAGGCAACACCTAATATGGGCGATCTCTCCACGCCCAGCATAATCTCTTCTTTGCTTGTTTCTGGTTTCTGCCAGAGCTGCGGTACATGGTTCTGGGTAAGCTTGGTTTCACCTTGTCCCGGAAGTGTCCCTCCTCAAGCACACCCCTCCAACAGTTTGCTTTCTGCCCCAGGGCCTTGTCCAATGCCAGGGAAGCCTGCTTGGCTCATGGACAAATGCAGGCTAAAAGCACTGGGGAGCTAACACCGCATAACACCCCTCCTCCAATGGGGGACGTGAGCCCGCAAGTAACTGGACCATTCTGGAGATGATCTGTGTGCTTTTCAGAGATAAGGCACTGGGAACTTGAGGCTACTCCGTATGTTGGCTGGCCCCCTTTCCCCACTCACTGTCCTGTACCATCAAGCTTTCTGCTCTCAAGCCTTGGTCTTAGGTTTCATTTTGGAGAAAACCTTTATCAAGACAGTGAGCTACACAGAAAAAATTTCTTAACGGAAGACTCCTTCTCTTGCTGGCTCTGACCCTGATTCCTGGGGCTTCCTGTCCAACAAAACCCCATCTTAGCTTCCAAGGGATCTCTGGGGTGTGTGCGAAGCTCGTAGAGGAAAGTTATTCAGGGAATTATTTCCTGAAATTAAACTCCACAGTCCCTGAGGGAAGGAGGGAATGGGGCCCAGGGATGCTGGGGTGCAGTGGGAAGTTGTTGGGGGTTTGATGGGAAAGCCATTTTGCCTTAATTGTATCGTGCGCATTAAACCAACAACTACAGGAGCAAAGGCAGGGGGTGGGAGGAGGCAGCATGGAAAAATGGCTGGAATGAGCTGGCAGGGAGGAGGGGGTGGGCCTGAGGAGTCAGGGGGCATAAGGTATTGGTGTTTAGGGATCCCCTGAGCAGGCAAGGACACTCCACCCCACCTCTTAACCAACTGGAGTATAGAGAAGGTAGTAGGCGGAGCGTGGGGGCTGGAACCGTGTGGAATTGACTAAGGCCAGGCACCGTATCAGGGGCCTTGCCGGACGCCACTCACTTCTAAGCTGCTTTATATATACACCACTAGATGTAATTCTTACAGCAAGCCTGGGAGGTGAGCACCCTTACTGTTCTAATTTCCCACAAGACAACTGCACAGAGAGGCAAGTAACTTGCCCAAGGTCACACAACCCCATCCACTCCAGCTGGGGGACAAGACCGAGCTCTGCAGTGAAGGGAAGGGAAATGGAGGCCAGACCCATCATGAGGGACAGAGAAGCCATTTTGGAGAAGTCCTGAGCCCTCGATGCCTCCGGGCAGAGACTAGAGAGCTCTAAGAAGATCTGAAGCATCAGGAGGGCTTCCGGGGAGAAGTGAGGAGGGACCATGATGGGCTCCTTTCCTTCTCTGAACCCAAGATGTCTAATCTGGAAAACGGGTAGTGGCATATCCCTGTGCTCCCTCCTCTCCCTCTGGGGGGATCCGGGAGCTCCGTGCTGTCAGATGGGGACCTCTGGGGGTGTGCTGGAAGGTGAAGAAGCTTCTCTCCGGGAAGGGCTCAGGCTAGCAGGAAGCCAGAGAGGGAAAGTTCACTGTCTGGGGGAGTGCAGGAGGGTAGCTCTCTCTGCCAGCCCTGCCCAGCGCTCCTGGGGAGGAGCTCTTGGGACCAGAAGTCAAATGAGCTAGGCTCCCCGTTGGCGGGGCTGCTGAATCAGTCGGACAGACGTGGCCCTCCCCAGCATGCCCATGGCAGGCCAGCCACTGCCCTCGCAGAAGCCTCAGACTCTGGGCAGCTCTGCCCCAACCTGGCCATCCTACCGGCTGGATGCCTGCACAGCGTGCCCGCCAGGGCCTGTCTTCCAAGGTCCAGAGCTTGACCGCTGGAAGAGCCCCTTCTGGATCCCAAGCCTCCAACCAAACTCCCAACATACCCTCATCAAAATCTCACACGACCTAAGTGTCCCAAATCCTTACTGAGGAGGCCACAATGTGAGCGTATCTCCCAGGAGTCCAGCGTTGACGATCTGCTCGACAAATGGCAGTGCTTGGCCATTGTTTTTTTTTTTTTATAAAGATTTTATTTATTTATTTGACAGAGATAGAGACAGCCAGCGAGAGAGGGAACACAAGCAGGGGGAGTGGGAGAGGAAGAAGCAGGCTCACAGCGGAGGAGCCTGATGTGGGGCTCAATCCCATAACGCCGGGATCACGCCCTGAGCCGAAGGCAAACGCTTAACCGCTGTGCCACCCAGGCGCCCCATTGGCCCATTGTTTTGAACGACACGTCCGTCAGGGCCTTAGCATGCAACCGTGTCTGCAGGGAGTCTGGGACCAAGGTCAGGGCTCACTGTGCCACCACGTTCAGAGTTCAGCCAGGGGCTGCTGTCAGAGGTGCAGGTTTCTAGGAACTGACTTTCCCTAAAGCGAGGTTCCCGGGGCTCGGGGACAGCCTGCTGGGAGCAGGGGAAGGTCATCCTTAAGGGAAGGGGCTGCAGAGTCCAGATCCTGGGAACAGCCCAGGCCCGGGCTGGGTGCAGATCCTGGCTCACCACTGGCCAACTGTCACCCTGGGGAATGTCCTGGGCCTCTACCCCTGCAGTGGCTCTGTCAGTGAGTTTGGGCCGTGTGCCTCGTGGGCAGGGAAGGCTGAATGTGATGACAAGTGACGAGCTCTGAGGCTGACAGTGAGTGCTGGGAGACGTTAGCCTCTGTTATACACACACCCGCGTGTCCTCTGGGGCTCGCCGCTTTAGAGCTGGCTCCAACACTGTCCTTCTGATTCAGAGGAGGTCAGAGAGTCAAAGGGACCAGCCTCCCTGCTCCTTCATGGCCAAGAGAGCCCTTGGGTCCTGGGGAATTTAGCTGGAGGCAGGAGGCTTGAGGTAGAAAAGGTTTGGGGACAGGAGTCTCACCCCTTTGACAACCCAAGACTTTTCTCAGAGGTCTCTGGCACTCTGCTTGGGGGCTGCCTGTGCTCCCTGGAGGACAGATCAGCCCTGCAGTCTTGGGCCTTCAGTCCCAGAGTTGAGGTGAGGACCCCAGTCTTCTAGATGGTGGCTTGCTGAGCTCCCTCCTGTCTGCCCTATCCCACCTGCTGTCCTCTCTGTCCCTGCAGCCCACTCTCAGCCGGTCCATCACAACGCCCCAGGAGTCTTTCCTTCCCTTTGGCTTCATCTTTCTTCCCCTCTCCTCCATTTTTTTGGATGTCTTCGAAGAGGACACAATTCTAATCACCAGCCAGCCTTCCCCATCCTGTCCAATAAAACTGATCGTCTGTTCTCCATTTTCCAAGAGGGGAAAAGGAGACAAATGTGCTGAATAGCAATGGGGCGGTAAGGATGAGACAGATGGGCTGGCAAGGGAGAGCTGTGAGAGGCAGGAAGGGGCTGGGGCGTCTTTTGGGACCCTGGCCACTGACGTCTGGTTGGAGAGGAGCCGTCCTGCCAGAAACAAAGGATAAACTTAAGAACCTTGGATCCCCCCACTTCCCATCCCAGGACCCTAGTCTTATCAGGGAGGCATCATGGATTCCAATCCAGACCCCTGGGGAGCAACCCTAGCTGGCGCTGTGTCTTCTAAGCTGAGTGGCCTTCGGCAAGTGACTTAACCTCCCCATGTTCTAGATTCCTAATCTATAAAGTGTGCTGTTGCCAGGAATAAATGAGCAAGTTCTGCATTATTGCCAGTTATTACTATCCACGCTAGCAGACCCTGGACACTTTTTAAGAAGATTTTGTTTATTTATTTGAGAAAGAGAGAGCACGCACATGCATGAGCTGGGGGCAGGGGCAAAGGGAAAGGGAGAAGCAGACTTCTCACTGAGCACGGAGCCCGAGACATGGGGCTCGATCCTAGGACCCCAAGATCATGACCTGAGCCAAAGGCAGATGCTTAACCGATGGAACCACCCAGGTGCCCCAACCCTCAACATTTTTGACAGCTCACTTCTATCAGTACAAAATTTAAGGACCCCTCTAATATAGAGTGATATTAATTCATTTGTAAATTATATGGATATGTTTCTGGCTAATATACTCTGTATATTATAAAACATGTGCAAAAGAGTAATTTTAAAAGGAGAAGTTAGAAAACCAAATGTAAGTAGAAGCCCTAATACTTTCTTCCTACATGCCGATGGCTTCTTTTGTGCCCCCCCGGGGGCAGGCACGGTACTTCGGAGACCACTTCATGTACCAGCGGCCTGCATAAATTGTAGCGATTTGGGCAGCAGCCCCTTCAGAAAAGCTGGTGCCAGGGCGACATGAGAGGAGAAGCACCGGGGCCCCCACATGGGAGCCAGAGAGTGCTAATGTGGGTGATTAAATCATTTGAAATAATCCATTTGGAACAGCAGCGTGTCTAACATGGGGTCTGATGACTGCTTCACAAATAGAAAGGTAGCCAGGGAGGCAGTTGGTGGGACACATTCCAAGGGCACAGGGTAGGCACGTGCAGACTCACCCTGCTGCTTACTCGGGGTCTTCCTGCTGCAGCGAGCCCGCCAGGCTCTGTGTCTGTCCAGTGCAGTGGCTCACTGTGCCCCCTCCCTGCCCAAGGGCACCTAGCCTCTTCTGCCCCCGAACCGGCCCCACCTCTTCCAGGAAGCCCTCTCTCCTGGTCTTATTCCCCTTAATCTCCCTTTGGAACAAGTCCTGTTAGGTTTGACTCTGCCTCCCTCCTTTCCTTTCTTCCTCTCTCCCTCCGTTTCTGTAACAGCTATGTCCCCAGCCTGGCTCTGTTCTGTGTATGCCACGCAAAGCACGCTTGTTTTTGCCCTCCCTCCTTCGGCTCCCCCCTTCTTCTGGAAACCACACCATCTTTTCCTTTTATGAAACTTCCCTTCTTTCAGTATGTGAGGTCTGGCAGGGTTGACCTCACCCCCATGGTTCCAAGAATGGGCACATCACCCAGGCCTAGCCAATCAGAGTCACCGTGGTGGTCATGTGATCCATCCCAGGCCAGTGAGATCCTGCTCTGGGACGTTCACTGCAACGTTCATTGAAAAAGAGGAGTCTTCCATTACAATTGCTGAGCTGATGGAATGTAAACTGGGGACTGCTGAGGACGACTTGGCACCACAAGGGAGATGGCACAGAGAAAAGCATATGGACTCCTGATGACCTCAAGTGAGCCCCTGATTCAACTATCCCTGCAACTTATTCCTTGATGTGAGCCAATAAATTCCTTTTTCCATGCTTAGACCTTTCCAAGTTTTTGTTTTTGGTTTTTATTTTATTTATTTATTTTTAATATGATTTTATTTATTTGAGAGAGAGAGAGAAAGCATGAGTGGGGGTGGAGGGGCAGAGGGAGAAGGAGAAGCAGACTCCCTGCTGAGCAGGGAGCCTGACACCAGGCTGGATCCTAGAACCCTGGGATCATGCCCTGAGCTGAAGGCACATACTTCACTGACTGAGCCCCCCAGGCGCCCCTGTTTTTGTTTTTTAAATCAAATGTACCTGACAGTTTTGACCAAACGTTCACTAACCCCTGCGATAATTGTAATATTCTCCCAGCTGCTCTCCCTGCCTCCAGCCCTGCCTGCCCCAGTCTGCTTGCCACACTGCAGCCAGCCCAGCATGCTCTGTCCTCACTGTGGCCTCTACGGCCCCCGAAGACCTCTGTCCCCTTACCATCCTAACCGCCCCTCCTTTCCCTCTCCTCTTCCCTCATTCTGTCCCAGTCACACCGGCCTTCTTGCCACTTCTCCACAAATGCTGCACACAGCCCCACGTCTGCGCATTTGGACTTGCTGTTCCTTCTGCCTGTTACAGCCCCCGGGCCTGGACGATGCTGAAGGCTCACTCCATGACTGCTTTCCTGTCTCATCTCGAATGGTACCTTTCCTCACCAGCCAGGAGAAAGTAGCGGCCTCCCTATCCCCCATCACTCCCTATTTGCTTAGCCTGCTTTATTTTTGCATAGCACTGTATTTAATTGTTCGATCGTTAACTGTCCATCTCTGCCAGCTAGATCGTAAGCTCTGTAAGAGTAGGACTTTGCTTTGTTCACCGAGGCATCTGCAGGCCTAGAACTGAGCCTATCACACAGCAGGTGCCCAGTAAACATGAGCTGAATGAATGGGTCTCTATTACTGTCCTGTGTCTCTCCCCGGTCTAGACCCCCAGGGGAAGGGCTAAGGGCTCCTTCACCTCCATCTCTCCCACTGGTCAACTCATCAAGTTAATGGCTGGTCAGCTTCCATCCTGTGTTCTCTTTCGCAACCCCTATCACATTGATAATTACTTGTGTGTGCCCGGTGGGGTGTCTGTCCTCCCCATCACCTAGCTNAATCCAGATTCCTGATAATTATGAGGCTGCCACACCAACTTGATCTGCTTAAATCCAATCTTCTTTTTTGAGAGAGAATAAATGTCTAATTTGATTAAGCCATTGTGTCTGTTACCAGCGGCTGAATAAAAATCCTAACTAATGCACTGACCCCTTCGAGAATGTGACAAAAGATGGTACCCTGTTGTATAGGCACATACACCTGCAAGTAGGCATGGGCATTCTGTGTGGTTTTCACTGTTTTGCACACAATTTCTGCGGGAAAGAAGCAATCATGGATATTCTCTAAGTAAGGAGTTCCACCATCTTCTTGGTCCACCACCTCAGACTTTACTGTGGTTCACTGTTTCTGGGGCCTTGGGGTGCAAACCCATGACCTGGCATCTAGAATTTGCATTATTGACTGCCTTTTTGCTTCTAGCGCTGTTAGATCAAATTTCTGCATCATTGAGTAGAAGAGAACTTAGGACCCACCCCCGCCAAGTCCTAGGGGAAATTAGACTTACACAGCATGGTTTATTACCAATACAGACAAGAGAAAATCTGGGTCCACGGAGGGCCGTAGCCCGGAGGTGCTCTGTTTCTGAGAGGAGGTGGTGGCCTCTAGGAATTAGAGGCAGTTTCTTGGAGGAAGAGGGAACCCTGGNTTCCTGGAAGAGGTAACATCTTGACCCAGAGCAGCCAAACTCAAGGTTTGGGGGCTTATTTGGCTTGTTGCCGTTGCCGACTCTGACATGGCTCACTTCTTGCATCCCTGTAGCCATTCTCCCCCTTTTTTCTCAGTAATAGAACCTCAGTTTTATTCCAGGTAGCAAGATACCCAGCTAAAAGACTTCTCAGCCTCTCCTACAGCTAGAGGTCACCAGTGATATATAAACAGAAATTGTAGGGTGGACTTTCAAGAATATTCCTTAAGAGGAAGGAGGACAGATGACACATAGCCCTTTTTCCCTGTTTCCCTGGTTTCTGCTTCTTGCTGGAATGTGTATGTGATGGTTGGAGTGCAAGCAGCCATTTGGGGCCCTTGAGGATCAATGCTGTATGCTATGGATGGTGGGTCAACATATAGAAGGAATCCAGATTCCTGATAATTATGAGGCTGCCACACCAACTTGATCTGCTTAAATCCAATCTTCTTTTTTGAGAGAGAATAAATGTCTAATTTGATTAAGCCATTGTGTCTGTTACCAGCGGCTGAATAAAAATCCTAACTAATGCACTGACCCCTTCGAGAATGTGACAAAAGATGGTACCCTGTTGTATAGGCACATACACCTGCAAGTAGGCATGGGCATTCTGTGTGGTTTTCACTGTTTTGCACACAATTTCTGCGGGAAAGAAGCAATCATGGATATTCTCTAAGTAAGGAGTTCCACCATCTTCTTGGTCCACCACCTCAGACTTTACTGTGGTTCACTGTTTCTGGGGCCTTGGGGTGCAAACCCATGACCTGGCATCTAGAATTTGCATTATTGACTGCCTTTTTGCTTCTAGCGCTGTTAGATCAAATTTCTGCATCATTGAGTAGAAGAGAACTTAGGACCCACCCCCGCCAAGTCCTAGGGGAAATTAGACTTACACAGCATGGTTTATTACCAATACAGACAAGAGAAAATCTGGGTCCACGGAGGGCCGTAGCCCGGAGGTGCTCTGTTTCTGAGAGGAGGTGGTGGCCTCTAGGAATTAGAGGCAGTTTCTTGGAGGAAGAGGGAACCCTGGAGCTGGAAAGGCCAAATGAGGGCAGCAAGCCTTGAGAAGGAGAGATACAAAGGGGAGAGAGGCCCCCAAAGGCAGATGCTAAGTAGCACTTAGTGCAGAGGGGACTTTGACCTCTGTGACTGCAGGGAACTGAGCAGGACAAAGGCCCTCACCTGAAAGTAACCACGTTGAGNGTTACCAGCGGCTGAATAAAAATCCTAACTAATGCACTGACCCCTTCGAGAATGTGACAAAAGATGGTACCCTGTTGTATAGGCACATACACCTGCAAGTAGGCATGGGCATTCTGTGTGGTTTTCACTGTTTTGCACACAATTTCTGCGGGAAAGAAGCAATCATGGATATTCTCTAAGTAAGGAGTTCCACCATCTTCTTGGTCCACCACCTCAGACTTTACTGTGGTTCACTGTTTCTGGGGCCTTGGGGTGCAAACCCATGACCTGGCATCTAGAATTTGCATTATTGACTGCCTTTTTGCTTCTAGTGCTGTTAGATCAAATTTCTGCATCATTGAGTAGAAGAGAACTTAGGACCCACCCCCGCCAAGTCCTAGGGGAAATTAGACTTACACAGCATGGTTTATTACCAATACAGACAAGAGAAAATCTGGGTCCACGGAGGGCCGTAGCCCGGAGGTGCTCTGTTTCTGAGAGGAGGTGGTGGCCTCTAGGAATTAGAGGCAGTTTCTTGGAGGAAGAGGGAACCCTGGAGCTGGAAAGGCCAAATGAGGGCAGCAAGCCTTGAGAAGGAGAGATACAAAGGGGAGAGAGGCCCCCAAAGGCAGATGCTAAGTAGCACTTAGTGCAGAGGGGACTTTGACCTCTGTGACTGCAGGGAACTGAGCAGGACAAAGGCCCTCACCTGAAAGTAACCACGTTGAGGTCATGCCAAGTCCTGGAGGGAGACTGAGGAGTGTGAGCTCACAATCTCTCTGAGCCTCTGAGTGTCAGGAAGAATCTCATCCTTGGGCCTGGCTGGTGGGAACGGGGCTGGAGAGCATGTGGGCCATTTCAGAGGGCGGATACTGGAAGTCTCTGTACTTCCCGCCCTGTACCGAGGGACTCTCTGTGGGCTCTAAGAAAGCTGACCGACCTGGTCCCAATTCTTTGCCCACCCTGCTGGCAGTCAGTGCCTCTAGGGAGGGGCAGCCAGGGACCTGAAGAAGCAACCATGACCTGGGCCACCCTGACCTTTACCTCCGGGCCTGGCTCTGCCACCAGGGCCTTACACACGTGTCTTTCACCCACAGTTCCCCCTCCCCCCCAGGGACTCTGGCATTCAAAGTCAACTTGTCAATTCATTCCCTTCGGCCTCCAGCAGAAATCTGCTCCAGTGCAACTGAGGCCAGCTCAGAGCGCCCCTCCTCCTGTGGCTAACTGCTCTGGGAAGTCCTCCTTCCTTCCGCTGCCCCCCTTCCTCCACACCCCCACCCCTCCAGCCCCTGGGTGACAGAGGTCAGAGAGATATAAACAATCCACAGTTTCCAATTAATTTTTAATTGCAACCTGAAATCCTTAAATGCAGCTGGAACGCTCTTGCGGGTAGAAGGGTGATGGTGGAGGTGGGGGTGACCCAGTTAGAGACACTGGCCCCTTGTGGACCGGGCACAGAGCCAGCACGGGGGGAGGGGGCGGGCACAGGGCTGCCTGAGCTTGGTGGGACGCCCTGGCCAGTCACCCCGGAATGCCAGGGCAAGGCCGTTACACCTCAGGCCTTGGGCCTGCCCCCTTGGCGGCAGGAGGCCTGCACTCTGGCCTGGCCTCTGGGGAGGGCTACCTGAGGCTTGGCCGTGGCTCGTTATGGCCACAGAGGATCCTGACAGGATAGTGCAGGAGGCCCTCTCGGCCGTTCAAGCCCTCTCCTGGAGCAGGGCTGGGAAATGGAGGCAGCTTCCTGCGGCGGCAGGCCTGGGGGGTTCCCAGGTGACATAGGTAACTGGGGAGCCCTTGAGACCGGAGCCCAGGCCGTACTCTCTTGGGGGGGCTTGAAGGCAGGCAAGTTGGAAGTGGGATAACCAACTCTCCTAGTCTGAGACCCACGGGTACATGGGACTTTTGGCGTTAACACTGGGACAGTCTTCGGCAAACGGGGAAGGGGGGAGCTGGCCTGGATGGAAGCAGCCCCTTTGACACAAATAGCTTCGGAGAGTGAGTAGCTACCCTCAAGCTCCTCATGGGGGATGGGATCTCCTAACGACAGGAGGGAAGGACTCCCTCTTCTCCTCCCACCTCTGCCCCTTGAACTTAAGGGGCCAACACTGTGACATACAAGGTCTGCTGGTGCCACTTGTATCTTTAGCTGGATACACTCATGCCTTCTGCCTGGCCAACCATGCGTCACCCACGTAGTAGGTGAGACAGACATCAGGCAGCTGGATATTTGATCTGGCAGAAAGTGTGTGCCTGGTCTGAGCCTCAGTTTCCCCATCTGTCTTCCTCCTTGCCCAGGAGTGGCCTGGACCAGGTAGGGGTGTGGCTGGGAGGGGCTGGGAAAGGACAGAGCCTCTGGCAGCCTGTCCCGCAGGAGACCTCAGAATGGGGGAGAGACCCTCCCCATCGGTTGCAGGGGCCACTGAACAAGCGGAGGTCCGCCTGCCCTTCCCGGCTGCATTTGCAAGCTCTTCGGGGAAGGCAGCTGGCTCTCCACAGGAGCCAGTACCTGACACCTGACAGCTAATGACGACAAGAGCCAGCAAGTCGGCCCGTGGGCTCCCATTCCTGGGCTGGCAAGCAAGCCTGCCAGGGGCTGCCTGGGGCTGCC
>NC_048222.1:34848942-34853123 GCF_002007445.2 Ailuropoda melanoleuca | reverse complement strand
GACCTCCTAGAAGAGTTATTTGGAGGCCAGCAGTTTAGACACACGGTGAAACAGCAATGGAGGAATGAAATAATGAAGTCCCTGATCTGCCTGCCCGTCTCGGGCCCAGGCCTCACCTGGCCACTCCTCCTCCCGCCACCTCCCTCCTGCACAGCCATGAACTCCAGCTAAGAGGCAGCTCAGCAGGCACCTGTTTGGCGACCTTTGGCCTCCCACCCTCTGTGGGCAAGGAGGTGGTGGCTCAGGGGTAGGCCTGGGACTGTGGGGAGCCCCTGTCCTTCCTGGAAGAGGTAACATCTTGACCCAGAGCAGCCAAACTCAAGGTTTGGGGGCTTATTTGGCTTGTTGCCATTGCCGACTCTGACATGGCTCACTTCTTGCATCCCTGTAGCCATTCTCCCCCTTTTTTTCTCAGTAATAGAACCTCAGTTTTATTCCAGGTAGCAAGATACCCAGCTAAAAGACTTCCCAGCCTCTCCTACAGCTAGAGGTCACCAGTGATATATAAACAGAAATTGTAGGGTGGACTTTCAAGAATATTCCTTAAGAGGAAGGAGGACAGATGACACATAGCCCTTTTTCCCTGTTTCCCTGGTTTCTGCTTCTTGCTGGAATGTGTATGTGATGGTTGGAGTGCAAGCAGCCATTTGGGGCCCTTGAGGATCAATGCTGTATGCTATGGATGGTGGGTCAACATATAGAAGGAATCCAGATTCCTGATAATTATGAGGCTGCCACACCAACTTGATCTGCTTAAATCCAATCTTCTTTTTTGAGAGAGAATAAATGTCTAATTTGATTAAGCCATTGTGTCTGTTACCAGCGGCTGAATAAAAATCCTAACTAATGCACTGACCCCTTCGAGAATGTGACAAAAGATGGTACCCTGTTGTATAGGCACATACACCTGCAAGTAGGCATGGGCATTCTGTGTGGTTTTCACTGTTTTGCACACAATTTCTGCGGGAAAGAAGCAATCATGGATATTCTCTAAGTAAGGAGTTCCACCATCTTCTTGGTCCACCACCTCAGACTTTACTGTGGTTCACTGTTTCTGGGGCCTTGGGGTGCAAACCCATGACCTGGCATCTAGAATTTGCATTATTGACTGCCTTTTTGCTTCTAGTGCTGTTAGATCAAATTTCTGCATCATTGAGTAGAAGAGAACTTAGGACCCACCCCCGCCAAGTCCTAGGGGAAATTAGACTTACACAGCATGGTTTATTACCAATACAGACAAGAGAAAATCTGGGTCCACGGAGGGCCGTAGCCCGGAGGTGCTCTGTTTCTGAGAGGAGGTGGTGGCCTCTAGGAATTAGAGGCAGTTTCTTGGAGGAAGAGGGAACCCTGGAGCTGGAAAGGCCAAATGAGGGCAGCAAGCCTTGAGAAGGAGAGATACAAAGGGGAGAGAGGCCCCCAAAGGCAGATGCTAAGTAGCACTTAGTGCAGAGGGGACTTTGACCTCTGTGACTGCAGGGAACTGAGCAGGACAAAGGCCCTCACCTGAAAGTAACCACGTTGAGGTCATGCCAAGTCCTGGAGGGAGACTGAGGAGTGTGAGCTCACAATCTCTCTGAGCCTCTGAGTGTCAGGAAGAATCTCATCCTTGGGCCTGGCTGGTGGGAACGGGGCTGGAGAGCATGTGGGCCATTTCAGAGGGCGGATACTGGAAGTCTCTGTACTTCCCGCCCTGTACCGAGGGACTCTCTGTGGGCTCTAAGAAAGCTGACCGACCTGGTCCCAATTCTTTGCCCACCCTGCTGGCAGTCAGTGCCTCTAGGGAGGGGCAGCCAGGGACCTGAAGAAGCAACCATGACCTGGGCCACCCTGACCTTTACCTCCGGGCCTGGCTCTGCCACCAGGGCCTTACACACGTGTCTTTCACCCACAGTTCCCCCTCCCCCCCAGGGACTCTGGCATTCAAAGTCAACTTGTCAATTCATTCCCTTCGGCCTCCAGCAGAAATCTGCTCCAGTGCAACTGAGGCCAGCTCAGAGCGCCCCTCCTCCTGTGGCTAACTGCTCTGGGAAGTCCTCCTTCCTTCCGCTGCCCCCCTTCCTCCACACCCCCACCCCTCCAGCCCCTGGGTGACAGAGGTCAGAGAGATATAAACAATCCACAGTTTCCAATTAATTTTTAATTGCAACCTGAAATCCTTAAATGCAGCTGGAACGCTCTTGCGGGTAGAAGGGTGATGGTGGAGGTGGGGGTGACCCAGTTAGAGACACTGGCCCCTTGTGGACCGGGCACAGAGCCAGCACGGGGGGAGGGGGCGGGCACAGGGCTGCCTGAGCTTGGTGGGACGCCCTGGCCAGTCACCCCGGAATGCCAGGGCAAGGCCGTTACACCTCAGGCCTTGGGCCTGCCCCCTTGGCGGCAGGAGGCCTGCACTCTGGCCTGGCCTCTGGGGAGGGCTACCTGAGGCTTGGCCGTGGCTCGTTATGGCCACAGAGGATCCTGACAGGATAGTGCAGGAGGCCCTCTCGGCCGTTCAAGCCCTCTCCTGGAGCAGGGCTGGGAAATGGAGGCAGCTTCCTGCGGCGGCAGGCCTGGGGGGTTCCCAGGTGACATAGGTAACTGGGGAGCCCTTGAGACCGGAGCCCAGGCCGTACTCTCTTGGGGGGGCTTGAAGGCAGGCAAGTTGGAAGTGGGATAACCAACTCTCCTGGTCTGAGACCCACGGGTACATGGGACTTTTGGCGTTAACACTGGGACAGTCTTCGGCAAACGGGGAAGGGGGGAGCTGGCCTGGATGGAAGCAGCCCCTTTGACACAAATAGCTTCGGAGAGTGAGTAGCTACCCTCAAGCTCCTCATGGGGGATGGGATCTCCTAACGACAGGAGGGAAGGACTCCCTCTTCTCCTCCCACCTCTGCCCCTTGAACTTAAGGGGCCAACACTGTGACGTACAAGGTCTGCTGGTGCCACTTGTATCTTTAGCTGGATACACTCATGCCTTCTGCCTGGCCAACCATGCGTCACCTGCGTAGTAGGTGAGACAGACATCAGGCAGCTGGATATTTGATCTGGCAGAAAGTGTGTGCCTGGTCTGAGCCTCAGTTTCCCCATCTGTCTTCCTCCTTGCCCAGGAGTGGCCTGGACCTGGTAGGGGTGTGGCTGGGAGGGGCCGGGAAAGGACAGAGCCTCTGGCAGCCTGTCCCGCAGGAGACCTCAGAATGGGGGAGAGACCCTCCCCACCGGTTGCAGGGGCCACTGAACAAGCGGAGGTCCGCCTGCCCTTCCCGGCTGCATTTGCAAGCTCTTCAGGGAAGGCAGCTGGCTCTCCACAGGAGCCAGTACCTGAATCCTGACAGCTAATGACGACAAGAGCCAGCAAGTCGGCCCGTGGGCTCCCATTCCTGGGCTGGCAAGCAAGCCTGCCAGGGGCTGCCTGGGGCTGCCTAGGGCTGCCCGCAGGGTTGGGAGCTGCGCGGGGTTGGGGGCAGAGACTGGCTGCGGTGGGGTGGGGACTTGGGGGCTGGGAGGATTCTGAAAATATGGGTTTTTCTGGGAGTTTGGGAATTTGGGGAGGGCCCCTTGAGCAAGTTCTGCCTGGTAACCCAACTCTGGCTCCCATTCACTCACTCATTCATTCATTCATTCACTCATTCATTCAACAGAGGCCTCCAGAGCAGCCACTGCCTGCAGGACCCCCCCCCCCCGCACCCCGGCTCTGGTTCCAGGCCGGCGTGGGGGGGGAGGGGGGAGGGGTGGACGGAGTCTGAGGAAGGAAACAGACTGAAGCCAGAAAACCTATCCTCAGAGCTTCTCCAAGTAAAAGTCCCCCTGTAGCATGGTTCCCAGACCCCCCTGGACAGGCCCCCTTCCTAGAAGCACCCCCAACTTCGCCTTCTCCAGTCTAGGTCCACAGCAAGGCAGATGCAGCGGCCTGGGGGGCCGACCCAGCCAAGGGACTGAGGGGCTTTGGAGCCTGAGGAGAAAGACAGGGCCTGCCCGCCCCCTGATATCATTCCGTCAAATCTCCTCGGCACCAAACGAGTCCCAGTCCCCTTATGGCCAAAGCTGCTCCGCCCTCAGCTGTAGCCCCTACCCCTGAGCTTACGAGGCACTCAGCTACCCAGGAACCTCTCTGGGATGCCCCAAGCTCCGCACGCCATACCATCAACACTTACCTGTCCTGGTCCCCTCCCTCCAGGCTGTCCCCTGGGAGTCCATGGGCT
>NC_048222.1:34838682-34848842 GCF_002007445.2 Ailuropoda melanoleuca | reverse complement strand
CCCGGGGGCAAGTGGAGAGAGGGGCCTGGGTCCTCACAACAGGACCATTTAAACATTAAATCTGGGTAACAAGGAACCCCTATGATAGGCAGGGTGCAACAGTTAGCACTTAACATAGATTACTCATTTACTGTTTGTAAGAATGCTGGGGAGTCGATGCTATTGTATTCCCATCTTACAGATGGGGACACTGAGGTGTGGGGAGCTTCCGTAACTTGCCTGTGATCTTCCAGCTACGCATGGGAAGCTTGCGCATAAACCCGGGCTCTCGCTGCTGAACCCATACTCCTAAGGCCCACCCTGTGCCCTTCTGAGAGGCAAACAGGGCAGAGCAGGGCCTCCGCTTCTGCAGCAGGCCGAGAGAAGGACGAGCGTGGGGAGCACCTTGTGGTTTGCCCGAAAGGAAGAGCAAGGACGTGCTCAGGAAACGGGACAGCGCAAGTGAAGGCCGGGAAATGAGGACTGCGGGCAGGGTCTTCCCCAAGAGGGAAGAGAGTTCCTGAGCCGGTGGCAGAGGGGAGCTGAGGACCTACAGCCCAGTGTCTCACGGAGCTGGTTTGGCTGAGGCGAAGGGGAGATGCTGGCTCTTAAGATGCTAAATTGGCTGAAAGGTGACCTCAGCTTTGGACTAACTTTGGCCCATGAGCCTAAGAGTCTGGGAATAGCTGGGCTAGAAGGGCCTCACAGAGCAGGTGGCCCAATCTGCCCTGTACAGGTGGGAGATGGGAGGTCCGGGGAGGCGAGGGCAGCTCCTGGCCTCCCCACCTCCCTCTGCTGGTGCGTGGCCCTCCCAGGGGAGTGGCGGGCAGGAAAATTTGTCTGCCGTTTCCAAGCATCTGGGAGGAACCAGCTCCAGGCTCTACTTCCTCCAAAAAATCTCTCAAGGTCGGCTGCACCTGCTGACCTCTCGCTTCCTTGAGTGGTTCTTGGCCTGTCTGTTCTGATGAAATAAATGGGATTGTGTGAAAGTGGGGTTTCCTTCTCCATCCTTCCATGGGCCTGCTGCTCCTCCCCTGCCATGCTTCAAGCTCCCCAAGGGGTGAGCCGGATCCCAGCGCAATCAGGCTGGAGAAGAGAGGACCACCAAGCCCTGGTCTACAGGGGAAGCCACAGCAGGACCCCTCCACCCCTATGCTGCCTGCCGTTGTCACCTGTATGGACAGAGAGATGGCTTCTTCCCCTGGAGTCGGATGACCAGGCTTTAGGTATGACACGAGGTGCCTCTTCTTCTCCAGGACTTCGTTCCCCACCCCCACCCCCAAGGCCAACCCCCTCCCAAGTCTTTAGTGGATCATCTCAGGGTGAGAGGAGCCTCTGACATGCTCCTCCCGGGGCTCACCAGCTTCTCTTGCCTGCCTTCAGTGACAGGCCGCTTACTCTCTGTAGCATCGCATTCAATCCTGCCTGGGCTGCTCAGAATTTGTGTCTTTTTTTTTTTTTGGTCAGCAGTTCCCAGTGCTGGAGGTCCTGACACCGCGCCCGAAGCTGGGTGAGCAGCACAGAGGCGGGGCAATCTGTCGCTAGCCACCTGGGCCCGGGACCAGGCTTTTCCTCCACTCTGGCTGCTGGTTCTTTTGTCTGGGGTGGCTTCGCCTGCCCGCCTGCCCGCCCTCCCTCCGCTAGGGTTTTCTTCTCCTCCTTCTCCCTCTCCTCCCCCCACTTCCTTGTATCTAAGGATTGCATGAGTCACTTCACTTTGAGCTGCCAGATGTCGGATGCAGTTGGGCTCAGAGTGGAAGCCAATTTTTTCCCTTTACTCAAAGAGAGCTCAGGGCTGATGAAAGCCCCCAGCAGTGTCATCCTGGATTTTTCAGGAGGGTGGGGTTGCCTGCCCTCCGCTAGCGCCCCTTCTCCACGTGCCTGCCCGCCCACCCTCCACTCCCAGCTGGGGAAGGCCACTCGTCCTCGTGCTGGCACCGGGCAGGGGGTCCGGCGGCCCCGGGCCGTGCAGGGGGTGCTCAGAGTCAGCCCCCATCATCCAGCATCACCCTCGGCGTTGCTGGCCTGAGAGGAGCCCAGGGCCCCGGGCCCAGCCCCACGCGGCCCAGGGAATTTCAGTGGGAGCTCCATGCTGGTGCTGTGGGGAGACGGGGAAAGGAAAGAAGGCCCTCGCCTTCAAGGACTCGGCAGTCTGTTTAGGGAGACGGATTCCTACAAACAGTGGTTCACGTTTCCAGCCTGGATCGTGCTTCTGCTTCTCCACACGCCCTCGCTTAGCTCTCGCAGTGCTTCAGCGACGCCGTGTTCTCTCCAGGCAAGGCTCTCAGAGGCCATGTGCTTGTCCAAGGCCACATGGTGGTGGTGGTGGTGGTGGAGCTGAGCCCGACCCCAAGTCCATCGGGCCCCAAGCTCTGCTCTCTGTGGCCAATGGGAGGTGGGGAGGCTTTCTTAGTTTGGGTTCTCTTGAAAGCAAAACTTGAGACCAGGACTTGGGTGATGGTGGTGGAATTGGGATGTGTCTAGAAGCAGGAGGGAGGGAGTGGGGTGAGTGAGAGAGGGGAATGAGGGAGTGTTCGCAGAGAAGCCAAGATGGGGAGCGGGTGGGCTCTATTTTCCCAGGTCCTCTGGAACAGTTTGCCTGTAAGACGGAGGGCTGGAACAGTTATCCCCTGGCTCCCATCCTCCCCTTGGCGGGGGGCTGTCCTGGCAGGGTGTTCACCCCCCCGCCCCGCCCTCCTGGGCACCACAAAGGCCCTGCCTCAGTGACCCGAGGGCAAGCTTTACACAGGCGCCTCGCCAGTGCCCTGAGTGCGTGGAGAGAGAAGAAAAGACAGCAGGAGGGAAGAAAAGACATCCACACACTTCTAATTCACTTCACTACGGTCAGCAGGAGTCGCCTAAGTGTCCTCCCATCCTGCTGGCTGGCTGGCTCCTCGAGCCCCAGGACCGTGTCTGATCTGCCTGTCCTCGATGTCCACACAGGGTCTGCCCGGAGTGGTGATGTCCCAGCCTATGCTCTTGGCCGCAGGTCCCCGGGGCTCGTCTCAGAGGGGGCTGGGCCTTCACGGGAGCGAGAAATGAAGGGAGAGCCTCCCCTTCCTGACTAGGGCCTCTGACTCATAAAACCTGGGGTTCTCTCCCTCCCTCTTCCACTTGATTACTTATCTCTGGAATGGAGTGGTTTCACCTGCCAACTGTTTGGGGGAAAATATCCTGTGTAAGAAAGACACATTCCCTCCATAAACTCGTACTGGGTTTTTGATTGTCTCCCATGAAGGAAGAGATGTATCTTCTAGTCTGTGTTTATGACTCGGTAGCTGAAAAAAAATCAATTCTCTCACTCTACATTTTTTTCAGCCAAACTTCCCCCTGGCAGCGTTTCGGCTGGGCCAACATGCTGATGGCCAGAGCTCAGGGCTGGAGGTTCCTCGGCTGTGTGCAGGGAACCGGGAGGAGCGACAGCCTGACTCTGGCTGTGGGCCTGGCGTAGACTGGCACAGGAAGGGACCTCTCATCTCTGCTCGCTTCCCAAGCCAAGCCGGCTCCAGAAGGCAGGGGCTGGCTGACAGAATGTGGCGGTCCTCCAGGCAGAGGGGAGGTTGGCCAGCAGGGAAACAGAGGCAGCCTCCACCAGGCCCAAAGCAGCTTCTGATGGGGGCAGCAGGGACCTCTCCCCTGTCAGCCAGACACAGAAGCTGCTGCCACCTCCTACAGGAAGCCTTCCTGATTGCACAGAATAAACAGAATGCTTCGATGGCTTAGTTTCCTTGCTGGAACCTCGGTCCAGATGGCTTTTTGTGTGCCGTGGGGTCGTTTGAAGTCATGGTTGCCTGGTAGTTTGGAACAGAGCTCCCTCATCAGAACATTCTGGTTCAGATCCTAGCTCCTCCCTTCCTCACTGTCTGACCTTGGGCAAGTGACTTAACCTTTCAGAGTCTCAGTTTCTTCAACTGCCAAATGAGGAGTATTTTAAGGATTACATGAGACCACCTGATTTAAAACCATACCCCCCCTTACCCCCACAATTACCCCCACAACTGTCTCGCTTTATCTTTCTCCATAGCACGTCCACCATGTAACGTCCTATCATGAAAGTTGCCCATGAGTCTGGGAGCCCTTTGGGGACAGGGACCACATCTTGCCATCCCGGGGTCCCCAGTGCCCTTGTTCATCATGGGCCGTCTTGGGATCTGAAGCAGCCAGAATCTTCCTGCAACACACCAGAGAATTGATGCCTTAGGGTCTGCATCTGGCAGACATAGCTTGATTTCTGGAAAGTCACCGTGAGCCAGACCCAACCCCGTTGAGCCTCACTTTTGACATCTGTAGAATGGGCATGGGTGGAGATCATGACAAGGAAGAGAGGTCTGGGGCCAGACACGCCCTCCCAGCAGCCCCTTGAGGGTAGCTCTACCTTCCCTTAAACCCTCTCTCCCCTTGTATTTTGTGTGATTCTCATGACAGATTTGTGAGAAGGCTACCAGAAGCTACGATGCTCATTTTAAAGATGAGGTAACTAAGGCCAAGAGACAAAAACCACATGGGGAGGTCCCCCAGCAGCCTGCGGCAAGACAGACCAGGACTCAGGCCCATAGGGTCAGCCGGGCACCAGCTCGGGGAGGGGGGGTTCTCAAGGGCGGTAGCAGGGCCGTGGCGGGTGGGGGGGGCTGCGCCTGCTCCCCGCCTCCCTGCTGGCCCCCCCGCTCAGGGCATGCTGTCTCTTCCCCTCTGCTTTTTAATTGCTTGGAAACAGAGCTGACGGCAGTGGGAACAGCTCAGCCGCTGCTGGTCTCATGACTGGATGCTTTTGTTTGTTCACAGAATCATATTTTTACACTCCAGCTTCTGCTAATTTATGCCATAGCCTGAGCTCTCCCTTGCTGAAGATCAAGTTTTGGGGAGCAGGGAGTCAATTCCTGGGTTGATTTAGTCATCTTAGAGCCTATCAGAAGCCAAGCAGGGGACAAATTAACAACAACAAAAAGTAATAATAGCCGGGCTCAGTGTTTATTTTCTGGCGGCTCCCTCCTCCATGGGCCCGCCGTGCTCCCTTAGCACGTCCGCTGAGGGAAGCTTCGCTGGGAAAATTAAACGGCTCCTTATTTAAGATGGAGCAATTAGCCTGTGCTGGTTGCTGCTCGCACCTATGGGGGCTCCTCCCAGCTCTGCTCCCAGGGGAGAGGAGGTGGGGAAGCCTGAGCGCTTGCCTCCCAACGCGTGTGCGCACACACACACACACACACACACACACACACACGGAAACCACAGCCTGCTACATCTCTCTGTGTGAAATGAAGCTTTGGTGCAGCTGAAACACCCTGTAGGAGATTGGGCTTACTTGGGAGCAACCAGGGAGGGCTTCCTGGAGGAAAGGCCCTTTGGATCTCAAAATGGGAGCGGGGAGTCTGACTCCGACCCATGCTAGGCCAAAGGTAGAAATGGATGCGAGGCTGTTATGAACGGAAGAGAAGGCCAGTGAGTGCGCTGGGGACCCATTCTGGAAGCCTAAATTGTTGCCTAATCTCTCGAGATGGACTCTGCCCCAGCAAGTAAAGTTTGAGGGGAAAAAAACATTTGTATCAACTGCAAATAAACCAGGGCTGAAGCTGTTGAGAGGGTGTGGGAGGAGACCCCAGCGCCAGAAACCCCTGTAACAGAAGGGGATTGTCTCTTAATTAGTAACTGAAACAGGAAGGGCCTGAGTAAGCCGCACAAAGGTCAAGGTCATGCATACCAGGTCATGAGAGCCTGGAGAAGAGGCGCCAAGGGCAAGGGGAAGAGGGAACCAGTGCCATGCTCGGTGCCACAGGTGGTAGGTGCCCCACACAGGTTAGTCCTTGGCTCTCCCTTTACTTCTTGTGGCATATATGGCTGCCCTGTCACACCCTGTCCCCGCCAGGGCCGCTCACTCTGGTGGGCACAAATCTGGATTGCATCCACCCAAGCCACCCCGTCCCCCCACCCCCCAGTGTCCCATCCATGGTTCACCTCTTCGCTCAATCACCCACCCATCCACCCCCAACACCCAGCCCCCTACCCATACTACAGAAAGGCAGATGGTGGAGCACAGCACAGAGCTCCTCGCCACCATCCTGTCTGGCAGCCTGGTGGCGTTACCTCGTGAAGGTACGAAGGACCCGGCCACCAGCCTGGGGGCCGAAGCAGGAGTCTGCCTTGGCACGCTGGACACAAGGAGATCCATCAGTCTGTGACAGACTCACACTTACCCAGCTCACAGGGACTGATATTTATATACACACCCTGATGCCAATTTATTAATTTATAATAAGAAATGCTACTCGAGTGGAGCGGATGTTTGCCTTGGCAGAGCGGAGTCTCTCCCAGTAGGCAAGCTACACGGGAAGTCAAATTATCATCAAAAATGCTGGGTTGGTAATTCACAATGAGACACAGAACTTCTGGGGGGTCTGGGTGCTTGCCTACTCCCGGTCTGTCTTCTCTCACCAAAAGCAAGTGACAAGACAAGACCATCATCAGAAGACCCGTCGGTGAATCCGAATGACAGAGGTGGGGCGGGGGGCAGGGCGGTTGGCCTGATGCACCTGCTGCACCCCGGGATCCGGTCTGTCTCAGGCACCCTCGAACCCAGGGAGCAGCAAACTATGGCCCGCTGGCCTCAGCCAGCGCACTGACAGTTTTGGTACAGCCTGCGAGCGAAGAACGGTTTTTACGTTTCTAAATGATTAAGACAGAAGCAAAAGAAGAATACTATTTTGTGACATGTGAAAATTATATGAAATTCAAGTAATGGCATGTAGCCCATCCGTTCACGTCCAGTTCTCCAGGCCTGCGTCTGTGTTAGGAGCCCAGAGCTGAGAAGTTACAGCAGACACGGTCACCCGCGAAGCCCATCCCCTATCTGGCCCTTCACAGGAAAGGTGGTGGACAGCTGTTCTCGCCCAGTCCTCGCTCTCCTATGCCCTTTCTCTCTTTCCGGAATGACTTGTCCCCCTCCAGCCCTGCTGATGGGGATGTCCAGAGATCATCTGGACCACGGAAGCTGCCCAAGTGGACTGGTAGCGAATTTTCGGCGATCTCTTGGTTGCCGCGCGCACCTCGGCACGCCATCGCACTGTGCGTGGATGTTGTCCACCCGGCCCCCAGCAGATGCACGAGCACCTCAGTGCACTTGCTTCCATCTTTCTTGTCACCACCCATTCACCCCTTCACCCCAGCCTGCCATCCATCATCCCACCCCCTCACCCCAGCCTGCCATCCATCATCCCTTCATCCGCCCAGGCCAGCCTCCTTAGTCCGCCCATGGTGGCGCCCACCCTTCCATCTCTGGACCATCCAGTCAGCCATCCACTTAGTCTCTGGTCTAATCGGGCAGGGTGTGGTGCGTGCGTGTGTGTGCACGCGCGTGTGAGCTTGCACGTGCATATGTGCGTACGTGCACTGAGTGACTTAACAACTCAACACACTCCCAGCGAGGTTTGAGTCTTTACTCAGAGGTTAGAGGCCGGTGAGCAGGTCAAGGTCCCCGCAGATCGGAGCTCAAGTCCCCTGAGTAGGGCCGATTGTCTCCAGTGAGAATTTTCTAACTGGGAACAAACAGCACGCTGTGACCCTGTGGCCTTCCTCTGGTTCGAGGCTGTGAAGTATCGTCTGGAGCTCTTGGAGGCAGCTGTGTGGGAGAGAGAGGAAAGGAAAAGAGAAGGTGAGAGAGGGGAAGGGGAGAGGAGCAAGGCGACAGAACAGAAGCCAGGAGAGGGAGGCTGGGGGAGGAGAGAGACGTGCACCCTGTGGGAAGCGTTCACATGGTAGTGGCTCAGGGCCCATTGAATTCCTTCCCCCAGGGCTCCTTTGTCCAGGGCCCTGGGTGGCGTGGGCAGGCTCGGCTGGCAGCGCCCAGGGGCAGTGTGGGCACAGCTGGGCGCTCAGGCAGCCAGTGTCCTGAGCACTACCTCCCACGGTTCTGCTGCCGAGCTGGGGACTTGGGTTTCTGGCTCCCCTGGAGGGCTGGGGAGGATCCGTGCAGGATTCAGCCTGAGCTTTAGGGATGCTCAGAATGACAGGCCCCTCTGAGAGGGGAGAAGGGGTGCTCTCCGCAGTCAGCGCCACCTGTCACGAAGTCTCCGCGGCTCAGCTGGCTCCGGTGACCTCAGACACCAGACCGGGGGCTGGGGAGTGCAGACCACACAGGACTGCCCAGGCAGAGTGGCAACGGAAGCCCCGTGTCGGAGACCGCAGCTTCGGGCACTGTCTCCTGCTCCAAACTGCCAGGAGAAAACGTGCCCGCCTCGCTTAGCCGGGCTTCCAGAGGCCACGGCGGAAGGCCGTAATTAAACCAGCAAAGCAGAGAGAATAATCTTGAAAACAAGATGTCGACTCAAAGGCACAGTTATTGCCTTTCCTGCTAATGGCATAGACCTTTAAAGCTGGAAGCACCTGCCTTTGCATCTTACGGAGGGAGAAGCCAAGGCCTCGGGTCACAAAGAGCTAGGGGGCACGGCCAGCATGAACCTCGGGCCTCAGGACCTCGAGTCCAGAGCTTCCGTCTCTGTGGGAGGCGCCGTAACACAGCGGTGAAGACCTTGGGCTCTGATGTCAGAAAGACACGCTTCGAGGCCCACCTCCTTTCCTGGACAGGATGCATCTCAAACGCCTTTGTAAAATGAGAATGCTAAGTGGGGAACTGAGCTCAAAGGTCATTTGGAGAATAAAGAGGCATTCCTTATAAAGTGCCTGGCACATAGTAGGTGGCCAATATGTATTAACTTTTTCGAAAGTCGCTCCTATGTCTTAGACCTTGGGCTTAGAGAATGAACAAAACCCTTACTGCAAAGAAACCCCCGTTTTGGGGGTGGGAGGAGAGGTACAGACTCACCATTCAGAAGAATCAGGTCAACACAAGATGTGGGTGTGGGGGGTGAGACGAAGGGAAGGGAATGGCGGGCTCTGGCAGGTGCACCAACCCTGTGCCTCAGGTGCACAGGGGGAGGGGACACTCCAGGCTCAGGCTGAGGCAGAGAGAGCCGTGAGAGCCTCCTGGACAAGAGGCTGCTCAGTGGGCAGCCACCAGAGTGTTCTCCCTGCCAATTAAGGGTCCCCACTCGGCTTCCCATGGCCCCGGGTTCCTCACTTCCCTCCCTCCAGTGTGGGCTCTGGGAAAGCAAACTGGCTTAATATTTGCTGAAGCCAAACACCATTTTGCTTCAGCAAATTTTCTGATGGAAAAACATAATTCTGTAATGAGGCCCCAAGTTAAATAGACTGGGTGTTTGGAATTCTCTGGTCCCGCTCTTAGCCAGGAATGATAGGAGGATAAAGGGGATTAGCCCAGGTGAGTGTACGAGGAGCCTTCTTCTCAGTGTTCGCCTCCAGGAAGCCCCCCCGGCTTTCATCCTCATAGGCACACACGTAGACACCCTCCGACCACGTACTGTCACCGGCGAGTCTACATTTGCCTCTGAGCACTCACCTGCAGGCTCAGTCACACATGTACCTCTGAGCGAATGCAGGATCCCAAACCGCAGGCACGTGCCATATCGTCGGCACGCACACGCACAGGCACGCGCACACATGCGGGCTGCTCAGGGTGTCCCTCCAGGCCGCTGCTGCTTCTACTAACCTCCCAGTTGCCGGGGAACAGGAAGATTGGGGGACCCGGATCCAAGAGTGACCCCAGCCTGTTAGCTGTCACTGTGTCTCACCCCACGGCAGGAAGGACATGCGGATGTCCCCACCCACCCTGGGCGATTCTCTGAGCCCAGAAGGACTGGCGGACGCCGCTGTGATCCTGGCCTCGCTCAGACAGCTGGGCAGGAGGCCAGGTACCTTCTGCGACCAGAGGCCTGGGGAGGCCCAACCGTAGACCTTGGAGTCCCTGTGTCTGGTCTGAAGGGGCCCAAAGACTAAGTCATGTTGCTGCTGGGCCCCATGGAGACGTCATCGGGTCTGACAGTCCTTGACTGATTGGGTGTATCTTCCTCAAAGCGCCGTCCCGCCACCCATGGGCCCTGGGCACCCCTCAGCCCAGACGGACTTAGGAGAGGGAGGCCTGAAGGCCGGAGCAGGGGTGGAGGCCAGTGCCAGAGGCAGAGCAAGACTCCTTGTCAGACACCCAGACCCAGACAGGCTCTAACTTCCAGAATGAAATCTGGAAAATCTGGACTCTGCCTATGGCTATCTTCCGGTCTCTCCTAGTCTCAGAGAGCTGGGGGGCGTGGGGGGGCAGGCTTGGGGGGGGCAGGCGG
>NC_048222.1:34672237-34838583 GCF_002007445.2 Ailuropoda melanoleuca | reverse complement strand
GCGGGGGGGGCAGGCGGGGGGGCACCTCTCCCCTGCTCCAGGGTCAGAAAGAAGGGGCGTCATCCATCCAGCAGGCACCGACTCGCACTCATAAGCTGTCACCTCAGGAAGCAAGCCGCTCCCAGGCTGCTAAGCTGTGCGGGTTATTTTTGTGGGTGAAGGTGTGATGTCACAGGTACAGGGCCTTCCTGGTTCCCGATGGAGTGGCAGCTGGCAGAAGGGGCCACGCTTAGTTCTGACGGCTTCGTCAGTGCTGGGCTCCAGGCTATCAGCTCCTTCTCTCCAGTGCCTGCCTGTCCTGTAAGGCCTTTCCTGACAGCTCTGTGTGCCTAGACCTGCCAAGGGGCCCTGGGGACAGAAGGCACTGAAAGAAGGGAGCCTGGACCAGTCCGGGAGATGAGTCATTCCCAAAGATGCCCAGCGCTGAAAGCCACATGGATTCTGAAATGAGGCTTGTCCCTAGTGGCACAGTGGTCAGAGGAGCTTAAGGATGACGCAGATTTGGACAACAGTAGGGGCATCCTAGGTGGGGGTCGGGGCAAACCAACACCTAGAACCCACGATGACAGCTAACATTTTCCTGAGGGCATTGTTCCAGGTGATTTTGCATGGCTAAACTTGTTTCATCCTTATAATCACTGAGGCACAGAGAAGCCAAGTAACTTGCCCAAGGTCACACAGCTAGTAAGTAGCAAGGCTGGGATTTGAACCCAGACAGTCCAGCTCCAGAGACCATACCTGTGGCCACTTTGCTCGTCTTGCGTGCTGCTCCCCGAGTGGAGGGAGGGTTTGGGGCGGAGGAGTTGGAGGTAAGGATGTGGGGGAGGAGCTGTAAAGGGACTTAAATATCAAAAAGAGGACCTGGCAGCCTGTTTGTGACAGGGTAGGAGGAGGAGGGACAGCCCCTATATGTCACTATACCCCTCCTCCTCCTACCCTGCCCCTACCCCCTGCTCCTGCCTGCTCAGAGGAGAAGGGAATGCCCTAGGTGATCTAAGATCCCCTTTGCTTTGCTGCCCAGCCCCTCTCCCTGCTTCCCCGGGACCTGCCAACTGAAGAAGCCCCTTACCCCCACTCTGGTCCCTACACACAGGGACAGGTCCACGACCCAAGGCTGGCCAGTCAGCATCTTTCCCTGGGATTTGAACACTTACAACCCAAGAAAGAAGGCAGAGGGAATGCTGGAGTCCCGTGCAAGGTCCTGGTCTGTACAGAAGGCTGGCGTGAGAAAAGGAGGCTAACAGCCTCGGCCAGCAGGGAGGAGAGGCTTCGAGGGAGGCCTCGTGGCATAGGGGTCTCATGCCTTGTTTCCCTGAAGCTTGCTGCTCCCCGGCCTTCCCCAACATCTGGTCTTGTGATTCGGTAATGTACCCTTTGTGCCCAATTGGCTCAAATTGGGTTTCCATCATTTGTCACCAGGAGGGCCTCAAAGGGTGGTGCCTCCCAGGCTCTGGAAGAGAAGGGACCTTTGGAAGCATCTAATGATGTCTCCATGTAGAACTTGGGGGGCCCTGGTGGACATCCCCTCACTTCTCCCAAGATGGGAGCTCACTGGGCATGCTCTGTGTCCAGGTCTGGCCTGGGCAATGTAGGGGTCACGGTCAACACAGCAGAATGGAGACTGGACTGTGTAGAAGTGTCACCCCCCCCAGAATGAGAGCCAGAGCCAAGTCCTACGCTCTGACCCCAAGCTGTCTGTATGCATGCTTTAAGGGGGGAGGGTAAGACCAGTCCCAGAGGCCCAGCGTCCCCCTGGTGTGGCCTGCTTGCCCCATCTGTCTGCCTGGGAAAGAGCCTGGGCTGTCTCTGAGTGGATGTGCCAGCAGACGCTGCTTGCCTGTGTTCCCCTGCTGTTGACCACCAGCCGTGGCCAGCAGCCCACCAACAGGGCCTGCCTCCACACTACTTAGGCTCTTGGAAAATAGCAACAGCACAACAAAACCTCAACGCAGAATCATTGTAACCATCATTCCTATCCCTGGTGCTAGTCCTGCCTCCCAAGGTCCCAGAAGATTCCTGGGGCTCCTAATGTGTCTGACAAGCTGCCCTCTGGTCCCTGCATCCCAGATGGCTATGCTGTCTTGGTAGCCAGTTGTCCAGCTATGTCCTCAGCTTCTGCTGTGTGCCATTCCGTCCAGGCTGTCTGGCTGGTGTCCTTGGGTACAAGCTTCCTGCTCCCCAGACAGTGGTCTTTCTGAGACAGACGCTGAAGCGACATGAGAAGGAGGCCCAGGCCTGGGCAGCTCCATTTCCCAGGTCAGCTGCTACCCCAGGCCCTCTCTCACCCCTCTACACTGAAAATTTCTCCCTCCCCTTAAAAATAGAACAAAGAGTTTCCTAAAACCTGGGGCAATTGAGCCTCTGCCTTTTGGTGGGGATTTGGGCTGCTGTGTCTGGTCTGGGNTGAAAATTTCTCCCTCCCCTTAAAAATAGAACAAATAGTTTCCTAAAACCTGGGGCAATTGAGCCTCTGCCTTTTGGTGGGGATTTGGGCTGCTGTGTCTGGTCTGGGGCTCAAGCGGAGGGATGTAAGGGAGGGGAGAGGGAGTCAGGCCCAGCAAGGGGGACTGCCGTCGGTAGGCTAAGCAGCGGAGCATGTGAGAGGAAGCTGTGTGATTCCCAGCCACGCCACGTCTCACGCTGGGGACCAAGGCTCATTCAAGAGCGGTTACGCCAGCAGAACTAATCGTGGCAACACACTCCATTTGGCTTTTGGACTTAAAGTGTAACCCAAAGGGCGACTGACAAATTAGGAATAGCTCTCCCTGTCTGCCCAGGCTTGGCTCCAGCCCCCGTGCGCTCATGTGTGTGCACGTGTGGGCACGCACATATGTGTGTGCATGCCCCGGTCCAGCGTGTGCTTCTGAGCACACGTGTGCACACAGCGTGTGTACATGGAAAGGCTTGCCTACGTTTGCCCACATCTGCTCACGGCAAGGGCTAGTCTTCAGCGTGGCTGAGAAGTTTGAGGATTGTGGGGCTGGTCCCCCACTCCGTTCGGGGCCCCGGCCTCGGCTCTGTCCCCTTCCTAGCCCACCCTGCTGCCCTTCCCTTCCGCACTGTCTGTCCACCAGACGCCTCTCTTGACCGTCCAGTACCGAGCTGTGATTTCCATCACAGGTTATAAAGAATACCATTTACGAATGCAGCCTTTTCCTTAAGGCCTTATAAACCAGATTTGATGCCTCTCATGGTTTCTGGAAGATACTCTTTAGTAAGAAAAATATTAGGACATCTGCACCTTACCTCTCGGATAAGCTTCTAACTGGGATGTCCTGCTCCAGGCTTTTATCAGCCTGGCCCCAATCTCACTTTCCTGATTCACCAGACCTTTCGAGACCTGTCTCCCTCCCCTGATAGGGGAATAAAGGACAGAAGAAGGCAGCCTGGGGCTCCTGGTGAACGGAGAATTGAGTTTCTTCAGCCCTGGGCTTGTCTCTGCCAGTAAGTACTTTTGTGACGTTGAGTCAGCCCTTGCCCTTCTCTGGACCTCAGTTTTCTGCTCTGTAAATTGGGTGCATTAGTTAACATCAAACTCTCAGCCTGAGGCACCGTCAGAACCTCCAAGGATGGCTCTGGAGGTTTACAAACAGCTTGTCTCATTCACTGTGGCTCTGACTTGTTTGACATCATTGTGTGAGTTTCCTGCCATAACAAGTTCGCACAAAGTGGGGGGCTTAAAATGACAGGCTTTTATTCTCTCCGAGCTCTGAAAGCCCGACGTCAGGAATCAGTAGTACAGGGCTGGAATCAAGGATTTCCACAGAGCCACACTCCCTCCAGAGGCTCTAAGGAGACAATCCATTCCTTGCCTCCCAAATTCTGGTGGCTGCCACGTTCCGTGGCTTGTGGCCCCATCATCCCATCTCTGCCTCCGTGGCCATGTGGTCTTCCCGCTGGGCGTGTCACATCTCCCTCTTCTAAGGATACATGTGATGGCATTTTGGGTCCACCCAGGTAATCCAGGTTATCTCCCCTCTAACTTAACTTTGTCACATCTACAAAGACCATTTCCCAAATAAGAGAACACTGCTGGTCTCTTATTATGTGGGGGCNATGAGTTTCCTGCCATAACAAATTCGCACAAAGTGGGGGGCTTAAAATGACAGGCTTTTATTCTCTCCGAGCTCTGAAAGCCCAACGTCAGGAATCAGTAGTACAGGGCTGGAATCAAGGATTTCCACAGAGCCACACTCCCTCCAGAGGCTCTAAGGAGACAATCCATTCCTTGCCTCCCAAATTCTGGTGGCTGCCACGTTCCGTGGCTTGTGGCCCCATCATCCCATCTCTGCCTCCGTGGCCATGTGGTCTTCCCGCTGGGCGTGTCACATCTCCCTCTTCTAAGGATACATGTGATGGCATTTTGGGTCCACCCAGGTAATCCAGGTTATCTCCCCTCTAACTTAACTTTGTCACATCTACAAAGACCATTTCCCAAATAAGAGAACACTGCTGGTCTCTTATTATGTGGGGGCTATGGCTCCCTCCCACAACTACAGCATGGACTGACTCCACATAGAAACGTCACTATCACTAAGGGCGAGTGTGAGGTCCTTATATTTATCAAAGGGAGGCAGGAGTTTTAAATGGTTGAGAAATAGTGAGCAAAATGACCTGCAAGGGTCCCCCCAGGCCAATCCCTGCAATTCGAACTGCCATGTGCTGAAGGAAACACAAGGTAATTTAATTTCAACCAAAGCAAAGCACGAGCAGGGAGAGCGAAGCATTTCCACCACCCAAAACCGATCCCAGGCACACAGAACGGAGGAGCCCCTGCGGGGACAGTACTGTCCAGATCTATGAGGGTCTTTGACTTAGCTGAGGAGCCCCACTGCAGGCCTCACAGGCTGCCGGTTCCTTGGTGCACGCAGCCTGGGCCAGGCTGGCGAAGTGACCAGAGAGGCCATGGTCTCGGGCCGTCTGAACATCCAGGACTCTACACCCCTGCCTCAGTGCGCCTGGGCGGCCCAGGAACTGGGGTAGACCCTCTGGGTCCTGCCCAGGTTATGCCCCCTGCCCACTCTCCCCATGGGAAGATGGCCACCTCTCAAGCATTACAGATGAGCCTGCAGGACCCCTGGGCCTGTCGGTCCCAATGAGGAGCCTAGTGCCATGGCTCACTTGGGTCCCCACCTTGCCCACACATCCCTGCCTGCAGCCTCATAACCTCTAGGAGCAACCAGGGTGGGAAGTCGGGGGGGGGGGTTGATGTCAGACACATTTGGGCTCAAATCCTCGCTCTGTCATTTGCCAGCTGAGCTTGCTTTCACCTCTGCGATTTCACCTCTCCGACCTGGGATTGATCATCTGTAAGGCGGGGACAATACCCTAAGGGTCGTTGCGAGAAGTAGTGAGCCTGTGCCCAGTAAAGAGGGGTCACTGGTGGGATAACATGGCGGCCTCTGCCCAGGGGCTATGGCGGGGGAGCCTTCCTCGGAAGTTGAGAGCAGGCAGGCACCATGAAGCCTGTCCAGGTGTACACAGAGCAGACAAGGAGAGAAAACAGGGGCCAGTGAACAACCCAGGTGACCAGTACGTTCATGTACCCCTCTGCCAGGAAGGGTGCCTGAGCTCAGGAGAGGAGTGGTTTGCCTACAGCCTCTCCGCCGACTGTGGGAGGGTCAGTCTGCAGACCTCAGCAGACGGTTCCTTCCAGGGCCCTGGGTATTGAGAACAGGGGCCAAAACGGGGAGCCTGGGGCTGTGGGCCTGGGTGGCCAGGGAAGGGGAAGCTGGGTGAGGGCTCTTGGCAGGGCTCCCCGGGGCCAGCTTGCACCCCGGCCTGAGACCCGGAGAGGCTGCCTCCCCTCCTTGCCAAGTCAGCCCTCTGGGAGCAGCTCTCAGGAGGCGGTGCGTGCACGCCCAGACTCCCAACACCCAGTACTGAAGGATGGCTGCCCTTTCTAGCTGAGGACATCTTACACACTCCCTTCCCATACCCTTTCCTTTTCGTTTTGTTCTGCTTCTCTGTGAAATGGAAAGGAAACATCTTTTTTCTTTTTCTTTCTTTCCTTTTTTTTTTTAAGTAAGCTCTATGCGCAATGCGGGCTCGAACTCATGGCTCCAAGATTAAGAGTTACATGCTCTCTACTNCGAAGGATGGCTTTTAAGTAAGCTCTATGCGCAATGCGGGCTCGAACTCATGGCTCCAAGATTAAGAGTTACATGCTCTCTACTGACTGAGCCAGCCAGGCGCCCCGGAAAGGGAACGTCTTTGAGCTGGACCTATTTCTGAGTCCCCGCTTGTCTTGGAGGAGGAAACCAGGCTGCCAATGGGGGCAGGGGTGTCTAGAATGGGAAAGAGGCATGAAGGCTGCCCTGAGAACAGAGAGTCACCTTATCCCCACCTGGGGAAGCTGCTGGTGTCATTTGAGGGGGGTTTGGAGTGCCCCCTAGGTTACAAGCCTTTCACAGAGCTCTTCACCCACCCCCCTGGCCTGACCTACTTCACCGTGCAAGCCCCTCAGAGGGGTCCCCCCCTCAGTCCTTCTGTCTTCATGACCAGAAGAAGGTGTGGCTCCCGCTGCTGGGTTGGGGGCTCCACGGGGAAGCGGGGCTGTGGGAGGCAAAACCTTCACTGTCTGAGGTGGGGGAGGGCGGTGACAGGGGCTGGGAGCCAACGGGTCAGTGGCCAGCTCATTTCCTGTCACTCACCCTAGAAGCTCTAGGATGATCCCTTCTGTATCTTGGGTCTGGCATTGGGTTGGGGCACATATCATTGGCCAAACCAGGGAATTGTAATACATGTTATATTTTCTGGCCATTTCAACTGTCCACTCTGCCTCCTGACTGCTTAGAGGCCAGGCCGGGATTTCTTACAGTAGCCCCGCCTCCTCCCGCCTCCACTGCCGAGAAGGCCTTGCCACCACTCACCCCACTGTTGGGACAAAGGCCTGGCTGGGGCAGAGGGCTGGCCCTGGTTGTGCCCTTCTTGGATAGAGGGAGTAGATATGAAGTGGGTAAACTGAGGCAGGGATGGGAAAGACTTGCTCGCACCCCTGAAATATGACAGTGGCAGGCTGGAGCTGCAATGTGGTCCCTCTCTGCCCAGGCCCGCATTCTTTCTCGGGAGCAGGGACAGGCGGGAGCCCCTGCTAGCTGTGGAAACTCCCCATGCCAACATAGGAGCGGCTGCTTCAGGACTGAAGGGTCCGGAGGGGTCTTGGTCCCAGCAAATTCGCTGTGAGGCCAAAGCACTGGGCTCCGCCCCCAGCACCCCCTGATGCTTTGTTCCCCCTGAGCAGCAGCAGGGGCCCCGCCCAGCATCCCCCCCATCCAGCAGCCCAGGGGCCAGGCCTGCCTCTGCTGGCCCTGCCGTCAGCCACGTAGGCATGGCCCAAGCTATAGAGAGCATCCAGGGCTGTCTCCTGGGGACAATGTGTGAAGTCTGGTTCCCGACCATGTGCCAAGCAACCTGAAAGTGGCTGTGCTGTCCCATTCCAGCACAGCTGTTGCCTCAGCTCCCCTCCCTTTGAGCAGAGCACCAAGCTTGAGCTCAGAGGGTGAGGTCTGGGAGGGCTGAAGAGGTCTGGGCAGCTGTCTGGGGGAGGCAGGTGGGAGCCTCGTGAGAGCCAGTGGGAATCTGTGTGTGGCGGGCAGTCAATGGAGAACGCCTGAGGATGGATGAGGAGCGGGGACCCCCTAGTGTGTGTGGAGGCCTTTATTTTAGGGGAGGAAGCAGAAAGGATCCCCCAGCCCAAGGTAGAAGAAGGGGCAGCTTGTCTGTGTGTGGCGGGGGCGGGGGAGGTGGTGGCTGAGAGGCCAAGAACAAAGGCTTTGTCCTCAGGGAAGGAAAGGGATCCCCCTGGGGCCTTTGGGAGCTGGCCCTCCCTGCACTCTGGCCCCCGGCTTCCTCCTGGGCTGCCTGCCTGGCTCCTTTCCTGGGCCTGCGGTCTCTCCTCCCCGAGTGAGGACTGCACTGCCGGGCTCAGGCTCAGTGCCTTTAGATGGAGCGGGTGCAACCAAGCAGGTGCTGTCCAGGAAGGGGGCTCAGAGGCAGACCGCAGAAGGCAGGGGCGGAGAGACAGGTTTCAGGGCTGGGGTCTGGCCCCAGTCAACCTCTACATTCGCTGCCTTCTCCCTGAGTAAACGGGGGCCCCCTCCAGGGCCTCAGGCCCCTCCTCTGACACCCAGCAGCGTGCACACTTCTCCTGGGGCTCCGGGGTCGAGGGATGGAAGCACTGCTGGTCCGCCCTGCAACTGCTTCAGAAAGTGGTCGCCGTCCTGGGCCAGGTCCATGTGGTCTCCATCTTGATTTCTCAGCGTTTCTATGCCTCCAGGTCTCCTTCCATTTTCCTCCACCTCTCTTGATATCTGCTTGCTTCTTTTCTCTCCCTCTTGGACCCATGAAATCCCTGTTAACCTGCTGTCAAACTCACCTTCTTTTTTTTCTTCATTCCTTTTCTCACGCTCTCCCTCAGCTCCAGCTGTCCACACCGTTAGCTCCATGTGCACTTTGCCCAGAAATTTCTCACAGCCATCCCTTAGGTCCAATCTCAATGTTGCCAGACACCTCTGGCCTGAGCTAAACTATTACAGAAATCTCCAAATGGTTCCTCTTCCTTCATTGCCAAAATCTGTTCTCCCAACTCCATCTCCGTGCTGTCCTCCCCCCCAGCCTGGCTCCCTGGCACCTCCTCTGTGACTCACACCCTCTCTCCTCCATCCAGGTCTCCCCCACCAGGCAAGGGGCAAGGAACCGGTGGGCATGTGGCCTGTCAGAGGTAGAGGGGTCAGGGGAGGGGTCGTGGGGACTGGCACTATCAAGGGGCTGGGGGATGGGGGAGGCTTTACCTAGTCTCTTGGAGGAGGCATTGCTGTGACCAGAAACAGAATGGTAGCTGGAAAGAGCCAGGAAAGAATCCAGAGGATGTGCGAAAGCAGTGCGGCAGGTGGGGGTGGGTGCAAGGACACTCTGGTCACAAGAGGAGAATCAGGCAGAACCAAAGAATTTCTGCATCAAAACCTGTTTTTTCGGGGATCAGTAATCAAAACTGGGAAGGCCTCCTGTCCACCAGGCACTTTGCCGGGTTTGTCTGCACAGGTGTGGGAGTCGGAGCCCAGAGGGCTGCAGGGGGAATTGGAGCAGGGATAGTTTGATCTTGAGAAAGGAGCCACCAAGGCTGGATCTGGGATGGGTTGAGGGTTGAATGGGGAGGGCCCAAGAGAGGACTCCCTGGTTGGGGGCAGCCCAGCAAGGGTTCTGGAAACAGGTCCGAAGGGTGTTTCTGGGGTATGCAATGTAGACTCCCCCTTACCTGCCTTACAAAATCTTTAGCAAACAGTATCTTTCTCACTTATGCCCAGGCGTGAGTCCATTCCTTCAGGGAGCCTAGGGGGTTGGGGTTCTGACCTGGGCCATCCCCGTAGGGCGGAGAAAGACACCGAGGGTGCAAGGCTAGGAGGAGGAAATCCCAGGAACCTTCCACACTGGCCTCCTTTTGTGATTGGGGGATGTGAGTACAAAGCAAGGTATGGTCTGCTAGTCCTGGGCAGAAATGGATGGACTTGGCCCCAGAGGAAGATGCAGGGATGCATAGATGTGTGTAGGGGTGAGTGTGCACGTGGGCTGCAAACACAACATTGGGACCTCAGGCTGACAGAGATGCGACAGGACCACACGTCAGCATGCGCTTCCACCCCCACATACCTGGAGAAAATGCTGCTGGACTGTAAAAGCCAGCACAGCGTTGGCCACTGACAGGGACTCTGCCTGCCTACAGAACTGCCCACAGCCCTGCAAGGACACAGACATCCAGCCGCAGCTCGGGGGGTGCCTTGGCCCAGCAGGCTCTCTGCTTTCCTCTCCTTGAGGCAATGGCACCAGGATTGACCCATATATTGGACTGCATATGCATCTCCCTGGGGTTCTTGGTTTTATCATAGGCAGGAGGCCCTGGGAAAGGAAAAAAGACAGAGTAGAAAAAGCGTACATATCACTTAATTTCATTGGTAAAGGATACAATGTCATTTTGCACTCCTCCCTGGTGAAGAGGATCTATAAGTTACTGGTGCCTTAACTAAGACCTCACTCAAGGAGTATGCTTCTAGCCTGGGACACTCTACATCCCTGATCCAAAAATCCATGTGGCCCTGGGGCAGCACAATGTGGTGTGCTAATGAAAAGAATCAGAGTATTGAGACTGACCTTTCTGGTGCTTTCTACAGGTTTCCAGAACTTTAATGGGTCTGTGCAATGTGAGATTTTCATAGTCCATAAAGCCTGGCCTGGCTTTGCACATGTGAACTAGGCATGCTGAACCCTCTGCCCAAGAAACACTAGAACATTCACATTAGACAATTATCATCTGTGACCATGGTGATGTCACCAACCCAGGCTTGGGAGGATGGCCTCCTCAGCTTCAGAACATGCTCTAGGCCTGGTTGGGAAGCACCTCAGTCCAGGAACAGCTCTAGACGAAGTCAGCTGCTTCTTACATGAGCATCAGTGCCAAGAGGAGGCAGGAGGCTGAATCAGATGACCTTAGGAGACGCCTTCCTTATATTCCTGGTTCCATCACCAAAGAGATTTCTGCTGATGTTGGCCATCAGGCATAAAAACTTAAATCGGAGCTACACTGAAAAACGATTTGCATTTACTAAGCACTCACTATGTTTTAGATTTTGTGCTAGACACTGGGATCCAACAGGTAACAAAACAGTCATGGTCCTTCTGTTGGATGGAACCATACGAAGTTGCCCACTTTGTAAGTCTAAACGGCCGAATATTCGACATTTCATGTCTCGATTTAATATTTGAGATGCTCAGAGGTAGGTGGGAGAGACAGACCGGTGAAGAGGCAACTGCTATATATTGTGAGAAGCTTTGATGGGAATAAACTTGGGAAACACAGAAACCCTGAGGAGGAGTGAACCAGGACCAGGGCATCACAGAAGGCTTCACAGAGGAAGTGGCATTAGTAAGAGCTGAAAGATGGGTAGAGGCAACCAGGTAAGGATGGGGAATGAGGAGAAGAGGGAAATTTTTAGGGAATAAAATATTCTACCCAGAAAGGCTCAGAGATGCAAGAGAGCATGGCATATTTGAAGACCTGATGTGGCCAATGTCCTGAATTCAAAAAGGGGTCTGGGTTCAGATGGAGCTTGAAGTGTAAGTAGGGCAGGATAACAAAGGGTATCCTAAGCCTTGTTAAGAAGGTTGGATTGGACTTCATTTTGAAGGTAATGGGGAGCTATTGAAAATTCTAAACAGGAGTGCGATGTGCTCAGATTTGTGCTTTGGAAAGATCTTTCTAGTTTCCAGAGTGCAGGCAATAGATGAAAAAGGATGATCTCAGAGGTGGGGGGACATTTAGGAGGCTCTCAGGGCAAGAGATGATGATGGATTGAATGTGGGCAATGATGGTCAATATGGAGAGAAAGTGAAAGAATGACTGAGTGTGCTAATGCCTGAAAGTCTTCCATTATTTTGTGACTGGGGGATAAGCCAATTTAGGAGGCCATGCTTCCTCTTCCAGCAGAGCTCCTCAGTGGAGCTGCCATGTTTTTCCACTTACTTTCATCTGTTTTCAGAGGGAAAGACATCAAAGAAAATGGACTGTATTAAACTGGAGTTGGGAAGAAAAACCCGTGCCATTAATAGCTTGGGCCTGGGGTCAACAGAACTTAGCTCTTTAGGAAGCAGGATGCTACCTCGTTCTCCCCAATCATGACCTCAACCATGCCTTGCCTGTTGTCATCTGTCTCCTTCTTCCCTACCAGCCTCTGAAGCTGGGGGTCCTTCTTTCTTCAGTCTGAATAAACCCAACCACACCTATGCTTCTGCTGACTCAGTCTGGGCTCCTGTTAATGTGCTCTAGTTCATCCTATGAAGAAGTCCTGAGCTTTCCCATGGCCCCTCTCATGTCATCCCCCCACCTCCAACTCAGCCATGTCTTCTATGCTTTTGAGCACCCGTTGGCTCTGAAAGTCTTCTGTTCAAGGACAGTTGATGCCTGGTGGAGCCAAGAGGGCTAAGTCATAACCTATGGCTTCTGGACCTGCAAGTGAGTTGGGCTCTCCATCACAGACAAACCCATCCCAGACCTGAGCTCTGAGATACCTCAGGGTCCAGGCGTGGCTCTGTGCTCCCAAGGATACGAGCTTTAACTCTCAGCTGTTCCCAAGCACATGCCCCAGGAGCCACAAAATTCCTTCTCTCATTGTTGGTCCAAATCAGAGTAAACATTTCCCCCCAAAATGTTCTATCCCTGAGCACTAAGTGTAAGAGGCATGTGAGTGGCAGACAGTTCCTTCAGGTCTGAGGGCAGGCAGACAGGGCCCTACTCTCACAGCAAGGGTACCTGCCCCAGCACGTCACCCCCAAGGATTCATTAAAGACAAGTGCAGGCCTGAGGACCTTATGGCTTGTCAGGTTCGTCTTCAGGTGAAGCCCTAAGACCAAGGTGAGGGGGAGGTCTGTGCAGAGGAGAGGTGGCTGCCAAGGAGTATCCCCAGTGCCTGGTCAGCTCCTCATGAATAGTGATCACCAGTGAGGGTATAGCCTTTGGCTATAAGTAAGAGAAAGCTCTGGCCCAACTAGCTCAAACCATAGGTTACTCCAGTATTTTGCAAAACAAGAAGCCCAAAGTTGGGGTGGGCTCCAGGGACTCCAGGAGCAGCTCTGGCTCTGCTTTTCCACTATGGGCTTCAAACCTCTTTTCAGCTTATTCTAAGAGAGATCAACTCTTCCTGTGTGCTCTTTTAAAATTTTTAAAATCAATGTGGGCACATGGTCCATACCTCTAAGCAGTCTTTCTCTCACATCTCACTGGCCAGAGTTGCTCAAATATCCATTCCTAAAACAGCTGGCAAGGAAAATGGGACCACTAAGACTGCTTTCATGAAACCCACACCTTCTAGACCAGGTCACCCCTGAACACAGCCTAGGTGCTATTAGGGGAGAAATGGCTGATAGGTAGGTTGGACGTTGGGTACGTGACCAACAATGCCTGCTACAGGCAGTCAGGTGAAAACTTGTTTTGACATTTTCTCTGCATCACTTGGAAAGAAAAGGGTTACTTTCTTTTTCATTTTTATTTTTTTTAACACTAAAAAAGAAAAGGATGAGAGAGAGTCATGGCAGGTCAGAGGCTGAACTGGACTGTTGGACAGAGTTCCTCCCATCCATACTTTCTGCTGCTCACAGCGCTTTCCTATCCACTGTCTCATCTGATAACCATAATGACCCTGTGAGCAAGGCAGGGATATGATTTTTATCTCCATTTGACAGGTGAGGAAGAGGAAACACCAAGAGATAAAGTGACTTTCCGAGATCCCTTCTAGGCACTGTTTTCATTCACACCACCTAGATATACCTGCATGAAATTGTGGCTTATTTTTAGATCTTTTAGGAAAAAGATTCATTCTCACTGGTTACATGATCCCAGAGGTCAGCTTCTGGAGTCAAGCATCCAGGTTCTCCGGACATGTCTCAGGATATCCAAACTTTTTTTTTTTCCTCTTCCACATCATGGAGATGCAAAGATGCCCTTCCTAGTCCTGATCACAAGCCTTTTCTATTGGAAACAGGATGTTTCCCAAACTATCCTTGCCCTCTAAGAAATGGCACTGTCCTTGGTACCGTCCACTGCTTCCCACCACTTGCTGCCCTTGAAGCCTCTTTTCAGCTTCAAGGCTGGATTTTTTTTAGGGGGGAGGGGCAGAGGGAGAGAGAGAATCCCAAGCAGGCTCCATGCCCAGTGCAGAGCCTGACACAAGGCTCAATCTCACAGCCCTAAGATCATGACCTGAGCCTAAATCAAGAGTCGGACACTTAATCGACTGAGCCACCCAGAAGCCCCTTCAAGGCTGGATTCTTAAACCAAGATCTAGAGGGACTATGGGATTATTTCTAGGGTGGTTATATCAGTCCACCCTAGCATCACTCGTGCTATCCCACTGACAAATACTCTACGGCAGGCAAATTAGGTATTAATTGAAGAATGATTTGCAAATTCCAGACACATGCTCCCATTTGATTCTGTCTACAGCACTAAACAGTCTACACTCTATTTCAAGGGTCAGCAAACTATGACTCACAGCCAAATCTGGCCTGCCACCTGTTTTAATAAATAAAGTTTAATTGGAACATAACTGTATTCATTTGTTTACTTATTGTCTATAACTGCTTTGCTTTCCAACAGCAGAGTTAAGCAACTGAGGCAGAGACTGTATGACCTGCAAAGCCTAAATAATTACTAACTGGCCCTTTGCAGGAAGTAAGCTTCCAGCTCCTTCTCCAGTTTACTTCCTTTGGGGCACAAGATTTTTGTTTCGAGTACAATTGTTTTGAGTATTTTTTAAAATTTTATTTTATTTTGATTCAATTAATTAGCATAAAGTGTATTGTTAGCTTCAGAAGTTGAGTTCAGTGAGTCATCAATTGCTATAACACCCAGTACTCATTACATCAAGTGCCCTCCTTAATGCCCATTACCCAATTATCCCTTCCCCCCACCCACATCCCCCCCAGCAACCCTCAGTTTGTTTCATATGATTAAGAGTCACAGTCCTGTATTGTTGATAATTCCTTTTATCCCTACCTTCTCCCCCTAACTCAGGATGGGGTCTTCCCTCGTTTCCTCTGTTTCTGGATAAACAGACTTCCCTACCTGTGTGGGTCCCAGGTCCATCTCCTCTCTTCAAATTCAAACTACCCTCCTCAAATACTAACTCAGTGGTGTTCTCTGGCCCCTTATCACAGATGTGTCCTAAACTCATCTATTTCAGGCACACGGCATTCTGCTCATCTTCCTTGAGCCAAGCCACTAGTCTAGACTATGCCAACAACTAAACAATTAATCGCCACTAGGAGTCTCAAACTTCTTTATTACCTTTTTTAGTGTGTTAGGACTTTTTCAGTTGCGAATATCAGAAATCTGATTCAAATTAGCTTAATTAAAGAAGGATTCTGCTAGAAAGCCCAGAAGCTGATCCTACTGCTCCCAGCACTCAGGTGATGCCATCAGAGCTCAGCAGCATGACACCTCTTGGCTCTGTGTCCTCAGTACCCTCTTCATTCAGGCAGGCCTGTACCACGTGGTAGGCAAAGGGCTGCAAACACGCCCACTTCTCAGAGCTTCTCAACACCCCCAGCAGAAGAAACACTGCCTTCCTTCTAACAAAAGAGCCCAGAACTGAGTCTCAGTGGCTTGGTGAGATCACATGATCATCTCTGAGCCCATCACTGTCCAGGGGAGTGAAATGCTGTGACTGGCCAGGCCTGGGCTATGTGACAAGGTGGGCGAGGTGGTGGCTGTGCAGGTAACTGTCTGGATAGGCAGGCTCGGAGTGTCAGAGAGCTGTTCCCCAGAGGAAAATGTGCCCACCTGATGGAGGAAAAGATGCTGGCCAAGCAAAGACTATAAATAAACATCTCACCCCACCTGCAGGGTTTGTATTACTGCTCCCACAGGGAGTTTCATTTTCTCCTTCTTGGCTGTCTTCTCGCTGTAACAATGCTTGAGTCTCTCCCAGCTCACGTGATTAAGCCCATGCTTCACAGGCTATATAATACACCCTCCCTCTTGCCTGTCCCTCCAGCCTTGCCTCCCACCCTCGCCTTTATCTCTTAAACTCTGGCCGTGTCAAGCTTCCACCAGCAGTTCCCCAAATGTCCCAAGTCTTCACTGTATCTCTGCACATTCCACTCCCTCTGCCTTTTTTATTTCATCTGCATGGCACACTTCTGATTCACTGCCCAGATCAAGAATCTCCTCCTCTGAGAAGCCCCTCCCTAAACTCCAGGATGGAAGAAAGCATTCCGTCATCTGTGTGTACCATCACTGCCCTGCACCAATGTCCTGCTGACCCTCCAATAGGCACTTACCCCACCTGGTTTCTCCCTATTTATCTTTGTCTTTCTTTTAGACCATAGGCTCCCTGAGGTCAGGGACATTTTCAGGAAATGTTTGTTTAATGAAAGCATCTTTTCAGTGAGCTGGCCTTTGGGTGGCCTCTCCAACACCAGCCTTGTAGCAATGCCAGTCCCTATAAAATCCCATTGGATTAATGAGAGACCACAGTCTTAAAAGGGGGTTGAAGCCAATTAGACACATTACTAATGAATGCAGTCTACACTTAGTGAACACTTTATGTGTCAAGCCCTATGCTGAGGGTTGAAACCATGGAAGTGATTCAGGCATGTTCCCAACCTCAGGAAACTCACTGTGTATGGTAGAGAAACGAAGACATATAAGCTGTTTATCTTTTCATTGCTCTCTCTCCAACACCTAGCCTTGTGCCTCACACATAATCAATGTTTAATAAACAGGTGCTGAACAAAGCAATGAATAAATGAGTAAGAGAAGAATAAATGCAATGAAAGGTATAGGGAAAGCTCTGCCCCAGCGTGGGGTAAAAAAAGAGAGCCGGGGGTATCATGTCATCATCTCTAGTTTACTGAGGGTGCCAGGCATTGTGCCAGTTGCTGGGGCTTCAGGGAGAAAGGACATTTGTCCCCTATGCTCGGTGATCCCACAGCCCAGGGGCTGAGGCCATATGGGAAAATCAATGTTTACAAGACAGGGTGTGAATTACTGAGCAGAGGCGCGCTGAGAGCTGTGGTAAGACAATGTGGTGGAGAAGGACAAGGGAGGGAAGCCACTGAATTAGTTGATTGAGCAATCAGCATTTTTCATCATGAGATCTCTGTGTTCTCAGCTCTTTCCTGGGTTTTCTGTGGGAGCTCCAAGAAAAGCCTAATCCATTTGTTCAAGGAGATTATAATCGACGATGAGGGGAGGGAAAAATCATTCATAAGTCACTAAATATAAAGAATCAAAATATCGGATCATGCCTGGCTATGTGCTAAATTCACAGAGGGACGCAGAATCTCACAGAAGGGAGAATGCAGGTTCACAGTGAGCCCGGGTGGTTGGGAACGGCTTTGTGGAGGAGGATAATTCTAGAAGGGAAGCTCTGGGGGACTACGGATCTCTGAGGGTCTCCAATGCCAGGCTGGGACCTTTCAGACATTTATAGTTTACTTCGTAGGCAGCATAGCATATGGAACTGGGGAAGATCATGATTAGATATGGATTTTAGAAAAACAACTCAGGGACATAATATAGAGAATGGGGAAGGGAGATGGGGATACAAGAAGGAATACGGGGGTGGGGGAACGAGTGAGGAGCCTTTGCCATAGCAACAGTGAAAGGTCATGATGGCCTCAACCACATCCTTCAGTTGAGATAACCTGGCTCCCAGCAGTTGACTGGCCATTTCAAACAGTCCCTTTCCCTCAGCACATGGGCAAGGGAAGGTTTCTTGCGGGGGTCTAATTTATTCATTCATTCAACAAATATTTATTATTCTAAACACAGATCTAGGCACTGAGGATAGAACTGTGATCAAAACAAGAACCCCTGCCTTTGTGGGGCTTATATCCTATTAGTTAGTCAACCGTTATGGTAGATTGCTCCCAGGGAGAGAAGAAAGCTGGTCCCGAGTTGCCGTTCAGAACAGGACATCTGGGAGGTTCTCTTGGCAAGCAGTCAGCTTCCCCCCCCACACACACCCCTCTCTCCCACAGCCCCCTTGGCTAATAAGCCATGTGCTTCTTCCATTTTATCCCATTTAATCCTGATCCCCCGCAGAGCTTAATGAGGTGGATGGTGGTACCCATTATGCAATGAGAATGCTCGGGCAAGGACTCCCTGGGACGCCGCAGGCAATGGTTTCCCTTACAGGGCACTGAGGCAGGGGGCATCAGTGGGAGTATGCTGCTGTACATCAGGCAGGGAGCTTGTGGTGAGGCCCTGTCCCAGGCAGGGGAAGGCCTCCTCGATGCCTGAGTTGGTCCATGGATACCTGGGGTGGGCCACATATCTCACCACAAACGACTCTGGTGGCCACAAAATTCTAATCAGACTCAGGCCATCAGGATCTAAGACGATAACTGTGATGCAGAAAACACGCAAAATAACCAGGCAGCCTTTGTAATTAACTTCCGCTCCCTTCCAGCAGTCATTTGGAGTTAATGGTTTCTTAATTCAGTGTTCATTTGGTGACTTTAATTTCCAATTAATTTTGCCAATTTTCCTCCGAGGTGCTCATGGTGTGATAGAAATTCCTGCATGGTTAAGCCCCCACCACAGGGACCTGGGGGTGGGGGTGGGGGATGAGGTCAAGCTCTCACCAGAAGGCTGGACCCTGCCTGAATGCCAGGAGTCGGAGCCTCCTAAGTTGAGGGATCCTTAGGAGATCCTTCTGCAAGGAGGGGGACAGCTGATAATGTGGTGCAGGGGTTGGGGATGCCCTTGAACTTCTCTAGCTCTTGGTAAGAGTTTTGATTTATTGCAGGGAGTAGGATAAGAGAGAAAGCCCAGCCCTGCTGGAGGTAGAAGGGAAGAGTCAAGACCAAGGACAGTACTATCCCTTCTGCCAAGCAAAGGGGGATTTGAGAGGTCTTAGCGCTCTGAGCTGGTACCATTGGTGCCCCACCCAGATCCCCTTTGCCGGGCCAACTCATCCATTACCTAACTGCGGCAGGTGTCAACTGCTAATAGCTCACAGCCCCTGTCTTCACTAGAATTGCCTTTGGCAAATGGAATTCACCTTCTCTGGGATGGCCCACTCTCCTGCTGCTCGAGGCATCCTGTAGACAAGGACTGAGTGGTATAGGCAAAATGCTGCTCCTGTCTCCCTAATTCCTGCCCCCTCCCTCAGGATGAGGCCGCCTCTGTGGTGCAGTTGGTAATCCCAAGTAGTGCAGCCAGACCCCAGCTGAGACTACAGCCTCAGTCACCTGTTCTCATGTCCTCTCTGCCTTCCCTTTCTCTCTTCCTTTCTCCTTTAAGGATCTCTCCATAAATCCCATGCATCTGAATCTCTGCCTTGGGCTCGGTTTCTAGGGAACCCAGACTACAACAGTGCTTTATACATTAAACTTTTGTCTAGTTCTTAGAGTGTGTCAGACACTGCTGTCCTTTACAAAAGAAGTTCAATTCATTCTCATAGCAACCCTATGAGGGAGGTATTGTTAGCATCCTTATTTTGAGAAAGAAAACTGAGACACAGAAAGGTTGAGACACTTGCCCAAGATCACCATAGGTATAAGTGCAGAACATGAACTCAGTCAGTCTGGTTTCAGACTCTGCGACCTTAGCTATTATGCTGCCCAAGATGTAACCACTAACCCCGGTAATTCTCTGAAGTCATGGGCGATATAATTCAAGGCTTGACCAGAGGGACGAGGGATAGATAGCTTTTCCTGAGGTCCTTTGTCAGGGGATTAAGGAACAGGGAGATCTGAAACCCTTGAAGATTGGTCTCATGATCTCAGGACACTTTTAGGGAAACTCTCTCCCTGGGGGAGGTACTGAAGAATGATAGTATGACTCAGTGAAGCAAGTGCCAGTGTGAAATCAGGAAACCCAGATTCTAGTGCTGACTGTGTCCCTGACTCCTTTCATAACTTGTGATGAGTAATTTCCCACCAGTGGGTCCATTTCTCCATCTCTACTATGTGGGTGAGAGTTAGTTAAAAGTCTTGACAAGCCCCAGCTCTAAAATTTAGACTTTAGGAAGCAGGAACATGGCACTCCCTTGGGGATTCTCTATTAGAGGGAGAAACCAGATGTCTATGGAAAGCAAAGGACATATATTCCATGACCTGCCAATGTCAATGGCTCTGTCCCCAAGGGATTATGGGGAGGGATCCACAAGGCCACGAATGGACCTGAGTCACAGTGACTACTCAATGCCCATTTATGAAACCACTTGCCAAGAAGCATTTATCGAGTGCCTACATTATGCCAGGGACTATGCACATGTAATTCATGTCTCCCCAACATAGGGGCACAAATGGAGGCACCTTTCCAGCAATTGCTGTCAGTTCATTGACCCTTGCTCAACTTACCATCAAAGGACTAGCCCTATGTAAAGAAAGATCCCTCTCCTCAACACACCCACAGTCATATCTGGACTCTCCATAGGGTGTCTCCATTCTACTTGGAGATAAGTATTTTCTCCTATAAAGTGGAACCATGATCTTTCTCTCCTGCCAGAGACCCTCTCAGCAATTCCTACTGCTATGGAGCCACAGAAGGGTGCCCCACTACTGCCTCCATGGCCAGTGCCTTATATGAGAGAGCCACATCCGCTATACCTTCAAACCTGCCAATCCACAGGGGGCCACGGAGCACGATCTTCATGTCAATGCTCCTCAAAAGAAGAGGAAAGATTCCCTTGGTCACCTGAGACAGGGCTGGAACAAAGTGAAGGTGGTGAAGAAGGGCGAACAGGAGTGGTATAAATATTTATTCTTTCCTTCTCCCCTACCCTGCAACCCCTCCCTCACCCCAGACTCCTTCTCCAGACCTTAACAAGACCATATCCTAGGGCAGCCTCCTCCCCACAGACTTGGAAGTCAGGGAAGGGGCAGGGCAAGATCCCATCTAACATCACACCCTCTGTGATTCCGACCCCTATATTCCCCCAAATCCAACCCCCACAAACATCCATGGCAATAACTGCTGCCAGATCAAAGCCTCTGCTGGGAAACTCAGACCTAAGGCCTGTTGGAGAGTGCTGGAGCTGTCATAGCTAATGCTGTCACAGATCCCAAAATCCCCAGCTGGCAAGAGCTACAAAGCCCAACCGGCCAGGGCTGGTTTTTCACTTCTCTAATGCTGTGGGGAAAAAAAAAAGACCCCTTTGTGGAGGACAACAACACTACTCTTGGAGCCAGGGCCCCAAGGTAGCGTGCTGTGCAATCTGGAGACTGTGCCTATCCTTGTGGCTGTTAGCATCAGCCCTGATGGATGCTTCATTCTGTGCTCCCAATTTCTTTTCTCTGCATCTCCATCCTACAGAAGAACAGCTCCAACTACATGCCTCTCCTGCCAAAAACCTTCAGAGCCCTTCAAAAAACAAATGAATAAGATCTGAATGAGTCCCATGGCATCCAAGGGCAGCTGTGCTCTGGCTGTAAACCATCTTGACTGATACCACAGATTCCAGTCAAATCTGGAAATCCGTTCTCTCTCAAACTTGCTGCCAAGCCTCAGGGCCTTTGCATGTGACATTTTCTCTGTTTTGAGCGCTCCACCCTCCCCCTTCCCACCTGTGGGAGGGCTATGAGTTTTCCCTGGGAAGGCTATGAGTACAGGGAGGACCCTGGCCATGGGGACCAGATACCATATCAGTCAATATTATCCCCTCCCTTGGTGCCCATGCTCTCTTCCTTACTCCCCTAGTCCTTGTCTTCCTAGATCCTGGTGAATGCAGTAGAATTATATTATGGGGATTAGAATTATAGTATAGGAATTAGAATTTTGGTAGCATCAGAGTATGGGGATTAGAATTATAGTAGAATTATAGTATGGGGATTAGAATTATTGTAGAGTTACAATATGAGGATTAGAATTATGGTAGAGTTATAGTATAGGCAGAAGAATTATTGTACAATTACAATAATTAGAATATGATAGAATTGTAGTACAGGATTGAAATTATGGTAGAATTACAGTATGGAGAATAGAAATATGATAGATTTATAATATGGAGATTCAAATTATAGTAGAATTACAACCAACACCACTCAAATACAAAGGAGTATAAGATAATATTATGAAAAATTACTGGCCAACGAATTGGACAACCTAGAAGAAATGGATAAATTCCTAGAAACATATAACCTCCCAAAACTGAATCAGGAAGAAATAGAAAATTTGAACAGACCAGTATCAGCAATGAAATTGAATCAGTAAAAAAAGAAAGGAAGAAAGAAAGAAAGAAGAAAGAAAGAAAGAAAGAAAGAAAGAAAGAAAGAAGAAAGAAAAAAGAAAAACTTCCAACAAACAAAAGACCAGGACCACATGGCTTAACAGGTGAATTCTACCAAACGTTTAAAGAAGAGTTAATACCTATTCTTCTCAAACTATCTAAAATATAGAGAAGAAGGAAACCTTCCAAATTCATTCTATGAGACTAGCATTATCCTCACACCAAAACCAGATAAATACACCACAAAAAAGGGAACTATAGGCCAATATTTCTGATGAACATAGATGCAAAAATTTTCAACAAAATATTAGCAAACTGAATCCAACAATACATTAAAAAAAATCATTCACCACAATCAAGTGGGATTTATTCCTGGGATGCAAGGATGGTTCAACATTCTTAAATAGACCAACGTGATACATCACATCAACAAGAGAAAGGATAAAAATCATATGATCATTTTAAATGATGCAGAAAAAGCATTTGACAAAGCACAACATCCATTCATGATAAAAGCCCTCAACAAAGTAGGATTAGACGGGGATGTACTGTATGGTGATTAACATAATATAATAAAAAAATCATTAAAAAAAAACAAAGTAGGATTAGAAGGAACATACCTCAACATAATAAAGTCCATCTATGAAAAACCCACAGCTAACATCACATTGAATGGTGAAAAACTAAGAGCTTTCACTTAAGATCAGGAACAAAAGGAGGATGTCCACTCTTACCACTTTTATTTAATATGGTACTGTAAGTCCTAGCCACAGCAATCAGACAAGAAAAAGAAATAAAAGACATCTATACTGGTAAGGAAGAAGTAAAATTTTCACTCTGTGCAGATGACATGATACTCTATATAGAAAACCTTAAAAACTGCACCAAAAAAACTACTAGAACTGGGGGTGCCTGGGTGGCATAGCGGTTAAGCTTCTGCCTTCGGCTCAGGGTGTGATCCCGGAGTTATGGGATCGAGCCCCACATCAGGCTCCTCCGCTATGAGCCTGCTTCTTCCTCTCCCACTCCCCCTGCTTGTGTTCCCTCTCTCACTGGCTGTCTCTATCTCTGTCAAATAAATAAATAAAATCTAAAAAAAAAATCTTAAAAAAAAACTACTAGAACTGATAAATGAATTCAGCAAGGTTGCAGAATACAAAATCAACATATAGAAATCTGTTGCATTTCTAGACACTAATAATGAAGTAGCATAAAGAGAAATTAAGAAAACAATCCTATTTACGATTGCTCCCAAAATAATAAAAACCCTAGGAATAAACTTAACCAAGGAGGTGAAAGAACTCTACTCTGACAACTATAAAACCCTGATGAAAGTAACTAAAGATGACACAAACAAATGGAAAGATATTCCATGTTTATGGATTGGAAGAACAAATATTGTTAAAATGTCCATGCTACCCAAAGCAAGCTACAGATTCAATGCGATCCCTATCAAAATAACTCAAATGAGTAAATAAAATCTTTAAAAAAAAATACCAACAACATTTCTCACAGAACTAGAACGAATATTCCTAATTTGAATGGAACCACAAAAGATCCCAAATAGCCAAAACAATCTTGGAAAAGAAGAATAAAACTGGAGGATCATAATCCCAGATATCATGATATATTACAAAACTGTAATAATCAAAACAGTATGGCGTTGGCACAAAAATAGAAATAGATTGGGGCGCCTGGGTAGCGCAGTCGTTAAGCGTCTGCCTTCGGCTCAGGGCGTGATCCCGGTGTTCCGGGATCGAGTCCCACATCAGGTTCCTTGGCTGGGGGCCTGCTTCTTCCTCTCCCACTCCCCTGCTGTGTTCCCTCTCTCGCTGGCTCTCTCTCTGTCAAATAAATAAATAAAATATTTTTTAAAAATAGACATAGATTAATAGAACAGGATAGAGAGCCCAGAAATAAACCCAATTTATTTTCAAAAAAGGAGGCAAGAATATGCAATGGGAAAAAGACAGCTTCGGGGCACCTGGGTGGCTCAGTCGTTGAGCATCTGCTTTCGGCTGAGGGCATAATGCCGGTGTTCTGGGATCGAGCCCCACATCAGGCTCCTCTGCTGGGAGCCTGCTTCTTCCTCTCCCACTCCCCCTGCCTGTGTTACCTCTCTTGCTAGCTGTCTCTCTGTCACATAAATAAATAAAATCTTTAAAAAAAAAAAAAAAAGGAAAAAGACAGTCTCTTCAATAAACGGTCCTGGGAAAACTGGACAGCTACATGAGAAAGAATGAAACTTTCTCATGCCATATACAAAAATGAACTCAAAATGTGTTGTTGAAGACCTTAATGTGAGACCTGAAACCATGAAAATCCTAGAGGAGAACACAGGCAATGAAGTCTCTGACATCAGCCAAAGTGACATTTTTCTAGATATGTCTCCTGAGGCAAGGGAAACAAAAGCAAAAATAAACTACTGGGACTACATCAAAGTAAAAAGCTCCTGCACAGCAAAGGAAATAATCAACAAAACTAAAACGTAACCTACACAATGGGAGAAGATACTTGGAAATGACATATCCAATGAAGAGTCCAAAATATAAAGAACTTATACAACTGAACACCAAATACACAACAAATCTAATTTAAAAATGGGCAGAAGATATGAACAGATGTTTCTCCAAAGAAGGCATTCAGATGGCCAACAGACACATGAAAAGATGCTCAACATCACTCATCATTGGGGAAATGCACATCAAAACTACAGTGAGATACAACCTCACAACTGTCAGAATGGCTAAAATAAAAAATACAAGTAACAGTAAGTGTTGACGAGGATGTGGAGAAAACTGAAGACTCATGAGCTGTTGGTGGGAATGCAAACTGGTGCAGCCACTGTGGAAACAGCATGGAACTACTGTTCCATTCAAAAATTAAAAATAGAATTACCATTTGATCCAGTAATCACACTACTGGGTATTTACCCAAAGAATATGAAAACACTAATTTGAAAAGATACATACCCGCTATGTTTGCGGCAGCATCACTTACAATAGCCAAATTATGGAAGCAACCCAAGTGTCCATTGATAGATGAATGGATAAAGAAGGTGAGACATATATATATATATACATATATATACATATATATATATATATATATATATATATATATATATATATATATAATGGAATATTACTCAGCCATGAAAAGAATGAAATCTTGCCGTTTGCAGCAACATGCATGGATCTAGAGGGTAAAATGCAAGTGAAATAAGTCATCCAGAGAAAGACAAATACCATATGATTTCATACATATGTGGGATTTAAGAAACCAAACAAAGAAAGAAAAAGAGACAAAGCCAAAAGCAGACTCTTCGTTACAGAGAACAAACAGATGGTTATCAGCGGGGAGGTGGGTGGGGGATGGGTGAAGTAGGTGATGGGGATTAGAGTACACATATCACGATGAGCACTGAATAATGTAAGGAATTGTGGAATCGCTGCATTATACACCTGAAACTAATGTAACACTGTATGTTAATTATACTGGAGTTAAAATAAATTAAATAAATAAATGAAATACCTTGGTGGGGGAAGGAAATTGGAGGAAAAAAGAAGAGAGAGGCCAGGGTATATCCCCCCAGGGAGAAGAAAAAAAGAGTTATGGTAGAATTGTAGTATGGGGATTAGAATGATGGTAGCATTACACTATAGGGATTAGAATGATGGTACAATTATCATATGGGGATTAGAATTACGGTGGAATTATAGTGTGGGGATTAGAATTATGGTGGAATTATAGTACAGGGATGCAAGGGCCCTGAGAGTTCCAAGTCCTCTCACATCCACCTAGATTAGTGATTCTTGTATTTAGGGTGCATTTAATTGCCCATAAGATCCTGGGCCCCATGTTCAAACTTTCTGATTCAGGAGTCTGGAGCAAAGTTCAAGAATTTACGTTTCCGGGGCGCCTGGGTGGCACAGCGGTTAAGCGTCTGCCTTCGGCTCAGGGCGTGATCCCTGCGTTATGGGATCGAGCCCCACATCAGGCTCCTCCGCTATGAGCCTGCTTCTTCCTCTCCCACTCCCCCTGCTTGTGTTCCCTCTCTAGCTGGCTGTCTCTATCTCTGTCGAACAAATAAATAAAATCTTTAAAAAAAAAAAAAAAAAGAATTTACGTTTCCAACAATCTACTGGGTGATGTTAATGCTTCTGGTCCAAGGCTCAGACTCTGGAACCAGTGCCCTAAATTTTGACTCAGAAAATAACCTCCTATCTCTGTTCCCCCCACCGCAACAGAGGCAATGCCAGAGCACTCACTCTATGGCTTTGATATCCACTGATGGCTTGGTTACTGAGGGAGAGGCAGCCCTTTCAGGCACCCGCCTTTCAGAGCCTTGGGGAAGGTTTCAGGTATTAGTATTTATAACGAAGTCACTGACAAGAACAAAATTCTCTACAGGAAAATAATCACAGTGATTCATAAAGTAGCATACTGTAACAGTATCAGTAGTGGCAATAATAATAGTAATAACATGATTATAATATAATGCCATTTGTCCTAATGTGGTACATCCAGATTGATCCTAGCAATAGAAAAGAAATACTGTCATACACAAACGCTCGCAAAGTCTAGCTTCGACATATTTGGGACCATTCAGATAACGGCAATGGCAATGAGGACTATAATATCAAAACACATTTGTACACTAAAGCACTTTTACTGTGTTATTTTAGCAGCAACACTGAGAAGTAGGTAAGCAAGCTTCTTCAGTTTATAGACAGGACTCATTCTCTTGTCTTCAAGCCTTCACTCGGCAAATGTGGATTTGAGTATCGTTGTGGGCAGGTCAGGTGCTGAGAGGGGCAGGGATAGGGTTGCAGATAAAATACAGGACACCCAATTGAGTTTGAATTTCAGATAAACAAAGAATCACTTTGTGTGTACCTATGCCCCAAATATTGCATGAGACATCTTCGTACTAAAGCAATTATTCATTGTTCATCTGAAATTCAAATTTAACTGGGTGCCCTGTATTTTTATTTGCCGGGTCTAGCAACCCCAGTGGGGAAGGAAGGAGGGGAGAAAAAGAGTAGGAAGTGTTTATTGCCCTCAGAACAAAGTCACAGTTTGCTAGAAGACCCCAGAGAGACGATCCCAGTCCATGTAATCAGTGGGGCTGTGAGTGGCACTTCTCAAGCTTGAATGTGCGAGGGAGTCACCCAGGGATGTTGTTAAACCACGTGTTGCGATTCAGGAGGTCTGGGGTGGGGGGGCGCCTGGGTGGCTCAGCCATTAAGTGTCTACTTTCGGCTCAGGGCATGATCCCAGAGTCCTAGGATCGAGCCCCGCATCGGGCTCCCTGCTCTGCTGGGAGCCTGCTTCTTCCTGTCCCACTTCCCCCGCTTGTGTTCCCTCCCTCGCTGGCTGTCTCTCTCTGTGTCACATAAATAAATAAAAGCTTTAAAAAAAAAAAAAGGAGGTCTGGGGTGGGGCTGGGGACCACATTTCCAACAAGCTCCCAGTGAACGCTGATGCCATTTCTCCCTGGCCACACTGTGAGTTGGGAGAGCAGAGACGGAAGCGTAGAGGCCATAGGAGCTTCCAGGAGGCACTTGGTCCAACTTTAGGGGTCAAGGAAAAGCTTCTTGGAGGAGGTGGAGCCTCGTGGGTCTTGCTGTTGAGAATCAGAGGAGGGAGATGGTGAAGAGATGTCCGGAGAAGGAGTGCCCTTTGCGAAGTCCCAGAGGCAGGAGAAGGCACGGCAGATGAGTGTTGTTGAACATGGAGGGAGGACAGGGTTTCAGAAGGCAGTGCTGGGCTCTGGGAGGCCAGAGATGAACCAGACAAGGTCTGGCACCCCAGACCCCGCCCGATCTTGAGGGAGAGGCAGAGCCATTGAGAGAGCGGCACAATCCAATGTGGCCAGTAGTGAGTTAGAGGTAAGCGCTAGAAAGCCGGGAGCCCAAGGAAGGCGTAGGGCTTGTTAAATGAATGCAATCATTAGCGTAGGGCAGAAAGGCAGGCCCAGCGGGAGGCCCAGCTGCCACAGTAGCCCAGAGCCCGGGACCCCAGGCCTTCACTCATTCACTGCATCTCCACACCTTGGTCCAAACACCAGCGGCAGAGAGGCTGGTTATATCAGCAGCCTAGGGCTCCTGGAGGGGGGCTCTGGAGCCTGGAGTAGCTACGCGGTCTTGGGGCGCTTTAGAGTGACCAGTGCTGGGGCGGCCGCTCTCACGAGCCCTGCTCCAGCTTCTTCGCATTCATCGTAGCAGCTGAGGCAGCCGAGGCGGAGTGCCTTCCTGCCCATTCCCTCCCTCTCCCTCTGGAAATAGGTCACTGTAGCTGGGGACATGGCCTCTTAGGACAAAATCAACACTTCCCAGCTTCCCTGGATGTGGTCTGGCCAGTAGGTGTGGTGGACACAAACTGAAAATCCATCTGGGTGCAGCACAGGAAACAGAAAGTGCTCTAGGGTTCCGAGCAGAAAGGGGCTTCATAAAGGACGAGGGCTTCCAAAGTCCCTGGCCGGCTGGAAGCGCGCAGGCGGGGGGACACCACTGGGATGTGTGGTCTCATCGCGGCAGCTATATACCAGAGGTCAGGAAGTTCCAGGAAACCGCTCTCACGTCACAGCTCCCCACAGACACGAGGTGACCGGACAGCAGCTGGAGATTCAGCCACTGTCAAAACTCTCATGGGCCAGAAGCGTCCACTGCCTAGGGAAGAATGGCCTTGGCCTTCTTTCTGCCTTCCAGACCGCACGTGAAGGAAGCTGTCTGCTGGAACTAGTCACCTCCAGAATCCTGGCGGCAAAGGGGTCTGAGCAATGCAGGTCTGAGGTTTCCAGGCTCTGTGAGAGCACAGCAGGGCAGGGGAGAGCACGCTGAACGCCACCTCACCCTTCCTGCCAGTGAGGATAAGGGTGTCATGGTGCAGGTGACCTCCTAGAACCACAGAGAACCCCCCCCAGAGGTCTCAGACAGGCCGGAGGAGCTGGGACCTGGGTGTGGGCCAGAAACAAACTCTTCCTTCAGTGGCTGGTCAACGGCAGAGCCCGTGTCCTGAGCCAGCCCCGTTAAGTGTCAAATGAGGCCTCAGTGGCATTGCTTCCAGAATGTGTAGTGTTGCTGTTACTGGGGTGTCAAATCAGCCTGGCTGTCAGGAGTGTGGGGAGACCTCCTCCAGCCACAGACAAAGCAGAACTCGGGGCTGTGGCGGCTGGTGCCAAATGCAGGCCACTGAGTCTGGGGAAGCTGGAGAGAGGGATGGCGTGTTGGGGAAGACTTCTTGGAGGAGGCAGAGCTGGAGATGGAGAGGAAGAGAAAGGCATTCCAGGGGAGGCCACTTTTCTCTCCCTTCCCCACAGCCGCAACAACCAGGGCGATGCCCTCTGAGTTCAAGGGCAAGAGGAGAGAGGTGGGATGCCTCCCCTGCCAGGAGAGCTGATTTTCACCCCGGAGAAGGGTGGACATCAGGAAGGAGGCCTTCAGGCCGGGGTGGGGTGGGGGGAGTGAAGGGAAAGGGGCGAGGCATTTTTCCAAGGGGAGGGACCTGTCTCTAAGACATGAGCTTCAAGACTGAAGACAAGGACGGGGATGGACGCACTCAAGACATGGCCTCGAGGTCATGAAGTGGCAACTAGCTCTGGCCTGCCCTGCGCCACTGCAGCTCCTCCCCCAGAAAGGCCCCCCGTAATCACCCTTCAGACGGGGGCGGCTGTAGGAGCCTGCAGGTGGGGCACAAGGACAGTCACATGAACCCTCGGCACCCCTGGGGTTGGGCCACTCCCAAGCAGCCATTCCCTCCTTTACCCACCTTTGTGAGGAGTCTGTGTGTGGGGTGTGGGCATAGGCCTAAACTGGCCAGAGTCAGGGCCTACTTAGAGACCAGGCTAGGCCAGTTCAAGGTGAAGGAACAGGTTAGGGCCAGGATGAGAAATTAGACTGGGACAGGGGCTGCCCTGTGACCAGGGTTGGGCTCAGCCTGGGGCCAAGGTCGCGGCTTAGTCTATGACGAGGACAGCCTTAGACCAGTGGTAGGGCTCTGTCTGGGACTGGAGTCTAGACTCAGTTTTGGATGGGAGAAAGAAAGAGTGTTGAGCTAACCAAACCCCTGAATGTGAGCTCAATTTCCTTAGTTCCCTGGATGATAAACCATAATGAAAGGCCAGCAGAATATGTGTCATTTCCTCATTATATCATACTTAGCTTTCAAAACCATTTTACTCCCAGGCCCTCTATTTACCCTTCCTCCAAACTTGTGGCATAGACTCTGTATCCCCTCTGGGGGAAGAGGGTGTCCAGGCATGGGGGTCACATGAGCTGCCTCGATTTTCATAGCAAGTTCAGAATGAGACAGAGCCAGGCAAGAGGCCAGTTGAGCAGGTGCCCAGCCCCGGGCAGCCTGCTGGACTCTGGGCTTCCTGCGGTGCTTTGGAGACAAGCCCCAGGTCACCCTGAAACCCATGGGCAGGCGGCAGGCGGGCGGGCAGGCAGCTGGCTGGAGGAGTTGGCAGCAGGGACGTCCTGGATCAGAGCCTTGGGCCATCGCCAAGGCTGTTTAGTTAGGGTGGAGGGTGAGGGCGGCGATTTTATTCAGCCTGCTCTGCGGCGAGCCCCGGGGGCAGCTGCCAGCATTTTGCCAGTCTTGAGTGACGGAGCCGGGAAACGCCGAGTGGCTGGGAAGCCAGGGACCTCCCCCCTTCCCCCCGCCCCCCCAACCAGGTCCTCGTGGGCACGTTCAGCCACTGAAGGAAATACGAAGTGACGGTAAGTGACAAAATCGAAAATGTAATTAAGACAGATGGAACCAACCGGCGGGGATGATAAAAGCCGTTCCCCAGGCTCTGAGATTTAAAGCGAGGTCACAGGATGACCCCATCCTGGCTGCACAGCCGGCAAAGAGGAAGTGAGGGAATGAGCTCGAGGAGAGGAGCCAAGCTCTGGGGAGGACAGTGAGCAAACTGGGCTTCGGCTGCACTGAAAGAGATTTGGGTCAGATACAGGATGAACTTCCTGGAGATGAGGGTGCCTATGTGTGGAGAGAGGCCTATGTGTGACATCATCTCCTTGGCCCAAGGACACGTGTATGCTTCCTGGACAGGCTTGGACACACCCGACCTCTCTGAGAGCTACAGGAATAAGAACGGGTCCATTATCACATGAGAAGTCTATGCAGGTGGAGATGGCTGGCATTTGGGAAGAGCACAAAGGGAAGGGGGCTCAGGGCCTCCTGCAGGCCAGAGCTGGGACAGCAGGAGTCAGCCAGGCTCCATGAAAATGCATGTCACAATGCTTGAACCTGACGTCTCTGGTGACCTTTATCTCCTTCCATGCTGTTGCCCCTTGGTCAAACCAGGAGCCGAGTGGACATGGTGGCCACTCCTTGAGCCTATAGAGGAAGCAGCAGGCCACCTGGCCCTCAGCTCTCTAGATGCTGTGATGGAGGGAAGTTCAGGGGGTCCTACGGGGAGAGCCTGTCTGAGCTTTCGTGGAAGGTGGGATGCCTGGGATCTATGGGGAGATTCATGCATGATGAGGGGCTCAGCACCAACATCTGGGGCTGGCTTGCTCTGCTAACCAGCGCTGGTAGACCCAGCCTTCGCTTGGAGGGGCTGAGCTGGCCAGCATTACTGGCCTCCATTCTCCCCACGTCCTGTGCTGGTACTCTGTGCTGGGCACAGGACAGGCAGAGAAGGTGACTTCTTTATGCCTCATGAGCTTCTAGGTCGGTGGGAGAGGAGAGACTCATACTTCGATTCAAGATAGTCATTCGGTTCCCATTTATTGAGCATCTGCTCTGTGCTAGGCATGGGTGGGCCCGGGACTCCCTGTGAAATTAAGAAAGTGTATGGTTTTATTGGGAATTGAAACATAGGGAGCAATCAGGTATAAGTGAAATATTCAGGCGCTAACTCAAGGTGATAGGTGGTTCACATAGCAAGTGCACAAGAGCTTAGGGGAGGGGAGAATTTGATGCAGGCCAGAGTAGTCAGTGCAGGCTTCTTAGATGATGCAGAGCCTGGACCTGACCTTTGCAGGACGAGAACGAATGGCTTGGAAGATCAGAGGAAGGGGTGCATCCTAGGTGGGCTCAGTGTGGTGGGAGAGGAGCCCATGTCCTGAGCTCTCTCTGTCCACAGGGAGCCGGACCATAATCTCCTGTGGCTCCAAGGCAGACCTGGTAGTGCTCTATTGCCAGAGAGGATGTAATGGAGACAGGTTGGTTCTGCCATCCCTGGACCATCTTTCATTCCAGGACATGTCCTTGTTATTGATACTGAGCATGAAACAGGGCCAGCATCATGGAAGAGATTGGAGAGACGTGGGAGCGCTCCATCATTCCAAGCATACCATCCATCCCTCCGTCACAGGCCCCATTTACGCTGGCAGCGAGATTGCTGAAATACCAGGTCAGGATTCATCGAGGCGTAAAGTCATCATTTATGCTGCTCTTCTTCCCTTTTAGGACAGTCTTCCCGAAACATCTCTATCTCCCTTACTTGCCCCAGACAAGTGTGTCTGCCCACCTGCAGTCTTTTCTGAGAGTGTTTTCCCCTTTATCTCCCCCATCCCATGGGTTAGCGCCTCACTTTGGGACAGCCCCTGCCTGTGAGCTGGGACTAAAGACCCCAGAGTATAAGCCGTTTGACGAGGAAGAGAAAGGTCCCCTTTCCTGAGCTGCTAGCTGGATCCCCTGGGGATGTGAACATTCAGGAGAAGCCCCAGGCCCTCACACTTGATGGCAATTCTATGTCCCAGCTGTGCAGACTCGAAGAGAGCACTCTCCATGCTGGGGACTTTGACCTTCACAAAATGAAGAGGCCGTACTGGATGAACTCTCTCTCTGCTTCTCCACACTCTAAAACGGGGTGAGCACAGTCTTGGAGGCCTCAGCTCATTTAGGGCAGAACCTGGCAAAGGGTGAATATTCCAGGGTCCCAGAGAGAAGTTGGAGCCAAGGACCAACCCTGGGACCATGAAGATAATGCTCAGCAATCCGTCATGTGGGGGATCCCGGGGGGGGCATTCTATCGGGGGCAGGGTGCTGGGGACTCACTGCAGGTCTCTGCCCCTGTCTTGTCCTGCTCACGCAATCTTCCTCTCTCTCCCTTTCCCTTCTCATCTGATGTATGCATGTCTTGAACTTTGCCATCCTACTTCCCACAACCTACTTCTTTCAAACCACATTTGGCCAGACCAGTAATAGTCCCAAGTGTCGACCCAGACCCAAGGCAAGGTCGGAATCCAAAGCCTCAGTGTCTAAACTCTGATTGGTCTTATGACACTTAATGGTACCAGAGCCTGTCTCAGTAGAAGACGTCCTTGACAGGCAAACATGATGGTAGAACATTCCAGAACTTGGGCACTGACCATCAAATGTTCTTAGACGTGGAGAAGCATTTTCACCCTCCTCCCCTCAGCCCACCTTTCACTCTTCTGAGGGTATAGCCGGTTCTGTCCGAAGCCAAGAGCCCCAGGGGCCCTTTCAGGGGAGGCTGACCTGGGATGGGGTTGTATGAGGTAAGCATTCACAGAGGAATTTCTGGGGCTCCAGATGCCCGTCTTCATGAAACAGGTAACGTAGCTGTGGCAGGGCAGGGTCTTTTGAGCAGAGAGACATACATTTTTAATTTTTTGGAAATCTAAATATCTTCACATGGTTCCAAAATGAAAAAATGTTAACGCTATCTAGTGAAAAGTTTCTATATAGTGAAAGGTTTCCTTTCATTCCCATCTAAGACCCCAGTTCCCACCGCCTCCTCCCCGCAGCTGTTACAAATTTCTTACGAAGCCTTCCAGAGCCCCCTTATGTCTATATAAGCAACACTAAATATGTATTCACATTTCCTTCTATTATTCACAAAAGTTAGTATTCTATACATGCTATTGTGTTCCTTTCTTTCTTCACCTGATGAAATATCTTTTTATTTCTGAGGAAGTTTCCGCATTCATTTTCCCAGCTGCAGCGTACTCCTCTGCCACCTTTATTATTCAAAATCCCCCTAAATCCAAGCACGTTTTGAGTTGTTTTCTGAGAGAGCATACCTTCAGTGTTTGAGATAAAGATCAACAGGATCCAGGGGCCCCCAGGTGGCTCAGATGGTGAAGCGTCTGCCTTCGGCTCAGGTCATGATCCCAGGGTCCTGGGATTGAGCCCCGTGTTGGGCTTTCTGCTCAGCAGGAAGCCTGCTTCTCCCTCTCCCTCTGCTGCTCCCCCACCCACCCCGGCTCACACACACTTTCTCTCTCTCTCAAATAAATACAATCTTTAAAAAATACATAGGATTCATAGTAGCGGATCTCCGTCTTCAGTTTCTCTAAGAATTGACTGGGGATGCATGAGACCTCCCTCCCACCCCCACCGCACCTGCCAGGACTCTGGCCCGGTGGGGCTGATATTGGGCTGAAAGCTGCATTTCAGTCAGCTGATGCTGTAGTCAGTGCAGAGTAGTACAGAAGTGTCTCTGAGAAACTCCAGGGAATGCGTCAGGAAGCAAGAACTATATCCTACACTGAAAATATTGAGGTGCTGCAATGAATCATTAAATTTAGCTCCAAGGTTCCTGGCAGCTCAGACCAAAGTGGAACCAGAAGGATATAGTGTTCTCCCTGCCAGAACAAAAGGCCAGTTTTTCAGGAGACATAAACATGTCCCTGGCATTAAATTCTAAGCGGAATTTATCATGGGAGCCTTTACTTAAGGTACATTGAGCTGCACAACAGGCGGCATCTTCCCCGACGGCCACAGAAAATGCCGGAGGCACGTTCTTCACCGTTCCTCTGCAGAAGTCGAGGCCCAGTGCCAAACCCAGCCCAGGACAGCGTTTCTGCAGGAAGCTCAGCCAACTCAGGCCATCTGAGAAAGCCCAGAACACCCGTGACCCTATCAGAAAATCTGAACAGAGGGGCTCGATGTGACTAGGGGAAGAGAATGAAGACACACACCCACTTGGCTTCTGAACGCCAGGAGATGCCATGCCCAGGAGGAGGCCTCTCACCTAACCCTCAGAAGCTCCGAGAACAATGTGCAGGAAGGGAGGGGAGAATGGACTGCTGTTTCCCCATTTTTCTCACCTAAAGCTTTGAGTATTTCCTGAATCCAGCAGTTGGGGTCACTTTGTCATTAAGCACACAAGTCAAGGAGTGGAACGTGATGAATCAACTAATAAATGTTGGCGCTGATGATAGTGATGGAGGGGGAGGGGCAGCAACAAGTCTGCTCCCCAGCCTGCTGGCCCTAGGATATCTCGAAAACCTCCAGTGATTCATGGGGCAGAGCAAAGTGACTATGTCAAATATCCTACACATGGTCTCTCCACCCCAATCTTTGCCTACTCGAACAGGTAAGCCAAGACTCTGTAAAGCCATTCTCTCCACTCTCCCCTTGGCTCACCCTTATTCCAAATTGGAGAATGACCTTGGTACCATGGCCATCATCAGGATGCCTGGGAAACTGTGGTCATTGAGGTGAGAGCTGGGTTGAACTAGATGAGGACACCCCTCTGGGGTGCATTCAGCTTATTAGATGAGGCCTATGATTCAGGACAGATGCAAGAAATCATCATTCCTATGAAAGAGAAGACAGCTAAGCAATTATAATGGGATTCCTAGTTATATATCCATCCTCCTCCCCTTCCATAGTGGTAGAGTTGCAGTTAGGCATGTGGCTGTTCAGCTAGGGGCTACTTTCCCACCCCCCTTGCAACTAAGTGTGGTCACGGGACCAAATTCTCACCAATAGTGGATGTGGTATGTATTTTTTAAGCCCAGCCCACAGAACCTTAGGGGGTGCTCCATCATGCTCCCTTCCCATGAGCCCAAACTCAGACATGCCTGTGACCCAGCTGCACCCTAGCAGATATGTACATTGCCCTAGAACAGTGGTTCTTAATCTTCAGTGTGCATCAGAATTACCTATGGGTATTATTAGATCATGGATTGCCACCTAGCACCCCCCCCAGGAGTTTCTGATTCATTAACTGGGGATAGGAACTAAGAGTTTGCATTTTTAAAAAAAAAATTTTTTTTTGAGAGAGAGAGAGTGCACATGCATGCAGGCAGTGTGGGGGGAGGGGGCAGAGAGAGAATCTTAAGCAGGCTCCACCCTCAGCACAGAGCCAGAGGCGGGGCTCCATCTCACAACCCTGAGATCATGACATGAACTGAAATCAAGAGTCGGATGCTTAACTGACTGAGCCAACCAGGCACGCAAGAATTTGCTTTTCTAAAGAGCTCCAAGGTGATGCCGATGCTGTTGGTTTGAGAAACACACTTTGAATAGCAAGGCCCCAAGGCAGGACAGGGAAAGAATCTCAATCTCTAAAATGACCCCATGGAGCAGAGCCTGCAAACACCTGATGTTCATCCTGGATTGATACACCTGCTGTCTTTCTTAAAGCCACTACAGTGTTGGCAGATGTCTCTGTTTCAGAGGCCAGCTTTACACGAATTGGTACAGCCAACATCTAGCTCATCATCCTTGAATACAGAAGGGGATGCTGAGGCCCAACGGGGAAAGAACCCACCTAAGGCCACACACCAGTCAGTGGGCAAGCCAGAATGAGAACCCAGGACTCCAGCTCCCAAAGGGAGCCCGAGCCCCACTGGTAGATGCTCTCTGTAAATTGGTGTGGTGGGCAGAATAATCCCATCAGCTACCCCTGCCTCCCAAAGATGTCCATGTCTTAATCCCTGGAACTTGTGAATATATTATGTTACTATGGCAAAGGGGAATTAAATTTGCAGATGAAATTAAGGTTGCTAATCAGGTGATCTTAAAATAGGGAGATTACCCTGGATTATCCAGGTGGTCACAATGTAATCACAATGGGTCCTTCAAAGTGGAAATGGGAGTCAGATGAGTCAATATCAGACTAATATATGAGGAACACATAACCAGCATTGCTAGCTTTGAAAATGGAAGGGGAGCCATGAGCCAAGGAGTACAGGCGGCCCCTAGAATCTGGAGAAGGCAAGCAAACAGATTCTCCCTTAAAGCCTCCAGAAGGGAATACAGCCCTGCCAACACTTGCATTTTAGTCCTGTGAGGCTTCTGACCTCCAGAAGTGTGAGAAAATAAATGTGTGTTGTTTTAAGCCACCGAATTCATGGTAATTTGTTACAGCAGCCATAGGAAATGAATGTGCTTGGGAAGTGTTCCCTGTGTGAGGTTGATCTTGTCCCCTGAGCCTGGAGCCCCTGACGGGGGATCTTCATCTCCTCTACCTCCCACTGCCCTCGTCTGGGGACAGAGTCGCGAGGGAGGGTGGAGAAAGAGAAGCAGTCACTGTGAAGCCACATGGATAGGGCCGTAGGTCCTTCCCTGCTTTCCAAAACCAAAGAGACCAGGCTTGTGTCACTGTTTGGGACAACTTCTTACCCCTAACTCCTATCACTAAGCCCTGACTCTGTCCAGAGACTGGACTTCATTTTAGGACCAGCCTGAGCCTTCACCCCATAAACATTTTAGAAAAAACGTTGGCCCTAGGGGCAAGCTTAGAGTGTGGCTGACACTAACCCTGTTCCCATAGTCCAGCTTGTCATGTCTTATCAAGGTCCTTGGGGACTTTGTAGTCTTTGGGGCAGCCTGCTGCTGTTAGAATGTGCTCTGGTGCCCAGGCAGGGCCTGGGGTATGGTGCTGGGGAGGAGGGGGAAAGTGAGGATGGGGCCTAGGCTACCTCTGGAGACCTGTCTTTAGACGTGGATGTGGAAGCAGCTGGTGGACCTGGGAAGAGCATTTGGCCTCTGATAGAAGCACCGAGTTCGACTAGGGGTGCCGGGTGTCTGGAGGACCCTGCTGAGTGAGGGGTATTAGAATGAAAAGCAAATGTCTGCCAGAAGGGTAGATTGACATGGAACCCTCACTGGCTCTCACAGGCCCTGTCTGCAAGGAGCCCATCACCTCACTGACACGCCTCTGCAGGAGCTGTGCTGATCCCACAGCGGGCTGCCAGCCTTGCTGAGGGCTCCCTCAGCACCCCCTCATCTCCATGCTCCCAGCCCCTCAGCCCCACCTTGCTGCCTCTCCTTGCTCCCTGTGTCACACTCATGTCTGTGCACCTTAACCTGAGTTTCCTGAGGACAAAGCCCTGTTTCTTCCTGAAGACTGACACCCGTGTCCAAGCTGGAAGAACTGGAGGCAGAGGAGGGGACTGAGGAAGCTGGCGTCTGCAGGCAGACTCTGGAGGGTTGGCGGGGGCAGAGCAGAAATTAGGAGCCCTGGGAGTTACGCTCGGTCTTGCCAACTGTCTCCCTGTGTGACCTTAGGCAAGTCCCTTTACCATCACCTGCAGAGGCTTAGTTGCCTTATCTTTAAAATGGGACTATGAATCCAAACATGTTCAACCACACGGGAGGATTTATGGAAGGGGCCTTAAAAGTGTCAGGCATTCTCTTCAGCCCTGAAATTAGGAATAAGCAGGGCAGCGGGGGAAGCCTGCATGACTCCTTGCTGGGCCAGAATGAGGGGGATTGTGTCACACCAGGGACAGATGGATTAAACCCAAAAGCCTATACCAAAGTAGACTCTTGGGGCCGAAAGGGGGTGGAAGGTTGGAGCCTCAGGCAGAGGGAGATTAGGGCAGTGCTGCCTGTCCATCTGCTCAACAGCTCCAGGGGCAAGAACTGCATGGATTGACCTCTCAGAGGTCCGTATTTGGAGCCAGCAGGCCAGGCATTATTCAGGCAGGGAAGAACTTAGCTTGTCAGTCATTTACACTTTAGTATGAATTCTGTGGCTGATTTATCTCTCCCCAAGGGTTTTTCCTATCAGCCTGAACTCTCCAAAATGCAAGATTGTATCCCAGGCACCACAGTGAAAACAACTGGCCATGGAACCTTCAGTTATGAATTTACCACCTCCTGCTCTTTCAGCTTGACTTAGGCAACCCTGGACCGCAGAAATGCTGGCATGGCCTGTTCTTGTCCTTCCCACCAGGGCAAGCGGTGAATGATCATGCCAGGGAAGTAGTAAGTCTCCTGTACCCTGGGGGGTGGGGAGATTTGAGACTTGGACCAGTCCCCCCACTTGGAGAAGAATCAGCCTTCTGAAGCTGCATTAATGGCAGTCAGAGTTCCTCACACCCCCGACAAGCTTGGATTCCAGGATTCTGCTGTGGGATAGGCACACAGGGGCTGTACAGCCCTATTGCCTTTTCTCCAAAAGTGGGTGTCCCACAGTCCTCCCTGGATCCCCTGGCACCTTCATGTGAGGTTACTTTGTGGGAGAACACTGGGGCTGCAGGCCCAGCCTTTGGAGCCCACTCTCTAGACATCCTGGAAAGGGGCCCCTTGAGTAGCCCCCACCCAGGCTGCTGGTTTGCACCAGTGTTCCCCTGGCCTTGCCTGGCCACAGGCCTGAAATGAGTTCAGGGGCAGAGGGAGTCCCATGCCTCCTTCCATGCCCAAACTCTTCAGATTGCAAGGGGCACATTTCCTTCCTTTGGAACCAGAAGGGACTGGCAGCTTCTCCACTGTCCTGGCATTGTTCGGATGGCAATTCATGCCAGGAAAGCCTGGGCTGGAATGGAGAGGAAAGCAGGGAGGAACTAACATTTATAGAGTTCCACCCTGTGCTCAGAACTGAGGGGGCATTTTGCAAGCATTTGGTTATTCTTTCAATCATTAATTCATTCACCGATTACTTCAACAAACAGCCAGTCCTGGCCCTGCTTTTGAGGAAGCCACAGAATAGCAAACACCATAGGTTATTTCATTACCTCACGCAAAATCCCTGTGACGAAGGTATTATTCTTCCCATTTTACAGATGAGGAAATTGAAGATCAGAGTGGTTAAGCGACTGGCCCAAGTTTACCCGATTTATCTGTGGCAAAGCTAGGAAACAGAACTAGGCTTGCAATTCTGTTACTCACCCCTGTTCTCATGTATAAAATGGAGTGCAGCTCCCTGTTTGCAGGGTGGCTGTGAAGATTAGATACTATGCCTGTTAAGTTCCGTGTTGATGTGGATGTTCTGTGCGTGGTTCATGGTGAAGTGGCTCTCATGTTCCAAGTCCAATGTTCTCCCACTTTCTCACATGGTGGTAGAGACAGGCTGCCACAGAGCTGGACTTCACTGGTGCTCGGGAAGGGAGGAGGCAATTCAGGGCTTGAAAAAGCCTGGGTCCTGAGGGAAGCAGATATTCATCAGTCTGGCACCAAGTAATAGTTGAGCACTGGTTGTGTATCTTTAGGATCTAAGAGGGAGACAGAAGAACCAGAAGATACAACTCCCACTGTCAGAGGACTCTCAGTATCATTGGGGAGGCAAAAGAGATGCACAAAACTACATAGGACAGAGGCCTGGCTATGTTCCCATAACATAAGTGCTGTAGAAACCAGGAAGTGGGCAAGAGAAACTTGAGCCAGGCCCCCAAAGGATATAGATGGGGTGAAGAAGAGACAGCCAATGACAGACCCTTAAGCAGAACCAGCCACTAGATAGAATGGGGTTTTTTTAAGTTTCAAATTTTGAAATAACTATAGATTCCAAGAAGTTGCAAAAATAGTACAGAAAGGTCCCAAGTACTCATCACCCAGCTTCCCCCAATGGCATGAAGGAATGTAGGGATAACCATAGCAATTTCAAAGCTAGGGACTTAACATGAGCACAAGACAATTAACTAGACTACAGACCTTACTTAGCTTTTATCAGTTTTGCATGCACTCATTTTGTATGTGTATATGTATGGTTCTGTAAGTTTATCACATGTATAATCGTATTACCACCACTATGATCAAGACACAGAATGGTTCCATAGAGATGGAACCTTAGGGGCACGCCTTTAAATTGTCCACATTTTCTCTGCTCATAAACACCAAGCATGTGGCTGCCCCTGTGCTCTGTTTATGACTGGAAAATTTGCTGGGGGAAAAAATCTGCATATCCTATCCTGCTCTGCTCAGTGAAGGTAAGTTGCAGGAGCAGATCTCCTCGCATTGGCTGCAATCCCTGTGCACAAACCCTACATAAAGAGGCTCATCTTGCCACTTTCTTGCAGGAGAAACATTCTGCAGACTTGGTACTCCCAAGGTGAGGCTTGAACAAGCTCTCTGAAATTCAGAACCATGGACAGATCCAGGGCACCTGGAATGACCAAAGGTTTATAAAGGCAATGAAGACTGGGTGCTTCTCTGGGTCACCACTTAATCTGGAGATAAACCAACCTTGGGTGAGTAATGACTCCCTTCCCCCACAGTTGCAGAGAAGGGAAGTGAGAGGACATTTCAGGAGTGCAGATCCCTGTTTGCCTGACTCCTCTCCATTATTCAAGGCTCATCCTAAAGTCTCTTCTGTTCTGAGGATCTCTCTTTGACTTTCCCACCTTGCTGGCTTCCTTCTCTGAATTAATTTACCCTAAGAGCTGGCAGAACCATCCAAGACAGGCTGGGAGCACACCGTGTGCTGCTCTCTTCCTGCTCCCACATATGAAGCTGCACCTCCAGTCAGAATGTGAATGCCTTGAGACAGGACCAACTTTGTCCTTTACTCGTCCTTCTGTTCTCTTTTCCTCCCACCCACTGTAGCTCCACACAGGGTTAGGCACTCAGGGTCTTTCTGGAGGATATGTTAGCCAGGGGGTGACTCTGTCCTCAGCTTTGATTTCCTGGGTATCTTTTCTGTCTGGCATTGTTGGCACAAGAGGCAGAGGTAAACTTCAGGTTGTTTTCCGGAACTCCTCAGCCCAACTTCATTCCCTTTCTCTCATAATCTGTAAGATCCCAGTGCCTAGGAAATCGTCATCCCTGATCTACATTTTGTCTGGTGTTTCTGTTTATCCTGAGGTTGGCCTTCCCCAGCCACCTTTCTCACTATTATCACTGGGAACACTTATCAGGGATGCTGCACTGTACCACCCAGATGGCACCTACAGGTTATTCTCCCAACTGCTGGGAGGTGGCAGTTTGACGGCTCTTATCTGTCTGCTCGCTATGGGAATTGCCTCTACTGAAGAAAGTGTCATTGTCCAAGGTCACACCCACTACCCAGGGCAGTCACCACCCGATGACTGGTCAGTGACAGAGAGTAGAGGTCCAGCTTCCTCACCCCAACTCAAGAAGGCAACTCTGAAGAATCATCCCAGCTTCCCAGCTCCTGTGGAATCAGCAGAGGCTTTCTCTGAGACTGTCCTGCAGCCCACTTTCTCCCGCTACTCTCCCCACAAGCATCGGTCCTGAGACCTCTCCCAAATAAGTTTCCTGCATACTGATCATGTCAGAGTCTGCTTCCAGGTGAACCCAACCTACGATAGCTCTAAAGTCTTGGCCTCTTGGGATTAGGCTTCCTGCTGACATTTCTGACCACCATCTGACTATGTGGATGAAGGCCAACCAAGAGTAGAGCCAGCCTGCATATCAATTTCCTCTAAGTCTCCTAAAAATGTACTCACTCCACATTCTATGGCAGTTCTTGGCCTTGCTTCTAGAAGCAGGCCTTCCCTGATGTCCTTGGGTCACCTGGCATAGTAAAATGGGCTTAGGGCAAGCAAATCAGGGTTTGGGCCCCAGCTCTTCCACTAACCAGCTAAGTGACTTGGGCAAATTATCTAATCTCTTCCAGCTACTGTTCTCATATCTAGAATGATAATAAAAACACCACAGCCTAGTATGAGGATTAAGTGACACAACATAAGGGAAACTGTTTAGCACAGTGCCTGGCATGTAAATATTAATCCCTTCTTCTTCTGGGTCTGGGGACCCTTTGCAACTAATTGTCAATATTTTTAAATTAACCCAGCATCGAGCATCACAAGCACAGTTGCAGTAGGTATTAGTCTGTAGAAAAAGTTTTGAATTTCCCATGTGATGGAGCAGGGAGGTAGGGTGGTGGTCATGCAACTCAGCTCTCCCTGTAACCTAGTCTTGGTTCTCATGCTGTTGGAAAATTCTTGACATCTAACGAAGATTCCTCATGGCATGAGGAATAGCAGGTGTTTTCATTTTATCCTAAGGGGAAATGGAGCCCAGCCATACCTCCTTTTATAACTGGCTGAAGCTGAGGCTGTGCTCCCTTAAGACACAGGACCACCCCTTCTTCCGAAGCAATAGGAGAATGTATTGGAGAGGAGGTGGTACCTTAAATTATGGCTGCTTGGACCACACAACTGGGTGCTGGCATCTGGAAGAGAGGACGTGGGCAGACAAATCAGCCTGTTAAGAGAGTTTTATGAAACTGTAACTCGGCCCTAAAATAACAGCACTAAGTATCCAACTGTCCAAACGCCGTCTCTCCCCCAGATGCAATGATCATCCGCTCCCCTCCACCATCTCCCCGCTCCTTCAGCCCCATTCCTCTCCCCACGCCCCAGGGGAGCGGGAGAGGCCCTGACCTCCCCAGGGCTGCCTCATCCCCTCAGAGCAGCATCCACAGGCGGGGTGGGAGTAGGGTGGGAGCTGGAGGGGGTGTGGGGAGCCCAGGGCAGGAAGCCACACACTTGGTACACATTCCAGCTCCAGCTGGGTCTTTTCTGACAACCTTGGCCCAGCACACACCGTCCTGTGACACCCGCACTGGGCTCAGAGAATGCTGACTTCAGCCCCAATTAAGGGGCCATCTCAGGGCAGGCTGCCGGCACCAGCAGCGGCTATTTTGGGACTTGGTGAAGATACTATCTTCTCTCTCTCCTTCTCTGTCTCTGCTCTGTTTTATTTTTCTCCTCTCTCTCCCTTCTCCCTTTGCATTATCTCCAGGGTTTTCTCCCTGAGTATGCATGTCTTTTTGTCTCTTGGCGTCTCTGTTTCTATATCACCCTGTCTCTGTGACTGTATCTCATTCTAGATCTTTCTTTTTTTTTTTAATTTTTTAAAGGTTTTATTCATTTATTCGACAGAGATAGAGACAGCCAGCGAGAGAGGGAACACAAGCAGGGGGAGTGGGAGAGGAAGAAGCAGGCTCATAGCAGAGGAGCCTGATGTGGGGCTCGATCCCATTACGCGGGGATCACGCCCTGAGCCGAAGGCAGACGCTTAACCGCTGTGCCACCCAGGCGCCCCCATTCTAGATCTTTCTTATCGACCAATTTGACTAACACACATTGCCACTGGGCCAGGCTCAGGCTGTGCTCTGGGAAAGAAGTGATGTGCAGGCCCCTGTCCCTAGGAGCCCCGGGTGTGGTTTGCCTTTTGCTGGTTCTCCCCACCTCTCCCTGCATCTTGACCAGCCTTGCTCCCCCTGCCCGGCAACACTAGGGCTGGCTTCTGCCAGCAAAAGAGAGGATTCACACACTCCAGCTACCCTCCACACACACACACACACCCGGGTCCATGTGCAGTTTTTATGTCCTCAGGTTCCTAGGCCTGCCTTTAGAGGTTAGGGAATTCCCCCCTCTTCCCCCAGGCTCCTAGTGCCAGCAGTAAAAGAACTGGAATTTCCTGGATGGGTCTGTGACAGCAAGGGCTCCAGGATGCCCAAGAGGCCCCCAGTCAGGCTGTTCCACCTAGGCCCGGGCAGACCTGGGCCAGGTCCTGCAGTGTAAGACTGTTTGGTCTATCAAGAGATTCAGTACTCATAGACCAAGGTCCTTCTTCCAGAGGAGAGGCTTCCCTGGAGGGCCCACGGCCAGCATCATGCCGGGGTTATGAGGATGCCTACCCATCCATCCTCTCAGCCTTCCAAACCTTACACCTGCTGGGCTCTGCTCACTCTCCTCCTTCCTAATCACCAGCTCACACCACCATCTCCTGCTCCAGCTCCCACAGCCCTGGCCACCTGTCCTGTGCCCTTGGCACCGAGCTTTCCCACCCTGGTACCTGCTGGTTGAATTTAACCTGACCTGTTTCTTTGGGACAGGGTGTGTAATAGTGATATTTAATAGGACACACCTGTGAACTCTCTGAGGCCCTTCCCCTTGAGCATCTTCTCTTCTGGGGCTTCCCTGCGTACTAGGAATAGGGGTACATGTTAATTTCTTATGTACATTATTGAATTTTTGAAATTTTAAAATTTTTTTAAAAAAATTAGCACCTACTATGTGCTAGCCACTATTAAACATTTTCAGATGCATTACCTTATTCATTCCATAGAGCAGCCTTTCAAGGCCTTGGGCCCCATTCTAAAGTTCAAGCCCAACGAGGTCTCCCAATGTCAAGTTATAGGAATCCAGGTCTCCTGATTATATAGCCGGGCCTTGTCCTGAAACCCAGCTCCCGCCAGTAAATAAGAGATGGAAAGAAAAGACCTACTGAGCTCCGTTCTTCCCCCAGTAAATTCTTAATTCTAGATCCAGGGGCCTCCCTGCCTTTAGCAGCTGCACGAGAGATGGGCACAACTCCAGGAAAGGGACCCTTGGCCACTGACCCACTGATCCAGACTCAAGCCTGGTGAGGACCCACACTCTTGACAGAGCAGAGAAGCCCTTGCTCTGGACCAGCGTGGGCACAGCTGCTGACGAGCTCTGAAAGAGAGCCCGGGGTCAAGAGAGCACCTTGTGGAGGGGAGTAAGGGATGTCAGCCAGAGGCTCAGGGGAGAGGGCGGCAAAGGTTCCCAGGTGACAGGTGGAACTGAGACCTCTGTCTTGGAAGCTCCCCAGGTGAGGGACAGGCGACATGGGGCCTCCCTGATGATCAGTCAGTCCATCAGGCCTGTGACATGAGTGGGATGTCTGAAGCAGGCAGTGGAGCCGGGGCGAGAGCTCAGCTCTAGGAAAGCACTTTGATGCCTCCTTTCCTTGGCAGCTTGTCCGGATCCCTCCGCTCTTTGTCAGCAATACTGTTGTGTCGGGACATGCCTGGTGAAGAAGGCGGGGGCTCACGGGCTGGACCAGGCTGCTTGAAGAGAAGAGCAGTGCTGCCCTGGCATGGGGGGTGCTCAGACGGGTGCTGTGCGGAGTCAGGACCCCAAAGTCTATCCGCAGCCCAGGCCAGCAAAGGAGTCCAGAACCCTGACCTCTGGGGCCCTGAGCACCCAAGCTAGCCTGGACCCTGTCTCCCTGGCTTCGAACCAGCACTCTCTCAGGGCCAATCCCTTCAGCCCTTAGACTTCAGGGGAACCCCATGCCCTCAGCTCTAGCCCCCAAATGTTGGGTCCAGAATGTCTTTACCTCTGGGGCCACATCTCACAGGTCACTAAATCCTGTAGATTCTAAATCACTTCTCTTGGTTCCCCTCCCTCTGCCTGATTCAGGCCTTCCTCATCCCCTCTCTGCACCGTCACACACATCTCCTGCCCTAGCCACTCCAGAGTCAGCTTTCCAGCTTGGCTTCCCTGCGGCCCTCATCCCAAGCTGTGGGGCATGCCCCTGTCCACCTCTCCAGGCTTGTCCCCACTCTCCCCAACAGGCCTCCCTGGACCCAACCACACGCAGCCACAGCCATTCCTCAAACATGTCCACCTGTTCTCACCACTAGGCCTTTGCCATGCTAGTCTCTCTGCAGGGGACAGTCTCCCACTCCTTCCTAAATGCACTGCTCCACTCCTATCCCTCTGCTCAGCTTCTAGACGCCATTCAAACTTCACCATCTTCAGAAAGCCTTTCCTGGCTGCCAGGCCAGGCCTGGTGCTGGCCCGGTCTCTCTGTGCCCCGTGCTCCCGTGTCCTGTCTTTGCCACGCTGGGTCATCCCTGCTGGCAGGAGAGTCTCCCACAGAAAACCGCGTCTCCTGGAGGCCCGGGGGCCGGTCTGATTCGCCTCCGTGCTCCACAGCCCAGCACAACGGAGGCAATGAAGAAACAGGCAGCCCCTCACCACTTCCCGCCATCTGGCCGAGGCAGCGACACACACACACATGCACCCACACGTGCATGCACACATTCAGTTATACTCACCATGCATTCACACCAACGCACAGTCACATATACACACACAGATGTACGCAAACAGATGCTTGCACAATACACCCCATTCTTCACACACGCACACTCTCAGCTACAAACACACATGCACAATCACCTGAGCCCCCACAGTTGAGCTAGTGTGAGGGCCAGGCCAAAAAGGAGGGCTCTGCTGGGAAGGTGGGATCGGGACGAGGTCCTGGAGGCTTCTGTGCCACGTCTCTCCAGGACAGTGGGTGTGGATGCCTGGGCCAAGGCTGGACGGGAATGACTGCAGTTGGTCCCATCCATGGGTCCATGCCCTTTACCCTGTGACTTTGTATCGCCCTTCCCCACCTGCAGGGCCCCTGGACTCCGGGCTTAGTCACGTGACTTGCCCTGGTCCATGGGATGCTAGCAGACAGGTTCCAAGCAGAGGGTGTAAAATGGGCTTTCCCAGGTGCCCGGCTAGCTCAGTTGGTGGAGCGTTGGACTCTTGACCTCAGGGTTATAAGTTCGAGCCCACGTTGGGTGTAGAGATTACTTAAAAATAAAATTAAAAAAAAATAAAAATAAAATGGGTTTCCACACTGGAGCCTTCCTTCTTGAGCTCTGCCATCCATGTAAGAACATGCCCGAGCCAGACAGCGGGAGGATAAAAGACATTTGGAGTGGAGCCAAGCCATCTTAGTGCCCCCAGCCAAGGCTAGCCTAGGTCAGCCCATAGCCAGTCCAGCTCCAGAGCTGTGAGCAAGCCCCACTGAGACCCGAAGAACCACCCAGCAGAGCCCAGCCTAAATTGCTGACCCACAGAATAGTAAACTTTCAAGTCACTAAGTTCTGAGAAGTTGGTTAACAGCATCATTGTGACAACACAGTGACTAGGGCCAAAGAGATCAGCCTCTAAAGGGGCAGGCTTATCCCCAACGGGCCCTCGGTGGGCTGGTTGGCAAATAGGGAGTCTCAAGAGTTCACCTTCCCTCCGCATTACCCACTGCCCCTCCATTCCAGCCCCCTGGGGCTTTGCCCGGCCTCACACCTGTCCTGGATCTGTGCACAACCTGCTCCCTCCTTCTGGAATGCTTGTCCCCACCTTGCCCTCTTTGGGTCCTGTTCACCTTCAAGGTCAGGTCCATACTCTGGAAACCTTTGGGGGATCACAGCCTCACAGCCACCCTAAACCTTTGGGAATGAGGTAAGGTAAAAGTAAGGAAAATCCCCCATTTGTCTGCCCCTCCCCCCCCATATCCTACAGTGCTCTGCTTGTAGCTTTATTGTGACACATTCTCTTTCAATATCAACAACCTGGGCTCTGATATCTGCTGAACAGTAAGTAGGTCCTGCCTGGCCACTGAGGGAGCAGGTCCATGCAATCCCAGATCTCCCAGAGCCCCAGCGCATGCCCAGTGCCCAGAAACATCTAGGGAGTGGGCAAGGCGTAGAGATGAATACATTTTCTAGCTCTTGATTTTGGAACGTGACAAGATACTTTGTATTTAAAACAACAACAATGACAACCAAAAACCTAAATTGAAATCCAAACACCTACTTTCAGTCCCCTGTCTTGCTTTGCAACATCTGGCAGGACCTTGTCCCCCCCTCCAGCCTCAGTTTACCCATCTGCATAATAAAGGATTGTGCTGACTTATCACCCCACTCCCTGCTGGTGCTGAGCACCTGTGAAGTTTGCCTATGTGTCTAGCCCCTCTGGCTGCCTGCTCCGGCCTGGTTCCTCCCACTCCTCGCTGACCCTGCTGGCAACTCTGGCCAAGTCTTTGGATGGTCTTGGCTAATGAGTTGGCCTGGCTTCCTTGGACTGCAGCATCCTCCACTTCCTGAACCCGCTGGTGGGACTGATGAGGCCTTGATGTTAGGAGTCCTCTCTCAAAAGATCTGTTGGGCAAGGCTGGTCCCTGCCTGTCAGTTAGGGGAGACCTGGTCTGTTCTCAGGAAATTCTCTCTCTCTCAATTCTTGCCCTCTGTCTCTCTCTCCCTCTCCCTCTCTCTCTTTTCATCTCTCCCTCCCTCTGTCTCTGTCTCTCTCTCTCTGTCACATACACACACATCCACTCAAGGCTCCTCTTCTGGCAGCTTCTGCTGCAGTAGGAAAGAATGTTGACTGGCTGTATTTCCCTCACTAGAATCAGGTGAGAAGAGACAGGAGGAAAATGGTCCAGTGCAAAATTATCTGGAGATGGGAATACCTTTACACTCCAGCTTACCAAAAACAAGGATGAGAGATTTCAGAAGCCAGAGAGCCAGCCTGGTACATGCCTAGAGAGCACAGCTTTCTGGGATACAGGGTAGGAAGGGAGGCAGGGGCCTTGGACCTTGATCATAGGCTCTAGCCAATGTCATGGCTTGCTCCAACCTTACTTCTTGGCTCTTTTTTGGAGTTGGGGAAGCTCCAGAGATGCTCAGGTCATAGTCTCCCCAGAACACCGGGAAAGAACACGAGATAGAATTTCATGGGGAGTCCGTGGCCAGGGCTGGGGTTGCAGTGTAGAGGCCTGCACTCACATCTTCCCAGCCCCCCGGGGTTTCCAGGTACCATCCACCACAGGTGATGATGGGCTGAAGTCTCCTGCTTTGCTTGTCTTCTCTGCCTCCTTCCTTGTCTGCTGCTCTCTCCAGCAGAGAAGGCTTGAAGTAAGCACAGAGAGGCTGTGGGTGGGTGTTCACTCACTGCTCTGTTCCCACACCACCTCACACCCCACCTCGGTAAAAGAGACAGAGATTAAGAAGCTGGAAATTGGAACTAAAGCTTCTAGTTGGGGTGTTTGACCTTGGTGCCTCCATGCCTTTGGGAATTCCACCTCCTCTTTTGAACTTCTGAATACCTGAGCGTCTCTTCTGCAGGCAAGAAGTAATCACGCCCATTCTGTCAAATGGCTGCAGGGATGGGAGAACCCTTTTGAGGTCATGAAGCAGTCGACACACATGAGATGTTTGCATTATTGAGACCAGAGAGTGGTCCCATAGTGCCTTGGTCTCACTGTGAGGCGTGCCTCTCCTTGGCAACGTCTCTGCAGCCTGCGTTCCAAGCAGCACAGCCAGGACCTGGTCTCTGTCCCTGCCCCCATGCCCCACGTCATGTGCCCCCATGCAGCCAGCAGTCTCAGAGATCCTCCAGGCCATCCCAGCACAGGGCTTTCAGTGAGCTAAAGAAGGAGGTGTTCTGGGCCTTCCCTCTCCACCTGGGATATTGGTGAGTGACAGAGCCACTCAGAGAACAGTGAGAGTCCAGGGCAGGACAGAGTATGAGCAGGAGCTGGCTTAGACCCTCTGGGAAGGAGGGTGATGTGGGTTTGAGGAGCTGGGAGGGTTTCCTGGAGGATGGGGAGGGCTTGATGTAATCTTAAAGGATCCAGATGCTGTCACGGGGAGCACTGGCATGGCCAACTCAGGTCACAATGCCCAGAGATAGGAGAACCAAACTCCAGGGGAGGTTCTCACTGCCCATCCCAGACCTAAGGAACCAGACCAAATGCATAGAAGTGCAGCAGCACGGGAGCCAACGGTGGCTGTAGGGAGTTTGAGCAGAGCCAGGGCGGCACCAATGCCCCAGGAGTTCCCCTTCTGATTCAGCCACAGCAACAACCTCTCTGAAGGGGGGGGGGCAGAGCTGATGCACAGGTAACCCAGAATTCAAGCTTGCAAGTGGCTGCCTGCTTCCACCCTCCAGCTTGACCGGAATGAAGGCCAATTATCAGCCCTTGGAAGCACAAGGCATCCACCTTCCTGTCAGGGTGAGAAGAGACCAAGAATCCTGCTCTGTCCATAGATCTTCTGAGTCAGGGCAAATTACCCCTCAGAACTAAGCCTTCCACACCCACAGGCTATCTGAGCCATGTGGACCCAGTGGGGGCAGAATAGGGGCCATCATACCCAATCTAGATACAAGAAAACTGAGTCCCAGGGAGGAGAAGGGTTTGACCTAAGTGTCAAGGCCCAGGACTAGAAGATGGGCCTCCTGTTCCTCAGTTGAGTTAATGCAGACAAGCTAACCAGATAACCTGGGTCAGCGTAGACAACTGGATTGCCTGCAGCCAAAGAATCCACTTTGGAATAAAACACACAGTGGAGATGCAAGCTAACCCCTGTGTCTGAGTACAAGCCTGTCACATGTGAGGCGTCATGCTGGACACCGCACAGGAACCCACGTAGGACCTAAATCCACCCTATGAGTTCGTGATCCTCACCCCTCCATGCCATGAAGGGGTGAAGGAAGAGAGGCTCGGAGAGTCTGGGCAGCTTTTTCAAACCACCCCGGAGGAAAGGCAGAGCAGGGTTCTGAACACAGGCCTTTCTGAGGCCAAAGCTTTGCATCTCTCAACCATGCCGCCCCCCGCCCCCCGCACCACCTGACAACTGCGTGCATCGGGAGAAATGGCTGAGCCAGGGAAGGAGCAGCCATGGAGATGGGACAGGAGTGATGGTCCTACTGCCAGCCCCCCACTTCAGTTTGCCTTTCTCATGGCCTCCCCCTGTGCCAGGCCAGGCACCCCTGGGAAATGGTTCTGAGAATAACACCAGCAGCAAAAGCAGCACTTTTGACTCTTATTGCTACCTGCTCCTACTATGTCTCCTGGAACTTTCTATGGGAAGCACTTCACACACAGATGTGTGTACACACGCCCTTTACCTACATCATCTTATTTCATCTTCAAAACAAACTTTTGGAGTAGGTCTTTTTTCATCCTCATTTTGCAGATAAGGAAACTGAGTCTCAGAGGAGTAAAGTAACTCACCAGTCGGCCTTCAGCAGCTTGCACTGTCTACGCTACGGTGGATTTCAGGTAGAAAGACAGACATCTCTCCAACAGTGGGAAGTGCCTGGGAGTGACACAGCTGTCTCTGGAGGAGGTGAGCCCCTGTCAATGGAGCTTTTTTTTGGTGTGCGTGTTGGGGGATGGGGAGCACACAAAAATACCATTTTAGTTACTTTTTAAAAACTAATATGCAATTTATTAATGATACACATTTAAAAACAGAACTTTTCTTAAGGATTAAGTCCCACCTACCAATCTTGTTGCTCTGTGTATAAATGGAATAAAATAAGGACAAGACCTTCACTTTTTCTTCAATTAAAGTTGGATTAACTCAAGTTGAAACACTAAACTCCCTTAAACAGCCCACGCCATTTACAATTTAATTAAATTTGTTTAAACAATTTCGACTACATCTGAACATTTCATATATTTAATTTTCCTAAGTAACTTAAATGTCTAATTGAACAAGCATAACCTTTGCATCGTGTACTTGAAAAGCTGTTGTAAATCTAATAAATTAAATTTATAAATATACTGACTTCAAAACTCTCTTAAATATTGTAATACTGTTAACAAAATTAGTCAAATTATCCCTGAAAGTTACTTGTCTACAGGCCTCTGGTTACTGCTAAGATGGAGTAACCACACTTTCCCCTCTCCCTCCCACTGATTGCAACTAAGAACCCTGGAACGGATACATACAGTACTGTTGACGGACCCTGAAAAATAAATAAAAGCAGGTGGATTGGAGAAAGCAAAAAATACTAAAGATAGACCAATATGGCAATGTGATTCCTTTGTTTCTTCCTTCCCATACTTCCCAGCTTGGACCCGAGTGCAGCAGCCACTGGCCGAAGACTTACCTTAGGGATATAATAGGAAAGACATGTTTCTGGTGACCTTGCGGGCTTCGTTGTCAAGCCAACGGTCAAGCGGTCAGGAAGGCCCGTTCGCCAGCGGTCGGGAACGCTCGGCTCGCCCAGCAACCTGGAACGCCCGGCCTGCCCGCCAGTTGGAAACGCCCAGCTGTTTTGGGGCAGAACACTGCTGAAATCTGATTGCCCTTGGCTTGAAGATGGCCCTTGGGGCCCCTAGAAACATGTTTAGGAATAGGCCCCACTTGTTAAATGTTACATCACCTGATCCCCTGGCCTTCCCCTGATATGCCACCATCCCCTGACCTTCCCGGTGATCATGACGCACCACTATCCTGTGACCCTCCCCGGGATGCACTACTATTCACTAGAATGTCATACGGATCACTCCCTTGATCGATCGTGATTGTAATTGCCTTTGATTGTCTCCAATAACTACGCGAGGTTGCAGCTGTTCGGGGCGATCACTCGTGGCGATCGTCCCCTGCACCCGCGCTCTCTTTCACAAGCTAACCTGTCTGTGCCTCGTCCTTCACCACAATCGAGGAATCAAGGGTGCTGCAGCTGCGGTGTTGCGGATGTGCCGCAGCAAGTGGCGCGCAAACGGGACCACAAGCAGGGACCTGAGCAGGGACCTGGAACAAGGATCTGAAACTACAGCAGAGAAGGAGCCCCAACGGGTAAAGAACCAAGGCCTTGGACATTTCCCGCTGGTGAGTTGGGGAACTTTAGCAGGGTATGGGAAATTCTCAGAGCACAGAAAATTATCGCGCTTACGTCTGTCTTTTGAAGCAACTCCTAAGGGCGGGAGGAGTTAAGGTTAGCGAGGGCAAACTTCTGGACTTACTAAAAGTCATAGAAGAATACTGTCCATGGTTTCCCACTCTGGGGACCTTAGATCTGCAAGCATGGGAAAGGTAGGGCATGAGCTCAAGCAGCAGCGTGCTCCAGGAAAGCCTCTTCCCATCACTGTTTGGCCCACATGGTCTCTGATTCGTTCTATTTTGGAGCCACTTCAAACTCCGGACTCAGAGAGTGCTACTGAGCTTGAGAGTCCTAATGCCAAAGATAAATCCTCAACAGGACCTGAACACGCTGTCCCGGAAGGAGGAAAAGTAAAACCTGTTCCCCCCCCCCCGTAGAAATGGACGGCTTTCCACCACCACCTTTGCTTCCAAAGAGGAACAGTGGTTTCCTCTCACAAAAACAGGCAACGGCTCCATCATACAGGGAGCCATATCAGCCGCAGCTTTCTGCGGTTCAAAAAGGCTTGCTCCTGGCCAAACAACAAGGAGACTTAGAGGCTCTACCATCTGCGTTCCCAGTAACTATAAGGGAACGTTTGTCTCCCGGGGTAGATCCCAACCACCCGGAAGGAATATATGAAGCCACACACGAACCATTTCCCTTTAAAGTTCTCAAAGAGTTAAAACAGGCAGTTCAAAACTATGGTACTAGTTCGCCCTTCACTATGGGCCTTATTCAGGGCATTGCAGAAGGCAACCGATTGATTCCACGGACTGGTCTTCGTTAGCGAAGACCGTCCCTTCCCCCAATATGGTGCCTCTTAATTGGCCTCTTATTACTGTTGATTTACAGGACTGCTTCTATACAATTCCACTTGCACAACAAGATTGTCCCTGCTTTGCTTTCACTATCCCTAGTGTTAATTTCACAGAACCTTCCAGATGCTTTCAGTGGAAGGTGCTCCCACAGGGAATGCTTAGTAGTCCTACTATATGCCAAAGTTATGTGGCCCGGATTCTTGAACCAGTTCAGGTCCAATATCCACAAGCTTACTTAACCCATTATGTGGATGACATTTTATGTGCAGCAAAAACTGAAGAAGAATTAGCCACTGTTTTCCGTTCTCTCAAGTATCAATTTGATCTTCACAAACCTGTCATCCCTCCGGAAAAAATTCAGACTTCCACCCCTTATTCTTACTTAGGTTATATAATGGATCGGACCACAATACATACCCAGAAGGTACAAATTCGGCAAGATGCCATTAAAATTTTAAATGATATGCAAAAATTATTAGCAGACATTAATTGGATTAGACCCATGATAGGAGTTCCTACCTACGCGTTGCAAAATCTCTTTGAATTATTAAAAGGTGATCCGGACTTAAACAGTCCTCAGACCCTCAATGAAGCAGCCATTTCGGGGCTGCGATTTGTGGAACAACAAATTCATAAGATGCAAACCCATAGAGTTGTACCAAATATGCCTTTAACATTACTTACTTTTCACACACCCCATTCACCTACTGGTCTCTTAATTCAACATGAAGCCCTTGTGGAATGGCTATTCTTACCAAACCATACCGCAAGAATACTAACGGTTTACTTGGATCATATTGGAACTCTCTTACAGATGGGACGGAAACGTGCTCAACAATCAACTGGCTTGGATCCTTGGACAATTGTTCTTCCTTTTACTAAGGCACAGATCGAAACTGCTCTGCAAAATAATCTCTCTTGGCAAAATGCGCTTAGTCAATTTGTGGGAAATTTATCTCCCCACTACCCTTCTATCCCTTTATTGTCCTTCCTAAAGCGAACTTCCTTTATATTACCCAAAGTCACAGCCTCTTCACCTTTACCTAATGCTTTGATCTTTTTCACAGACGGATCTGCAAGAGGAAAAGCCTGTTACTACGGGCCTCAAACTAAAATAATTGAAACCCCTCATCTATCTGCTCAGAGGTCTGAATTAATGGCTGTTATGACTCTCTTTCAGGATGTCTCCGATCCCTTTAATTTACTTCCTGATTCTTTATACACAGTCTACGTTGTTAGCCACACCGAGACGGCGAAGATACCCACCTGGGGTCAGATCAAGAAGTTGACCCAGAGAGCGGAAGAAGTGCTGCGTAGTGAACAGCAGCCCTTTACCCCTAGCAATATGGCTGTTACTATGATGGCCTTATTGACGGTAGCCGTAAGTATCCCACTCTGTCACACGGCATCAGCCACCAGTTTTACTTATTGGGCTTATGTACCCTATCCCCTTCTTATTCGGCCAATTGAATGGGATGATGATACTGTCCCTGTATCCATTAATGGATCTAAATGGATCCCAGGGATAGCAGACCCTAGACTCCCGATGTTCCCTAAAGAAGAAGGACAAGAAATTAATATCACCTTGGGCTTTAATACAAGACCTATATGTATTGGCCGTTATGAAAATTGCTTAAGGGGCGCCTGGGTGGCATAGCGGTTAAGCGTCTGCCTTCGGCTCAGGGCGTGATCCCAGCGTTGTGGGATCGAGCCCCACATCAGGCTCCTCTGCTATGAGCCTGCTTCTTCCTCTCCCTCTCCCCCTGCTTGTGTTCCCTCTCTCGCTGGCTGTCTCTATCTCTGTCAAATAAATAAATAAAATCTTTAAAAAAAAAAAAAGTTTAAAACATATAACATGAAATTTTATATGCATTATAAAATACATATAAATAAAACAGACCATACTTAATATTAACAAAAGAAGTGTCTGACATTTATTAAACAGTTTCTATAGCAAGAAATTAAGTATTTTTATATATGATTTCATTTTGTTATCTNGTGTAAAATGGCCAGAGTGTGGTCAGATGAAGGGATTCAGCCCAATTGGGAAGAATGTAGAGCAAATCATTCCAGTATATTAATTAATGATTCCTATGGAATAGTGTGGGACTGGTCCCCTAAGGGGTTCGCAGTCTCTAATTATACTGGGAGACAATGCTCTCATCATCGAGCTTTACAATGGTATGTACTTAATCGTACCACCATTTATACTATATCTGATCTTCCTATAATATGGCATGGGGATGGATTAGCCGCCCCCTCTCCTTTTATGGACTACCGCAAAAGACAAAAACATTTATGGAAACTTGCTGAGGCAAAGTCCCCTATTAAGATCTGGAATGGGACCTATCTTAAAGATGGAAACTATACTTCAAGCTTTCAAGCGGTTGATAAAGACTATATTCAAGCTTGTGTGAGAGATCCATATGTGTTGGTAGTAGGATCTCTTAAATTGGATATGTTCCAAAAAGAGCCTTTTTGCACAAATTGCAGGTTATATACCTGCCTAAATCGTAACATAAATATTGACCAATCAATCATCTTGTTAGCATGAAGGCGAGTTGGAATATGGATACCCGTTGAACACCCCCATCCATGGGAGAGTTCTCCAGACATGCATGCTTTGCTAACGGTCCTACAGAAGTGAGTCCGACGCACAAAAAGATTTATAGGACTACTTATTATGACCATTTTTGGCATTATTGCTATCACTGCCACAGCTGCGGTGGCAGGAACAGCATTGCATCAAACAGTACAAACGACAAAATTTGTGCAAGATTGGCACCACAGTGCCAGTGGGCCATGGAGTCAACAAATTATTATTGATCAAAAAGTGAGTGAATGGCTCTCAGAACTAGAATATGCCATGACATATCTGGGAGATGAAATTCAAAATATTAAATTGCACATGCGCCTTCCTTGTGACTGGAATGTCACAATGTTTTGTGTTACTCCTTTTCGTTACAATGGAACTGAGATTCCTTGGGAGAAAGTTTGAAGGCATCTATCTAACCATTATGGTAACAGTTTAACTCTTGATATTAAACAACTACAAGATACTATTCAAGGCATTACTCATGCCGATTTACAAAATGTACCAGGCTTAAGCTTAGCAGAAAATATTGATGGGACACTGTCCCCCTCAAATTTTTTCCAGTGGTTTAACAATAATGGTGCTAGCCTTCTAGGAGCTCTACTATTACTTTTTATCTCTTTGTTTGTAATATGCTTAGTCCTCAGATGCCAAAGAAGAGCCTTCTGACGAGTGATGAAGTGCGAAGTGGCCAAGTCCGCCTACCTGCTTCTGCAAAAAGAAAAAGGGGGAGATGCAGCAGCCACTGGCTGAAGACTTATGTTAGGGATATAATAGGAAAGACATGTTTTCTGGTGACCTTGCGGGCTTCATTGTTAAGCCAAGGATCAAGTGGCCGGGAAGGCCCGTTCGCAAGCAGTCGGGAATGCTCGGCTCCTCTAGCGGCCCGGAACGCCCAGCCTGCCCGCCAGTTGGAAACACCCAGCTGTTTTGGGGCAGAACACTGCTGAAATCTGATTGCCCTTGGCTTGACGATGGCCCTTGGGGCCCCTAGAAACATGTTTAAGAATAGGCCCCACTTACTAAATGTTACATCACCTGATCCCCTGGCCTTCTCCTGATGTGCCACCATCCCCTGACCTTCCCAGTGATCATGACGCACCATCCCGTGACCCTCCCCAGGATGCACTACTATTCACTAGAATGTCATACGGATCACTCCCTTGACCGATCGTGATTGTAATTGCCTTTGATTGTTGCCAATAAATACGCGAGGTTGCAGCTGTTCGGGGCGGTCACTCGTGGTGATCGTCCCCTGCACCCGCGCTCTCTTTCGCAAGCTATCCCGTCTGTGCCTCCTCCTTCTCCACAATCGACGAATTAAGGGTGCTGCGGCTACGGCGCTGCAGATGTGCCGTGGCCCCCGAGAAAGCCCAAATCCCAGATCTGTGCAGTGGGCACAAACAGAAAAAGCTTGAAGAGAACCTCTCTCTTTCTGGCCAGAGGACTGGGGACAGGGACCTGCAAAATAGAGAGTGGGGCAGAGAAGTAATCTCAATCATTTCTCTTCTACTCTCCAGAGTGTGCCTCAAGGAAAGCCCCAATACTGAAGCTATACTCCTGCACTGCTGGTGCAGGACCTGAAATTCTGAGGGAAAATCATTCTCTCTGGCTGGAGAAACTGAGAAAATGGGCCCCTATGGAAAATGTGGGGAAGTTCTGTTGACTTTTTTCCCTCTTTCTTATCCCACTGCAGCCAAAGGAAATGTGTGACAATATGGAAAGGCTAAAACCCCAGGTTCTAGCCCAGAGACCAGGAAGTGGGAGCCAGAGAGTGTGAGGGCAGTCATGGAGAGCTGGAGAACAGACTCCCTTAAACCTGTGTATGACATTCTGGACCCACCCTTGAGCTGTGAATGTGTAAAATTGACTCAATGCAAAAGGCAGGTGAGGACTTGTGGTCTGAAACAAATAAGGTTGATTACAAAATGTCCCAAATTACAAATGACAAACCAGGAAAGTCTCAACTACTCTCAAAGGAAAAGACAATAGATACTGGCCTCCAGATGACCAGATGATGGCATTATCACACACAGACTTTAAAACACCTATTGTAACTATAACCCATGAAGAAAGGAAGAATGATTGTGAAATGATTGGAAAGACTGAAACTGTGAGGAACAAAATGAAAACTACCAAGAAAAATCAAAGGGAAATCTTATAACTTATTTTACATAATTAAATTTTGTAATATAAATACCCAATAACTGGAAAAAACTCCCTCTATGGGCTTAAAAGCAAAATGAAGATGACAGAGGAAAGAGTCAGTGAACTTGAAAACAGATTCATAGAAATTATCTAATTTAAATAGCAGAGGTTAAAAAAGGATTGGAAAAATAATGAATAGAGTTTGAGGGACTTATGAGACAATATTAAAAGGTCTAACATTCATGTCATTGGCATCCCAGGCAGAAAGGAGAAAAAGCTTGGTACAGAAAAAAAAAAAATTAAAGAAATCATGGTTGAAAATCTTCCAAATTTGGTGAAAAGAGATAAATTTATAGATTTAAGATGCTCAGTAAACTCCCCAGAAAGGATAAATTCAAAGAAAACCTGACCCAAATACATCTTAATCAAACTAATGAAAGTCAAGGATAAAGAAAAAATTTTTTGTAAACACCTAGAGAAAAGTAATACATTATCTACAGGGGGACAACAGTTAAGATGACTACAGATTTCTCATCAGAAACCATGGAGGCCAGGAGACAGTGGAACAATATCTTTAAAGTGCTGAAAGGAAAGAACTGTCAACCCAGAATTCTATACCCAGTGAAAATATCATTTCTAAGCCCCCTCCCAAAAAAAAAGATATTTTCAGAGGAAGGAAAACTAAGGGAATTCATTGACAGCATGCCAGCGCTAAAAGAAATGTTAGAAGAAAGTCTTTAAGGAAAAGGGAAGTGATAAAAGAAAGAAACTTGGGACTTTAGGAATAAAAGAAGAGAGATAAGAATGAGAATAGTTGGGTAAATATGATAGACTATTTCCCCTTAAGCACTTTAAAATGTGTATGGCTACTGAAAGCAAAAATGGAGTTTTCAGTGTATACAGACATCCTGCATACAGCAGCCTCAGCGTATGGGGACAGGGCTACAAGGGTCATATATTTCACTCGAAGTGGTTAAGGTATTAACCCTAAGTAGATCATGATGATGAATTAGGTATGTGTATCCCCATCCCTAGAACAACCACTTAAAAACACATATACAAAAAGATACTCAAAAATCCAACAGAAAAATAAAAATGGAACACTAAAACAATATTCAAATAACTTAAGAGGAGGCAGAAAAGGGGAAACCAAAGAATGAAAAAAAGAGGAGACAAACCAAAACCAAACAACAAAATAGTACATCTAAAGTCAACCTTCTCCACAAACAGATCACATGTAAATTGTTTGAACATAACAATTAAAAGACAGAGATTGACAGATTAGATTTTTAAAAAGCAAGACCTAACTATATGCTGTCTATAAGAAACTTACTTTAAGTATAATGACACAGATAGGTTTTTAACCTATCTATGTAAAAGGATGGAAGAAATACAGCATGGAACATTAATTTTTTTTTAAAAAAAAGCTGAAATGGCTATCTTAATATCAGGCAAAGCAGACACTCGAAGAAGAAAACTTAGGGATAAAGAGGAATATTCCATAATGATAAAAAGATCAATTCATTTGGAAGATGAAGCAATCTAAAATGTGTATGCATCAAACAACAGGCCTTCAAAATACACAAGGCAAAAAAAAATGAAAAAACAATAGAACTAAAAGGAGAAATAGACAAATCCAGTTATACTTGGAGACTTTAAGACTCATTGCTCAGTAACTGAAGGAAAATAGAATCAGCAAGGATATAGAAGATCTGAGCAACACGATCAGCCAACTTGAACGAATTGACATTTACGAAACACTCCACCGACAATAGCAGAATGCACCCCTTCTTCAAGTGGCTCGTGGGTCATCCACTGTAGACCATATTCTGGGTCATAAAACAAACCTTAATAAATTGTTAAAAACTGAAGTCATACAAAATGTGGTCTCTAACCATAATGGAATTAAACTAGACATGAGTAACAGGGATATCTGGAAAATTCTCTAATTGCTGGAAATTAAGCAACACACTTCTAAACAATCCACGGGTCAAAATCTAGGAGGTGAAAGAGCTGGGGTGCTAGCCTGGGAAGTTTGGTCCAGGAGCCCACACTCTTAACCACTAGCCCATGTGGCCTCTCAAGATTTTTTAGAGCCTTGAATGCCAGGTTAAGGAATTTAGAATTTGCTCTGTATTTAATAAATAAACATATAAGGATTTTCAAACATAAGGCAGAGCACTATTGGGTAGTGTTGGGGGAGGAGGCTAGGAAAGGGCAGGAAAAATCTGCATTCTCTCCCACCAAAGAGGCAAAGTGAAGTTAAAGAATTTGGATTTTTTCCAGATGTCTGAAATGAGACATTTTGGAAGCAGGGCCCATCCTCCCTTTCTCACAGAGAACACTTTCAGCCTTTCTGGGATCTACACAAGCTGGGTGAACTGGCAGCTCCAGAGGAGGAGCCTACTTCTGCCATCAGACAGGGAAACTTCTGAGGCCTAATGCCTTGAGAATGGGGGTTTCCCAAGGGCCCTAGCTCGTGGCTTAAGCTCTCCATGCCTCGATTTCTCGTCTGTGCAAGAAGGATGGTATCTGTCCCCTCAGACCTGGCCTCGGGCTGAGCTGCCTGGAGAAAAGGCTGGCAGGGAATTTGAATCTCGGCTCCTGGTAGCTGCTGTGGGACCCTGGCTGGAAGGGAGGGGGTCTCTCCGGTTTGCATCGAGGCTTGGAGGAAGGCCTCAGCATGATGTGGAGTGAGATTCCTGCCTCCACCACGGGCCCAGAGTGGGGGCAGGGCAGGGCACAGAGAACATTCTCTGCAGAGCCTTTGATCAACAGCCATGACAGGGAGGGCTTGTATTCTCTTTGAAGCAGCAGAAAGATCAATCCCCCTTCTTATCTCAGCCTCTCTGCGCAGTGGTGTCACGTGCTCCTTCCGCGGCTGCTGCTTCTCCAGAAGACCCGAACAGAGGCGACAATGCCTAACCCAGGCCTGCACCCCCACCCCATCTCCCTCTTCACAGGGGTGAGGGTGAGGAGCAGAACCCACCCCTTGCTGGCCTTCACTGGGCCGACCACAGAGGGACGAGAGGGCAAAAGACGCCGACGCCCCCAGAAAGTGAGAGGGTCCACGACTCTTTTGTTGAACTTTCACAAGGGTCCCCCTCACCTGGGCGTTTCCCCTCTTTTCTTCAAAGCCTGGCTTTAAAACATCACCTTTTACTGAGATCTAAAGACACTAGGCCAGGAGGCAGGAGAATGGATTCTAGTTCTGGGTCCGTCTTTGATTTGCTGTGTGACCTTGAGCAAGTTACTACCCCTCTCTGGAGCTTAATTTCTCTGTGAACTAGAACTGCTGTAAATGTTTTTTAGGGCTCAATTTGAAATACTGTGATCAAGACCGATCTGTGGCCAGGGTCAGGGCCAATGTGGGTTCAGATTGTAGAACTGTCTTTCTCAGACCCTGTCTCCCACAATGCCCCCCCTCACACTGACTGGCTCCATGTGCTTGGCCAAATTGTGCTGTGCAATCCCAGTAGTGGAAATAAATGTTTTGGCAACCGAGCAGCAGCCTGAGTTTGTGGGACCTGCCCACGAGGGGCAGGAACAATTTCCCAGCTCGCTCACGGACTGCAGAGAGAAGTTTGCAGGGCTGCTCAGCCCCTGAAAGCCGAAGGAAGGAAGAGTATGGGGCACGGGGCAGGGTGGGGAGTGGGGCAGGAGTGGGGAGTGGGGCAGGAGTGGGGAGTGGGGGAGGAATGTCCTCGGACCTTCTGCCTCCAGGTGTTGTGTGCTTATGACGGCAGCAGGTTGGTCTGGGTGAGGGTCAGGGAGCCTATTCTGCCCTGAATGCCGGCTCACCACTCCCCCTCCCCCCGGCAGGTGGGGCCCCTCCCCAGCCAGGTGAGTGAAAGACTTTCAGACACAGAAGAAAGAAGACCCTCCAGTCACGTCCTTCCCTGCACAGAGGCCACAGGAGTCGTGTTCCTCCGAGCAGGACCCATGAGCGACATGGATCTGGGCAGCTGCCTCCTTTTGAGAATCCCAGTGAGGAGCAGCCTGCAGCTGGTCTCCAGGGCACCCACACGCCACTCAGCAGGCCAGAGCCGGGGCTCTCCCAGAGCCTCCTGGAGTCTGGAGGCTAGGGTAGTTCCAGAAAAGGGGAAGAACGGGGAATGAGGTGGGAAAGAAATGCTTCTGCTCTCCCTGCTTCTGCCAGATGCTGATGCGTGTGAGTCTGGATCTGGAACCTTCTCTGCCCTGGCCTGGAGGGTGGTGGTGCTGATGTTCAGTACCCTCCTTTACTTCCCCAAGCCCCAGCTCAGTGTGTCCCCTTCTGTCACCCCAGGCACCTGGGGTCCTCCTGCTCTGCCCTGTCCCTCATGAGCTCTGACGTCCAAGGAGTCCCCCGGTCGGCCTCCTTCCCCGGCGTTGGCCTCCTCAGCTTGGGCTTTCTCTGGGAGGGGAACCACTGTTCTGGGGCAAATAATGGCAAATCAATCAATGCCTCGGGCTATGCCAGACACTGCTGAGCACAGCGTACACGTCATTTAACTTCACGGCAATACTATAGAGTTGATAGTGTGCCCCATTTCACAGGTAGGGAAACTGAGTCTGCAAAATTAAATCACTTGCCTGGGTCACAGCACAAGTAAGTTGCAAGACTGGGATCGGAAACCAGGTCTGTTGAGCTCTAAAACTCCTGCTTCTCTCCTCCCCACTCACATCGATAGATTATCCCCCGGAGAGGGGAGAATGGGGCTCATTTCCTGCAAAACCCACACTTATCAAACAGATGCGTGGATGTTCGAGGCAAGCGTTTCATTTCACATAAGAGGCTTTACACCNCCCTCATGAGCTCTGACGTCCAAGGGGTCCCCCGGTCGGCCTCCTTCCCCGGCGTTGGCCTCCTCAGCTTGGGCTTTCTCTGGGAGGGGAACCACTGTTCTGGGGCAAATAATGGCAAATCAATCAATGCCTCGGGCTACCAGACACTGCTGAGCACAGCGTACACGTCATTTAACTTCACGGCAATACTATAGAGTTGATAGTGTGCCCCATTTCACAGGTAGGGAAACTGAGTCTGCAAAATTAAATCACTTGCCTGGGTCACAGCACAAGTAAGTTGCAAGACTGGGATCGGAAACCAGGTCTGTTGAGCTCTAAAACTCCTGCTTCTCTCCTCCCCACTCACATCGATAGATTATCCCCCGGAGAGGGGAGAATGGGGCTCATTTCCTGCAAAACCCACACTTATCAAACAGATGCGTGGATGTTCGAGGCAAGCGTTTCATTTCACATAAGAGGCTTTACACCCCTGGATTTAAGATCAGTGACTCCCTGGTGGGGGATGGGGAGAAGGGGAGTAGGCAGGGGAACACTCACACACATGCACGCACACACACAGACACACACACACACACGCACACACACACATCCGCCCCCGGGGAAGGCCTCCCAGAGCTCCTGGAGAGAAACCCAGAGCTTTAAGGCAGTGAGGACATTAGCTACAGGTCTTCGTCCACACTGGTGGTCCTGGAGCCCAGGGCACAGGAGGGGCCCCCAGCTGGGTCTGTGGCTTTTGGGGAGAGGCTGCTTCCTGGGCAGCCCAGGGACAAGGATGCTGGGAAGAGACAGGTGAAGCGGTGGTAGGTGCCCTGGGAACCTCTGCTCAATCCCTTCCCTCCCTGATGAAAGCAGCAGGGAGAATGCATTATTTTTTCATTAAAAATTCATTTTGGAACAGATAGCCTTCAGAGATGTAATTAGCCACATTATTTCTCTCCATTAGCAGTCCCTGGAGTTTGCTGGAATTTCTTGTCCTTTTTCCTCCCCATTTCACTCTTTCCATGGCCTTTATAAGCTAGGTTGTAGCACCCCGGCCTCCCTCCCGCGACCATCACCACCTGCTCTGCTTCTGGACCGAATACCGAGTTCAGAATCTTGAGAAGGAGCGATGGCAGACTCCCTCCTCCCCCCTGGGCTGTGGGATCAGAGTCCCCTGAGCCAGCAAGGGGCTCACAGATACCCACTTCTGCCAATATGACACAGCCCGGCTCGTGGCAAAGCTGGGTGGAGGCAAAATGTTCCCAGCTCCCCCACATACTCGTTAGGTGATGCCAAGAGCTAACTTAACCTCCCTGGGCTTCTGCCGCCCTCACAGGATGGTCCAGCTCAACACTGACAGTTGTAAAGGACTTCACCTGAGGTAGACGCAAATACCCTGTGGTCTGGGCGTCTGGGGACAACAGGGGACTTCTGGGGGCCAAAGGATAGGTAGACATGACAACATAAAAGATCCAGCCATGGCTCAGGGAGACTCAGAGCTAAGTGCTTGCTGGTGCTCTGGGAGACTGGGCTGGAGGTCAGGGGTCAGGGAGAACCATGACGAGGACCCCCTAAGGGGCAAGGCCCCTCCAGAGCAGGAGGGAGTTCACGGGAACTCAGGCTCAGCTGCCCAGGGCTGAGTGCCTCTCTTTTGCTGATTCTGGTGGATTCGAAGCCCAGAGCTGCTCCTGCGGGTTATTTCTGGTGTGCATGACAGCTGGATGGGGGGTGATAGACGTATCATCTTCAACTGACTGGGGGGAAGTGTGGGCTCCCCAAGATCTTGACAATGACCCAATGTGCAGCGACTAACCCCTTGGCACTCCAACTGGCTTAATGGACTCCAGGGTGGCCAGCTGTTTCTCTGGGGAACTCCAACTACCACAGGGCTCAGAAGACAGCCATCTGCATCCCCAGCTCCCCAGTCCCTGCTTCCCTCACATTAGTGACACATGACGTTCAGCTGTCTCCAGCTTTGTCAGAAATACTGTGCTCCATGGGGGCGAGGGCAGGAAACCTGCTGAGGGAAAGCTAAACTTATCCTGGTTTCTCACAATGAGGGGCAAAGAGAAAAATACAGCTTCAGCATAAAAGATCATTGGCACTTTGCGAGGAGATGAAATGCCCGTGATTTGTGCCAAGAACTAGCATGGCCCAGACGCTGACAGTCATGGGGAGATGCCCTTTGAAGGGGCTGGCAGATCACGGTCACAGGGACACGGTCACAGGGACACGGTCACAGGACACGGTCACAGGGACACGGTCCCATCGCATTGCACAGAGTTGTGCTGTGCTGCATTGACATAAGGAGCTCGAGGGAACGTGATTTCTAATACTGGCCTCAGCCCACTTGGATACTAATCCGGGTCCTCAGGTTCCCGAAGAAACGCAGAGAAACGGAAACTGGCCCACGGGATCTTTGAACTTTCACATGGATGTTCCGACAAGCCTCATGGAAGCAGGCAGCCCCTTGACTCAAGTCTAGTTCATAGTGATTTTTTTGGACACATCCGGGCACCAGTAACAAAAACAGGGATACTGAGGTGCATGATCAATACCATGGACTGGGTGGCCCCGAGCCCCAGGCCCGGGCCAGGCTCCTTACGCACGTGGCTTCACTCACCCTTCAGTTCCCTGTAGTAGTATCACGCCACTGCCTTCCCCTGACCCCCCCGAAGGGTAAGAGATGGTGTCAAGCAAAACCACCTTTTGGGGAGGAGGTGCACTGTGTGGACGAGAGCGAGCAGCACAGCGATGGCCAGCACCGGGCGCAGCGTCCCCAGATGCCAACCTGCTCCGTGGTTTGCAGGTGTCGGCATCACCAGGAGAGACGCTACTCACACAGGCCCCGGAGGGAACAAGGCTGTGTTCATGCAAAGAGACAGAGCGGGACCAACTTCAGCAGTGGGCCTTGGTCCACTGTGGCCAGTGGGTCTCGTGCCGCAGCCAACACAGGGGTCTGATCTGCACGCACCCCTCTTGTGCTGCAGATGAAGGACCCCGCTCCCGCCCTGCTGGGAAGAGATTCAGCGGCGGGATTGGCCAGGCGCCACTTGACGCACACACTTGAGCAGAACAAAGGAGCGCACATTGAATCTGGAACAGGCACAGACATTCCCACAGGAGGGGATAAATCCAGCACAGGCTGTGAGGACTCCCTGTCTCTTAGTAAGGAAGTGTCCGAGGCCCAGGGCCCACTGTTGAGTGGCCACACACAGGTGGAAAGATGGCCTGCCTTTCACAGCAGGTGGGACCACGGTCGCATGGTTGGTTGGGCGGCACGGTCAGGATTTGAACTTGGGTTTTTCTGGCACCAAAGCCCATGAGCCTTCTCACTGTGTGAGCCGTGCTCTTCTGAGGATGAGAGGGTCTTCCCCAGGCCCCTTCCAAGCCTCCCCGCCACCCTCCTGCCTCACCGCCACACCCTTCCGCCAGGGGACAACCCAGATTCCCCCCACAAAAGGTGGGCTAGGACGGTTGCTCCCTCCCAGGACTTCTTTAATGCAAATTCTGTATCTCTCCAACCTTTGCCCATACTCCCATACCAAGAATAATATTTGAAAAGCTGGGATTCTTGTGCCCTGAAGAACCCCTATGTACAGAAATTTAAAGTGGAAAAACTGGGCTGCTATCAAGGAGGGGGAGATGCATAAAAGACAAGTGATTGGGGGGAATGTAAAGAATTTGAGGAATTATGTAAATAAATGGACATGGTAAGAACTATGCGGCCCTGAAGAAATGAGATTGACACATGTAAATCCCTTGTAAGTTTCAGCAAAAGGAGTAAAAGGGATCCAAAACCCTTCTTGCTTCGGTATCCTGCAATTCCATTTGAATATTAAGCCTCCATGTGGTTGCTCTGAGGCTTTTGTAATATGACCAAACCATCCTGGCTAATTTGGGCCAGGGTTATTATATACAATTTACAGACAAGAAGCCAGAGGTGAAAGGAAGTTCAGACGATGATCTATGGCCATCGTGTTCATTTTAGAAGCCACGTCCAATTTAACACATAGTTTTTCCAACTCCCTGCCTGATCCTGAGCTTCTTAGGGAAAAATTGCAGTTAATTCTCAGTTGTCGGCGTCGTTACTGTGGGGGAACAGAGGCATAGATAATCCCAAATGGTGAGTAATGCCCATGCCATGTCTCTGGCTCTGGACATTTGCTTTGGAAGCGTCTTGCAGACCGCAGAATAGAGGAACCCTGCTGTGGGAGGCTGCCCCATCCTCATTCCACCCGGTCCTGCTCAAAGCCACCCACCTCCTGCTCCTTGAAGACCTAGGATTAAGGGGACGAAGCTATAATGTTTTCCTAGGCTGGCATAAAGTAGTGTAGGTAGGCAGAGAATAAGGTGTTTTGATTTAAAAGGACCCCCACGGTGGCGCAAGCTAGCAGAACAGTAACAGTAAATGAGACAATGAATTGTGTCCACCGAAGACTTCCGTGCTGATTCATTATGTTAATAAGGATGTGAGAGCTGGAGGTTGACTATATTCTGATTTCATGGCTGGGGGACCCATGGCTCAGGAGGAGGGAACATCCAAATTTAAGGTCAGAGTCCAAATTCCATCTCCAAGCTCCTGATCCCAATTTGGTTGATATAATTACTACTATCTCTTAATGACTATGGATGCTTTCAAGCCAAATGGCCGGGACCTAGGTAGAAATGCAAGCAATGCTTAAGGTAGAGAACCAGTGAGGCCGGAGCCAAGAGGAGCCAACTTCTCCGATTCATTCAACAAATATTGAGAACCTGCCAGCGCCAGGCTGTAGGGACGGACGTTGACCCTGGCCTGAGGAACCGAGGGTAGGAGGGGAGACAAAGCACATGTGAAATCTCTGTAATACCTTCAGAGAGGACAGTGGGATGAGATCTAAGCTTCGTTTATTCTTCCATTCAATTAAGTCCTTCATTCAGTCATGCGGGCATTGTCTTAAGTGCTCTAGATATAAAGATAGATAAGACTGGTCTCTAACCCCAGGAGCTACCAATCAAATACACATACTGATACTGAATCACCCAAGGAGTTTTCAAAAGAGAGTCCCGCAGGTCTCCAGCCCAGACAACTGATTCTGAATCTGAAATTGACACCCAAGACACCGGAAGCTCAGATTCTAGGTGTTATCTGCGTTTGGTACTGATCTGTGCCATAGCAAGGGGAGGGGGCCCAGAGCAGGGACAGCCCAGAGATAGGGAGGAAGGCTCCCTGGCCTACCTCTCCTCGGAAGCCTCCCCTGACCTGCCCAGCACACTGATCTGCACGTTCTCAGCCCCAACCTCCACTGTACATCCTGTATGTCCTGCGATTTTTCTGGCTGACGGGTAGGTCTAGTCGACTCCCGGGTGTGTGTTACGTCTGAAGCTGAGGACTCCCATGTTCCATGGTCATTGTGATGAGGGTTCCAGGGCCCTTGTGACACACGCTGCCTGGCCCTGTTCAGCTGTGGGAGGTTAAGGAGAGGCCCAGTTCCTCCCGGGAATGAAATTCATCCCCCAAAAGGAAGATCACTTTCCCCCTGCTAATTAAGCATCATTTAGGCTCCAAGTGAGCTCTGGTCAGAAGCTGCTTTGAAGACGTCCAGCCAGGGCCATGACCACCCTCTCTCCTGAAAACAGCCTCTCTGCCAGGTGGTCAGCCTCCTTCATCCTGGTGCGTGTTCCTCATCAGCTCCAAGTCCTTCCCTCCCCAGCTTCTGGTTTGCATTAGGGCCACTTTCCTCAGTGGGGTGGGAAGGACTAGAACCCTGAGCTTGCCTACAAGGTTGAGCAGGGTAAATTGTACCTGGATCTCACATCAGGACTGAAAAACACAGGTCTCCTTGCTCCCTTTCACCCTTCTTTCTGTCTACGGCCATACCACCCTGAACGCGCCCGATCTCGTCTGATCTCAGAAGCTAAGCAGGGTCGGGCCTGGTTAATACTTGGATGGGACACTCTTCTTTCTAAGCCAGTTACCTTTCCCCATATGTGACATTCTAACTTTAATGACTTTTCGGTTTGCAAGTTCAGTCCTGAAGATGCTGATAAATTTTCCTTGGTGTTTTTGCCAACAATTTTGGTATGCTGCCACCAGGTGGCAGTAATGCCTTTGTTAGTAGGTGGTTTTGAGCCCATTTAATCAGATACATCTATTCATTAAATGTCAGCCTCAGTCATAAGTTTTCCACACGGTGTATTTTTCAAAATCATAACTAATTATATGACCTTAACCAATCTCAAATTTCATTAATCATATTGATTAAGGAGTGATACATAAGAAGGCAGAAAGGCAAAATGGGCACCCCTCCCCCTGAGTTTTAAATGTTACGGCTTCATTGCAAATTATCAACAGGTCTTGACTTGGATTTTCTTTATATCTTTATTCATTTCTCTGAAATTATAAACTGATAATAATAAAATAACTGTCACATAGCCTTTAGTATGTACCACGACTGGTCTAAATGCTTTATTTATAGTCATTTATTCTCACCATAACCCTCTTTGAAGTGCATGATGCTATTAGCTTCATTTTAGGAGAAAGCTGGGGCACAGAGACAAAGCCACTTGCCTAAAGTCACACAGTCAGTAAGTGGCGGAGCTGGTATTTAGACCCAGACTGTGGAGTCCATCTCCCAAATCAGTGATTCTCAAAGTGTGGTGCCCACAACGACCGCATCAGCATCAACTGGGAACTTGTAATGCAGACTCCTGATCCCCAGGTGTTCTGAACCAGACACTCTCAGGGCGGGGTCCAGTGATCTGTGTTTGAACAAGTGTTCCATGTGAGTCTGATGTTAGCTAACTCTGAGAACCGCTGTTTTAAACCATTCATTTAATCACTACGCTATGCTGATGATGCTAGTCACCCAGGTAACTTTCAAGTCGCACATATGCCTCCTCGACCCCAATTTTAATACTCCTTCCCTCCTTGGGCCACCTGCTCTCCCCTGGCTGAGAGTCACTGACGTAATGAGCCACTCTTACTGTTGGGGGTATATCTTGTCCCTCAAGGGAACTGGAGTAGAAAAGGTTGAGAACCATAAGCAGCCAGTGACCCTTCCCAGGCCTCCTGGGAGGCTCTGTTGTATTCAGAGCAACATGGCATCAAAAACCCTCCTGGAAAACTTGCCTTATCCTCCAGTAGTGTTCCTATTTTACTAAAAATATTAGAGGGGGCGCCTGGGTGGCTCAGTTGGTGAAGCATCTGCCTTTGGCTCAGGTCATCCCGGGGTCCTGGGATCGAACCCCGAGTCGGGCTCCCTGCTCAACTGGAAATCTGCTTCTCCCTCTCCCTCTGTGTGCTCTCCCCCTCCTCAAATAAATAAATAAATCTTTAAAATTAAAAAAATTAAAATATTAGAGAAAATCCTTAACCCAATGATGCAGAATAGAAGAGGGTGGGGGATATATGTCTGCAGCCAAGCCCGCTGGTAGCAGGAAGAGGTTAGAGAGACTCAACCACTCAGGACTCCTACTTCTGGCCCCCCTACTCTGGAGGAAACATGGCCATGGTGTCGCTAGGTTTGCTGGGGGTGAGCTTTAACATGGTTAAGCCCACCATGAAGATGGGAGACTTTCACAACTGCTCTACCTAGACGTACTCTTCCTAAGAGACTAGGGGAAAAAAGCTATAACAGAGCTGAAGGGTATCCAGCACCTCATGGACTAGATATCACCCCATCCTGAATCTCCAGGTCTTTGTACCCAGATGGTGGTGCAGGGGTTTCGTAGGTGAGCGGAGCAAGGAATGGGGGACTATGGGAGGATGAAGATGGATTTGAGAGCCCACTAAGTTGACGATCTCTCTTACTTCAAAGGACCCCAGACACAGATTCCATGATTTCTGGCATAGACAGGCTGTGTGAATGGACTGGAGAAGAGAGGGGAGGACTTCTGTGTGGAAATACTCCCAGGTCGACGGCTTCTTGTGCTTGTCCTTGTCCTTGGCTCGCCAGCAAACGTCTTAGATGTTCCTGTGGTTGGCCTTTCGCTTGCTTAGGTTTGCCCACAGAAGTGGTGGAACTAGAGAAATTGAGTTTCCTGAAAGGGGAAGTCAGTGACTTTTCGTAAGTGAATTCAGCCCTGGCAAAGTTAGGCAGATGGCCATTAGTTGCAGGTAGAGGTTTAGTCCTGTAAATTCACCGAGCACTCAGCAAATGCCTTCACGTGATGTTTCTGATTATCTCTGCCTTATTGTGTTGATGTCATATCTTTTTTTTTTTTTTTTGGTTTCTGTGCATATTATTTACTTTGCTACCCTTTCGTTCCTGTTGACCCTCTTTTCATATCTTCGTTCATCATTTATTTTTAAATCTTTCTATGGCATAGATTTTAAGGTATGCCTTTTGTTAACAGCTTGTAATAGTATATTTTTTTATTCAAACTGAAAATCCTTGCTTTTTACTCTCCCTGGTAGCGTGGAATTAGGGCTAAACACCCTGATTCTTGCACCAAACAGCTCTGGGTTCAAATCTCAGCCCTGATATTTACTGTATGACTTCAGATATACTAAATAATCCTCCTCCAGCCTCAGTTCCCTGACCAGTAAAACAGTGTAATAACCACAGCTACCTCGTAGGGTTGCAAAGATTAAATGATGATTCTAAAGTGCTTAGGACAGTGCCTGGCACATCACTAATGCTTTGTAAATGTTTACAACCAATCAGAGAGGTTTTTTTTAAAGATTTTATTTTATTTATTCGACAGAGATAGAGACAGCCAGCGAGAAAGGGAACACAAGCAGGGGGAGTGGGAGAGGAAGAAGCAGGCTCACAGCGGAGGAGCCTGATGTGGGGCTCGATCCCATAACGCTGGGATCACGCCCTGAGCCGAAGGCAGACGCTTAACTGCTGTGCCACCCAGGCGCCCCACCAATCAGAGAATTTAATGCATTTATTTTCATAACTGATTTACTTGGGGTTCTATCCTTTTTTATGCTTTATGCTTTTATGAATTTCTTATTGTTTCCTGTATTATTTGCTTTGATTTCTAAAAGTGAATTAGAAGGAAAATGCCGTGTTCCTATAAATCTCTAATTTTTAAAGTAAAAAAAAATTTTTCTTCTGACTCCATCCTTCAATCTAATTAAAAAAATGTTTGTAGTTAAAAATCTTCCCACAAAAAACACTCCAGGCCTAGATGACTTCCCTGGTGAGCTATATTAAATATTGAAGAAAGAAATAATACCAATTTTACACAAACTATCCTAAAAAATTTTAAAGTGGGAATATATCCCTGCTTTTTCTACAAAGCCAACATTACCCTGAAAATCAAAGACATTACAAGAAAAGAAAATTATAGACCAATATCTCACGTGAACATTGATGCAAAGATCTTAAATGAAATGTAGCATAGAGTCTCCAATAATGTATAAAAAGGATAGCATACCACCAGCGGGCTTTAGCCAAGGAATGCAAGGGTGATTTAACCTTCAAAACCGTGCAATATAATTTACCATATTACCAAACTAAGAAATGAAAAACCATACGATCATTTCAACAGATGTCTAGTATCATTTGAAAAAAGCCAGTAGCCATTCCTGATAAAAACTCTCCGCAAACCAGGAATGGAAGACAGCTTCCTCCACCTGATAAAGGGACACTACAAAAGGCCTGCAGCTAACATCATACCGAATCATGAAAGTCTGAATGCTTTTCCTCTAAGATTGGTAACAAAGATGCCTGCTCTCACCACGTTTCTTCACCATTGCACTGGAAGTTCCAGCCAGTTAAATAAATCAATAAATAAATAAATAAATAAATAAATAAATAAATAAATGAATGATTAAATAAATAATTAAATAAATAAATAGCACCCAGACTGGAAAGGAAGATGTTAATCTGCCCCCTATTCACTGACAGCATGATCCCCTGTGTCAGGGCTGGTGACCTTTTTCTGCAGAGGTCCAGATAGTACGTTAGTCTGTGTGCCATATGTCTCTGCTGCAACTGCTTAACTCTACTATTTTAGCGTGAAAGCAGCCATAGACAATACATGAATGAATGCCAATAAAACTTTATTTAAAAAAAAAAAAACAGGTTACAGACCAGAGTTGGCCTATGGGTTGTGGGTTGCTGATTGGGCCTCTATAATAAATCCCCCTGGAATCCACAAGAGCTACTAGGACTAATAAGTGAGATCAATAAGGCGGCGGGATACAAGATCAATGTATAAAAAATCCATTGTGTTTCTATCTACTAGCAACGAACAATCGGAAGTTGGAAGTTTAAAGATAACACCCTTGGGGCGCCTGGGTGGCACAGCGGTTATGCATCTGCCTTCGGCTCAGGGCGTGATCCCGGCGTTATGGGATCGAGCCCCACATCAGGCTCCTCCGCTATGAGCCTGCTTCTTCCTCTCCCACTCCCCTGCTTGTGTTCCCTCTCTCGCTTGCTGTCTCTCTCTCTCTGTCGAATAAATAAATAAAATCTTTAAAAAAAAATAACACCCTTTACCATAACATCATCCCAAACCAAAATATTTGGGGATAAATCTGATAAAATATATGAATAGTTTACATACCTATGATACAATGCTGAGAGAAATTAAAGACCTAAATAGATGGATAAATATACCATGTTCGTGGGTCAGAAAGCTCAATGTTATTATCCGTTCTCCCCAAATTGACCTATAAATTCAACACAGTCCCCATCAAAACCACAGCGGTCTTTACCATAGACATTGATCAGTTGGCTAAGATTTCTATGGAAATGCATTGCCAAAGTTCCCTTTCACAACTAAGGACCCCAGGACACAGCGCAATGTTGCCTCTTCTCTCTTGCTTCCTGCCACAGTGCATTCTGAGTGTTGCAGTCTGAATATAGGTTGGGAGAATATGATAGCAGCTTGAGGGACGGAGAGAAGCCGGGCTCCGCTCTCCTCTGCTCAGACGACAGTGTCTGTGAACTGGGGCGTGGCATCAGGACAGACCCCACTTCCCAAGGTTAGGCCAAAGATGAGGGTGGAGGTCTTTTTGGTATCTTCTCAGGCCCTTGTGTCCTACTTCGGTTCAGAAGATAGAGCATGTATGAGTTACTAAGGGGCTCAATCCATCCCTATCAAATGTGGAGTTAGTGGAAATTATCCCAAATCTGGCCCGTGGGTTCTTACTTTTTTATTTCCAGTGCTAAAGTGATTTCTAACAGCTTGCCTCTCTTGTGGTCAGTGGACCAGGGGCAATGACAATCTCTTGGGAGCTTGTTAGAAACGTGTCCTCCTGGGCCCCACCCCAGACCCTCTAAGTCAGAATCTGCATTTGAAGAAGATTCTCAGGTGACTCGTATGCAAATTCAACTTGAGTCACACGTGTGCATATCCAGGTGTATATCAATGGGGAGTTGGGAGTGTGTCTATCAGACATGTCTAGTCACCTGCCAAGCTCTGTCCATCAGCACATCCTCATGCCAGCAAGATGGCTTCTCTCCAATAAAGGCTTCCTCTAGGAAGCTTCCCCCAGTCTGACAGGAGCTCTTATGTCCTGGTTACTGTCTAATGAGCATTTTTAATTATTTTGCATGCAGTGCACTCACCTCCCCCATCACACACACAAGAGCGCATGCGCGCGCACACACACACACCCCTCTCTTATAGACCAGAAACCATTTCTTGTGATGAACTGTTTTATTCTTCCAAGAAAGGCAAAAGGTAGCTCATGGGAGTGTTTAGTGCTTATTTCGTATTTTTCCACTATCAAAGCAGTAGACATTATTACAAAAAAGTTTGGAAACACAGGAAAAAGGAAAAGCTTATGTAGGACCCTATTTCTCAAAGAAATCACTCTTGCTTTTGGTGGCATTTTTGGTGGGTTTTTTTTTTTTCAGTTTTTTTCCTAGCAGAATTTTGATAGTAGTTAATTCGCTATACACTAGAGTATATAAGGTGTAGTTTTTATAATATGTAACAGGTATAGCGCGTAGAGAGGATAGAGGCTAGATACTGAATGTATAATTTTGTATTCTGCTTTTGTCCATTAACATTTTAATTTTTCCAGGTTATTATTTGTTCCCTGTAAGCATCATTTTTATGCCTCACAATATTCCATTGAGTGTATAAATTATAGTTTATTTAACTATTCCCTTATTGCTTAATGTTTAGAGCACGTGTGGTTTTCATTTTGGTAAGTAATGCCCAATGAAAATTACTGTGCATTCAGCATTTTTCTATAACTTTGCAGTAATTTCTTCAGGATAGATTTCCAGAAATGAGTCAGAGGCAGGGAACTTGATTCATATCGCAAACTCCAGAGTATGGCGTGGAAAAAAAAATCACACTTAAAGAAAAGCCAAAGGTTCCTAACAGAGGGCTGAAGTGATTGTCTTTGCCAGGTGAAGAGAAAACCACCCATTGACAAGACAGAATGGGATGGCTTCTTTGATGAGAATGGTCTGTTGGCCAAGTCACGAGACTTCATTTGTGTGAACATCCTGGAGCGGGTACGGTCCCCAAGGCCTTGCTTTGGCACTGGAGGGCATGGGTGAACAAGGGGCAGGCATGGCATTTGGAGACACCCTCTTGGCAGGCATCTGGAGGTCCCATGACCTCTCACCTCTCACCCTCACCCCCAGGGTCTACACCCCTTCGTGAGGACAGAAGCCTGGAAGTTCCTCACAGGCTACTACTCATGGCAGAGCTCCCAGGATGAGCGGCTCACCGTGGACAGCACGAGGAGGTAGAACATTCCAGATCTTGTCAGGGGAGGGAAAAAGCAGGGGAGTGCCCACCCCAGCCTGACAAGTGCTGTCTTCTTCCCCCAGATGCATTTCTTATTCTAAGAGACAAAACCTAAGAGACAAAACCCCCATGTGCTCCTGACCCAGGGCCGGAACACAGGAGATGCCAGCACCTTCCCGCCCAGCTCCATTTAGCAGGGCACACACTGCCCAGCATGGTCTTGATCCCAACAGCTCCTCTTCCCACCGCCATCCCTTCCCTTCCTTCCCTAGGGCCTACGCAGCCTATTTGAGGTGAAGATTCATGCACAAAGGGCCAGTGGAGAAACATTCAGGGCAGTAGGGGAACGGAGGGCCAGCCTGGAAAGCTCGAGAGCCCTGACAAGAGCCCGTGTTAGCTCCCCGAGGCTGCTGTAACAGGCACCACAAACCAGGGCTTTGCAACAGCAGAAATCTACTCTCTCGGTTCTGGAAGCCAGAGGCCCCAGAGCACATCCCCGCAGTGCCACACTCCTTGAAGGCTCTAGGGAAGAGTCCTCCCCTGCCTCCGGTTCTGCCAGCTCCGGGGACAACTCCGATCTCGGCCTCCGTGGTCATGTGGCCTGCTGCTCTTCCTTCTGTCTCTGTGTTATCTCTGTGTGTCCTTAGAAGGACACTTTTCATTGGATTTAGGGTCCACCTAGATAATCTTTTTTTTTAAAGATTTTATTTATTTATTTGACAGAGATAGAGACAGCCAGCGAGAGAGGGAACACAAGCAGGGGGAGTGGGAGAGGAAGAAGCAGGCTCATAGCGGAGGAGCCTGATGTGGGGCTCGATCCCAGAACGCCGGGATCAAACCCTGAGCTGAAGGCAGACGCTCAACGGCTGTGCCACCCAGGTGCCCCCACCTGGATAATCTAGATGGATCTCATCCCCAGCTCCTTAGCTTAATTACATCCACAAAGGCCCTTTTTCAAATAAGTTCACATTCACAGGATTCAGCGGTTAAGGCCTAGACTTATCTTTTGAAGGGTCACCATTCAGCCTCCTACAGCACCTAAGCACGTCCTCAGACGGACACCAGACACAGCCTCATCCCGTCCTTCTGATTCTAACACCAAGGTGCCAGGATTATCCCCATTCTATGGAAGAGGAAACTGAGGCTTAGTGAGGGATCGTGATGTCCCCCAGTCCTCACCCTCATTGCAAACACCCAATTATTAATTTGCGGAGCCAGGATTCAGGAGCGGCTGTGGGACCCCCAGGGCCACAAGACTGAACCCACCTCCATCTGCCCTCCAGGGCCAGAACATGGTTAGGGCTGGTGCAGACAGAGATGAGGGAAAGCATCACAGGTTGGGGGGGGGGGGCAGCCTAGCGGAGAGCACGGCTTAGACTGCCCTTGATTCGTGGGGAGAAGGCAGCCTCCTCCAGCCTCAGTTCTGTGTGCACAGGAAGAACTATGAGGCCTTATGCGAGATGTATAAAAAGATTCAGCCCCTTCTGGAAAACCTGCACCGGAACTTTATGGAGACTCGGAATACCATTGGTGAGCAGAGTCGGGAGGGCAGGGCTGGGCAGTGGGGAGTGCCGGGGCCATGCCTGCCCGCTCCTCAGTCATATCCAGGGCAGATGGCTCCCTGGTTCCTGGGAGTTGCCTTGAATTCTGGAATTCTGCAACCAAACCCTGTGAGTCCGCGCACCATCTCTCCCAGGGACTCCTCCATGCCTAGTGGCACATTCCCCCAAGTGCACGCTGTTCCTGCTGCTTTGTCTTCATCTCTCCCCTCTGGCCTTGAACTAGGCTGGATTTCAGTTGGACGGGATCGGTGGAGCAGAGGCGGGGATGGGGGCATTCCTGGTGGAGGGTATGGCCTAGTCCAAGACCTGGAGGTGGGGCCAAAGCCCGGCAGCTCAGGGTGTGGTGCTGGGCAGCGCCTCCCGGGCCACTGCTGTTTTTACAATCTACTCCCCAGGGTGCCCTGGGTCCTGCCCTCCCGGGGAAGAAACTCATTCAGGACCCCTCTGCTGGAGGTGATCTGGTTCCACCTACCTGTCTTGTCCCCAACCTAGCATATGACATTCAGAAACTCTACGACAAAGACCCCCTAGGAAACGTCCTCATTGACAAGAAGAGACTGGAGAAAATCCTGCTCCTGAGTTATGTCTGCAATACCCAGGCAGGTACGCTGCAGGGCCGAGCCTCTGTTCAGCCCCCTCCTCTCCATTTCTTTCTGGAATCCCTTCCCCACCTAAGCCCTGGCTCACCTGTCCTCACTGTCCCCACCCCCACCCCAGAGTACCAGCAGGGCTTCCACGAGATGGTGATGCTTTTCCAGCTGATGGCAGAACATGACCACGAGACCTTCTGGCTTTTCCAGTTCTTCCTGCAGAAAACGGTGAGGGCTGGGCCTGAGCTCAGGGACCACCTCCCTGCCACTCCCCAGACACCCCCTGGAGGTTAGGCAGGCAATGGGAGCCCTAGCTCTTTCCTCCAGTCCTGAAACAGCCCTCTGGGTCCCAGAGGAGCCTGGGCGGGCAGCACTCACCCCAGTGAGTTTAATGGGAGGTGGGCTGTGTGTGTTGCAGGCATCGAGTTGAGGAGGGGGCTGGAAGGGTGCTCTGGGTCCAGCTCTCGCCAAACCTTGAAAGAGTGTAACGGGCCAGTCCCAGGGATGGCTCCCTCTCTTGGCATTCCCCTCCCCAAACATGGCTCTGCTCCCACGGATCTTCCATGGCTCCCCATCTCCTCTGGAACAAAATCCAACAACCTTGGCCAGGCATTCAGGGAACATCTTTGGCCTTGCCTCTTACTGCTCCCTTCACATGACCCACACTTCAGGCCCACCAGGGGACTCGGGACTCCCCAGATGCACCCCATAGCGATCAGGTTGAGGGGTTTTGAAGGTGCTTCTCCCCCGAACACCCTCCCGGGAAAGCCCTTCCTCAGGATCTGTGAGAGCCTGTCCAGAATCGACCCTCATCCCTTGCTGCGTCCCTGCAACACTGCGCTCGCCGCTCTCCCCCTGTCCCGCACGGTTCCGACCCGCGGCGTGTGTGCGGAGGCACACCTGGGCTCACGGCACTGTGAGCCACACCCGAGACATCTCTGGATCCCCACCCCCACACACGTAGGTGCATACACACCTACAAACCAACACATCTACACACGCAGGTCACACCGACACAGACATGATGTGAGTGTGCGCACACAGACACCCGGGCTCGTAGAGACACGAGCCCTGCCTGGAGCCAGCCACACACACGGCCTCTGAACTGAGCTGTCGGTGAAGCAGGCCGGCCCTCAGGCAGAGAAAGTCGGAACCATCTTTCTCAGGGGAACAGCTGTGTTATCAAGATCGGCGTAGGCAAGAACCTGGACGTGCTCAACATCCTGATCAACTTCTTGGACCCCGTGTTTGCTGAGCACCTGAGTGAGTGGACCCCCGACTCAACCTCCTGCAAACGTACAGCTCCCTCCACAGAGCAGGCATGAGAAGGGCCCAGAACCCAGCCCCAGGCAGCAGTGCCCCATCCCGGCGGCGAGGGAGCAGGACTTCGGCCTTCTCTCTGGGCCCTGGGAGGAGGGTTCATCCAGATGGGGTTGAGCCTGGACAGTTGAGAATCCACCCCCAAACATTCTCGGAAGACCACTGGCAACCTGAGAGCGGGGCATTCTGGATTCCCCCGTGTGCTTACATGCTCTGCCGTTCGGCCTGTCTGTGCGCTTCTGCTCTAACACGTGCCCCGATTCCTGACCTCGGCCTCCAGGCTGACACCCCACTTCTCTCTCCACAGGAGGGAAGGGGGCGGGAACCGTGCAGTCCCTCTTCCCCTGGTTCTGCCTCTGCTTCCAGCGTGCCTTCAAGTCCTTCGACGACGTCTGGAGGCTTTGGGAGGTGAGTCTTCCTTGGACGGAAGGGCTAGGCCCCCACCCCTCCAGCGGGCAGGGGGAAGCCCTTTTCCTGGTTTCCCGACTTGGGATGGAGTTGAGCAGGTTGGGGTTTCTTGGGGGAAGTGAGGAAGTGAGCGCACGAGCACGTCCATCTGTCATCCTGTCGCATCAGGACCTTCTGCAGGGCAGCAAGGGCAGAAGGAGGGCCCCTCAGCCCTTGCGGGTGGAGGCCAGGCCTGCTGTCCTGCCACCCTGCCCAGGCAGGCCTCCCTCTGCTCCACATCCCCTCACCCCTGGAGAAGGAGGGGCCCCCCAAGGGCAGGACAAGGTGCAGTTCTTTGATCCGATGCCATCAGTCCATGAACCTCCCTGGGAAGAGACTCACTACCCACTTCTGCTCTGCCCGGCCCAACACTCAGCCCAGCATTCAGCGCCCCACAAGTCAACTCCCACCCACCTTACCCCTCCCTCATGGCCTGCTGGTTTCCATGCCCAAGTCCATGGCCACCCCCAGACCTTTGGGGACACCCCTGGGATGGTGGGCTTATCAACCGTTGCTTTGCCAAGGCTCCTCTCAAATGCTTTGGATAGTCACCGGGTCATTCTCCCTCCTTCTCCTCTTTCCCCTTCCTCCCTCCCTCTCCCTTTCTCTTTCCCTCCTTCCCTCTCTCCTCCTCTCCTCCTCTTCCTTCCATCTAGCTAATGAAGTCCGGGCAGCTTTTTCTCTGAGTCCCCCAGTAGCCAGCACAATGCCTGGGATCCCCAGAGGTAGCACTTCCCTGAGTGAATGAGGGAGTCAGCAGGGAGGCCCAGGGACGGCTGACCCGGGGTGGGCCTGTGGTCAGTGGGCCTCACCATCCGAAGGGCCAGGAGGCCCGGGCTGAGACTCCCGGGCCGCCTGCAGGTTCTGCTGACAGGGAAACCCTGCAGAAACTTCCAGGTGCTGGTGGCCTACAGCATGTTGCAGATGGTGCGCGAGCAGGTGCTGCAGGAGAGCATGACCAGCGACAGCATCCTCCTGGTGAGAGCACCTCGGGCTGCGCCGGCCCCCCCAGCCCCCCTCAATGCCATCCCGGCCCTTGGCCCCTGGCAGGAACTGTGATGCCCTGAGCACGGTGCTGGTGCTGATAGAGACCAGCTCACGTAAGCCCATGACAAGCCGGAAGCAGAGGGACCGTAACCACCACAGCAGCACCCCGAGTTAGCATAGGAGGAAACTGAGGCCTTGAATGCTTCTTAACCTCTAGGTTTACTGCCTCACAGTTAACCCTCTGGGCCCTAGGGTCCCCTATGCAAAAGACCGAGAGTTTTCTGACATTTCTAAAAAGCAGCTGGAGTCTAGGTTAAAAAAAATCTAGGGCAACAGCCCAATTATAGAACAAGGTCTCCTTAGAAACTCCTGAGACCCTCAGTGGAACTCTGGTACTCCTTAGGGCCCGTACGAAAACGACATTTACCATCTCCCCCCAATACCACATTACAGTGGTGAAATTCGGGCACTGTGCCAGGCTGGTTGGGAAGAGATCAGGTGGCCCCGGCGACTGCCGTGAGCAGTGGCCTTGTCCCCGGGAAGTAGCAGGCAGCCGCCTGTGCCCAGGGAGACCTGCTTCCACCCGGCTTCCTCTCCTGGCACAGGCCTGCAACAACCTCATTGACCTTGACGCTGACGTGCTGATCTCTGCTGCCTGCTTGGTGTATGCTGAGCTCATCCAGAAAGATGTAAGTGGCCCTGATTATTTGTCTTCCTTGTCCAAGAAGCCCCCTTGGATTTTCCAAGCCCAGCTCCGGCACATGGCAGGCTATTTGGCTTCAGAGACAGGGTTTGTGCCTCGTTCTCTGCCGCAGCCCATGGGTGCTGCTCGGCACGGTGGCCTTGCTGTTTGCATATGCAACTCCCGCCTTCGCAGGGAGACCGTGCTGCCCAACGACGGGGCCCTCATCCCTCTGTTCCCTGCATCCATCCCAGCGGGTCGGGCACAGGGCTGGGCCCCCAGGGGTTCAGTGGAATATCACCGGCTGGACAGACTGAAGAATGAGAGCAACAGAACAACGTCTGTCCACCTCAACCTGCCAGAACCCTCCTCTTTCCCAGGTTCCTCAGCCATTAAAGGACTTCTTTCTCTGAGGACTCTCGCAATGGACAGATGCCCTCGACGGACGGGACGGAGGTGGTTCCTCAGCCGTGAAGTCCGACGGGGCGTTGGGTGAGGGTGTAGGTAATATAACCACACTAGAAACAGCGTCTGGAGTCGCAGGTTGTGGTGGGCAGGGTGTCTCCTGGGGACGCGTGCGGGCAGAGGGGACGGTTGGATACAAAGAGAGGCCTGGTGGGCGAGCAGGGAGATGGCGAGGCTAAAGGGGGGCAGGCACCCCTGCTCCATCCCTGGGCCAAGTCTTGAGGAGAAGCCCTGACCACAGGACTTTGCACACACTCCGCCTTTTCCCCCTTACGCCCGACGCTGTGGTCACACACTCAGTAGTTCTTCCCGGGCTTTCCCTGCAGTCTGTGGAAGGACACAGCCCAGGTCTCTGGCTCGCAGGCCATTCCCTTCCTGGTTTCAAAGCCTCACAAGCACACCCTCACGTCTCGGCCTGGAATGCCTCCTCGGACTAAACTCTCTCCTTCAGCCTTACTCAGTCCCTCCGGAGAATGCCCCCTGGTCCCTGGCCCAGGCACGTCAGTCGCCCCCCTGGGCAGAGGCTGTGCGTCCCACCCTTCCCAGATGGTGCCACGGCCCGGAACCCCCTTCCCAGCCTGCTCGTGCTCCGAGGGTGCCTCGGGGCAGACTCGAGGATTGGCCAGAAGGAGCTGAACTCACAGAAGGGTCGGGGCTGGCCAGGTGCCCCCATTTCTGCTCTGCCTGTGCACACGTGCATGCAAACACACACACACACACACACGCACGCACACACACCAGCCCAGTGGCTACACCTTTACAGAGGGGCTGATGGATGGGCAGGAAGAACGTACGCCACACAGGAAATACCGTCTTGGGAACATAAACCAAGAAGTGAGATACCCGAACTTACTCACGTGCCTTCCCGCCTGGAAAGTGCTAGCTCTTTAGCCATGCAGGAAAGACCCTGGTGGGGGGACCAGGGCCCCACTCTTCAGCAACACCCCTCTTCAGCACGCACACAGTGGCCAAGAGACTCAGAGCTAGCCATGGATGGGGACTGTCACTTGAAGGGAAGGAGACCAGACACTAATTGGGAATGTAGTGCTTTCTGAGTGATGGTCACTGAGAGTGACAGGATGGGAGCAGAGAGGGGGGCAGTTGGGGAAGAGGGAGAAGGATGGTTAGGCCTCCTTCTGAGGGCCGGGGTCACAGCAAAACCAGGGGATCCTTCCTGCCCACGTTCCTGGCATACGTTCTCTAGGAACAAAACCTTGTTTTTATTTGACCAAAGAACCAGAGTAAAAGATAACTTGGTGTGCCAACTGTGGCCTTGGGAAGAGTCCAGAGAAACGTCAGATGTGCTTTTCCTAAGGCATCCTTTGGCCTGGTGGCATCAGTTGGCCTATGATTGTTGGCTGAGACATATACACCACACCAGACATCTATTCCAAAACTTAAAAATTCGAGAACTCACTTTCTAGACCAATGGTTTTCAAACCTGTTTGTAAAATTGTGTGCTGCTAAAACCACGGTTATACAATCTTTCTCAGGAGCCCCGTGTTCGAAGTGGGGGTGGGGAGCCCAGGGCCCTCCTCCCTGTGATCCCCCTCAACCCCCCCCAAACCTCACGTCATTCCCTATGGTACCTCCAAAGAAACTCTGGCCTCCTGGGAGCGTGTTTGACACCTCTGTTGGTCTTCAGCATAAACTGGATTAAGTCCTGACACTGAATTGATCCAGGTTCAGCTAAATGTCAGGCGATGGTAGTGATGGGAGCAAAGATCTCAGAAGAGCAGACTTCTCCTGGCTCATCTGCAGCACCCCTGGCCAGTGGAGTGCGGATTAGAATCTTCCCACAGGGCTGCTGAGCCCAGGCTTCTCCTCACTTCGTTTATCACTTTCTCACCCAATGTCATGTTTTTCTAGTAAAGGCCAGTCTGGAGATAGAACTATGGGAAGCTTTGAAATCTGAGAGCCTAAGTTCCCTTTAGCATAGAGACCGTGCTGGTTTAAATCATTTGTTATTCCAACACACATTTATTGAATCCTGACTGTGAGCTGCCCACTGTCCAGGCACTGAGAACTCAAGAGTGGGGTGAAGAGAGACACAATCCCCAATTCCGGGTCACGTAGAGTTGAGTGGGGACCAGATAACCACCTTAAAGAATGTATAATTGCACATTTTCTTTTTGTGCCTTGAAGGAAAGGAACATGGTTCTATGGGAGACGATAACAGTTAGTGGTGGTGGTGGTGATGTCAGCAATGAGGGTGTGATGTCATGGTGGTGCTGGTGATGTCAGGGTCATGGTGGTGATGTCACATGATGATAATGGTACTAATGGCAAGGTGATCGTGGTGTAGGTGGCAGGATAAGCTTTGGTGATGATGACCGGGACATCAGTGAGGTTGGTGGTTGTCAGTGATGTTCTTGGTTCCCATGGTATGGTATGGATGGTGACAGAGGTGTGACGTCATTGATGATGGTGGAGGTGGTGGTCGTGGTGATGTCAGGGGTAACACTGGTGGCAGACGTGTAATGTTGAATCTGGCAGCGGTGGTGGTGATGGTTCAGACTTCCGTTCCGTCAGCAAAAACTCACTGAGTACCTCCAAGGGCAGCTCTGTGTTGATGCTGGTGGTGATGGCAATCCATCATGGTGGAGATGAAAGTAGTGATAAATTTATTCCTAACACACTTCCCATGAGCAAGACCTAAATATAATATTTTTAAATAAGTCATGGTGGCCATGAGCTTCGGAATAAAGAAAAACAGAAGCCCCTGGGCCCTATCCAAGCTCTCCAACACTTGGTCCTGGGCTTGATAGAAAAGTCTGGACTGGCTGTGTTTCTTCATGACCTCACCAACCCCCCCTCCTCCTTTCATTCTTGTTCGAGGCCTCTTCCCCAGAGGGGACTCCTTCTCCCCTCTCTGACTACCTTCAGTGACCCCAAGCCCACTCTTTATTCCGGGGCCAGGATAATGGCTCTCTACCGCGAAGAGCTTTGCAGAGGCCGTATATATAAAGATCCGAGTTCTCTGGGCCACAGAGCCTGCGTGTGTCAGACTCAGAAACCCAGGCTAGCCTGCAGCTCCAGACCTTTGTCCAGGGAGGGGGAAAGTCTCCTCCTACCTGCAGGAGGAAGGCCCCAGCTAAGGGACGGGGCCTCCACAGCGCAGGACCCAACCTCACTGACCAGACTCGAGGCTGGAGCACTGGCCTCTGAAGAGGACAAGACAGGAAGGAAGACGGGGAGAAAGAAGTGAAAGAAGGAAGTAGTGAAATAGGAGCTTGTGAGCTTTCTTCCTCAGCTAACTAAAGGTGGTCACTCACGTCCAGAACCATCCACAAAGCCAGCGGTGGGGGTTGAACATGGCAAAGTGACAAACCGGTCCTCAAGGCTGCTGCTGCTATTCCTCCTCCCTCGCCGCCCCCCCACACACACTTCAATTCATCACCAAGTCCTGCCAGTGGTCCCCCTGCATGGACCAGCCGCTTGGTTCTGAAGCTGCTGGGGGAGGGTAGGTGGCTTGTCCTGCCCTCTGACCCTCTTCCTTCTGGGTGGAAGCAGGCGGGGGGTTGCAAGTCCAGAGCTGCTCAGACCTGGGGCCTGAGCCAGATCCCCACCGAGAAGCCTCTGAGAAGCCGGCCCCCGGGCTCTGGAGCTGCAGCCCCCACCCCCAAAGGACAAGGCAGCGTCTTCCCCAATCCCACCTTCCCGCGGACCCCTGAGGAACCTGAAGCCCCAGAGGGAGGGGTCGGCACAATGAGGAGAGGGCCGGAGCTCCAGGAGGTCAGGAGCGGGGCGGGCAGTGTGGCCCTGACCCAGTCCTCACAGCCGCCCTCACTGAGTCAGCGCTGTGCCCCAAGCCCTGTGCGGAGCTCTTCACAGGCCGCCTCTCCCAGAACCTCATGCAGAAGACAGACGCCACCAGTACCCTGTCTCTCCTGCTGAGGAGCCGCAGGTGCCGGGTGCAGAGTCGGAGACTGAGTGCTGCCAGGCGAAGCCCAGAGCCCACACTGTTACTACCCTGGGAGCGGTTCCGGGGGAGCCCCGCTGAGCACCCCCCAGCCGGCTCGCAGCCTCCCCCAGGTGCGCCTTCTACCCCACCCCACGGCGCACACCCGGGTCCCCGTCTACTGCTCTGCAGTGCAGACCCCCCACCGCACAGGCAACCCCTGCCCTTGGCAACCGAGGACCCACGGGGGGCTGACATGTTCCAGGGCTGGACCACTTGAGGAGCGTGCAGGAGGCTCTGTCCCACCTCCCTAACCTGCCGCAGAAGTTTGGAGAAGGCCCATCTGAGCCATGTTTATTATTACATCTTGTTTTGCAACAAAGTTCAGGCTGCTCTGGCCCTTCCTTCTCCAGGACAGGGGCTGAGCTGGGGCTCTGGAGTTATCAGGACGTCGGTGTGCAGGGGTGAGTGTTAGGACCCAAGAGGGGCTCCTGTGCTTCTCAGCAAGGCACAAAATGGCCTCAGCGAAGCCTGGGCACCTAGAATGAGCCAGCCTCGTGGTGTGGGAGAGGAGCGTGGAGGAGAGCTGCACAGGACTAGTTCCCTCCGCCACCCCAGCCCCTGCAGGCCCCTCTCTGGACCGGCCCCTGGCAGGACGGTGGGGGAAGACCAAGGTGGGGAGAGGGGAAGTTCCCGTCGGTGCCAAGTGCTGGCAGCTTATGGGCCACACCACCCAGGAGGGGAAAGGAATTACTTCCAAAACCTTGAACAGAAGCACTAAGAGCCACACCGTCTTGCCAGAGCCCGGGGCCACTGAGCCTAGAGTGAGGAGAAAATTAGCAGCAACTGGAAATGAGGGAGGGGGATCAAGGGAGGCATCCGGAGGCTGGGGGCAGGGTAGGAAGGTAGAGTGATAAGCAGTAGCTTTGAATCTTGGCTGCACAAGAATCACCAGGGAGCTTCTAAAAATATCCCATGCCCAAGGCCCACTGCTGAAATCCGAATCTCTGCAGGTGGGTCAGGATGCGGGTGTTTTTTAGAAGCTCCTTGGGAGATTCCAGTGTGCAGTCAGGAGTGAGAACCCTGGAGCTCAGAGCAGGTGCTGGCTGGAGGGGGATTGGTGGCTTAACACCGTCCTTCTGCTCCAGATGGGAAGGGACTTGCCCAAGGTCACACAGCAAATGGTTTATGGTCTGGAGAGGACAGGAGTGGCTGTGCAGGGCACTATCCTGAATGGATACTGTGGCCCAAAGTCCACAGGGTCTCTGCAGCCAACCCCCATGCTGGTCCCATCCTGGACCACGCAGAAGCCTCCAGCCACCCCCGCCCCACCTCCCCACCACACAGGCCTGCAGCTGCATGACTCTAGAATTAAGCATTCCAACTTCTTTTCTGCACCAGCACATAAAAGAATCTCTTTAGGGAATTAATAAGTGCCCAAGTCTCAAAGGCCTGACCCTCACCTGCAGTGATATGCAAATGGCACCTGAACACCCACAGTGCCTCGCTCTGAAGCTGGGAGCAAATGGTATGCAAATGTATGCAATCATTATGCAAACAAGGGCAGCCCCGGATTAATGGCCTCGATCCTTCAATCCGACAGCAGCTGTCTCTACGTACAGGCATGGCTGACAGGGAGGGCTGAGCTGTCTCCTGTCAGAAGCATCCTGAGGAAGGGTCAGGCCTGCTGATGGTCTTCTCTGAGAAATACGGGGCGGGGCAGGGTGGTGAGGGGGGGGATATCGGGGGAGGGGTCTGCCAGGCAGGGGGATGTTCTTCCCAGACTGGCTCCTTGCCCAAGTCCCAGGTTCAAGGTCATCTGTGAGCTCTGGAGGAGAGAGGTGTTGACAGGGACGGTGGAGGTGAATGAGGCAGTGGGAGGGGTGACAGTGGAAAGGATGGGATGGAAATAGTACACAGCTGAGGGGATGGCAGGGGAGGAGGTGAGGGTGGTGAAGGTTCTCGTAATGGGGGTGATGACGGGGCTGGAAAAGGGCTGGGAGGGGACAGTAGTGGCAGTGGTGGGGACAGTCATGGCGTTGGCAATATCACATGCAACACTGTGGGTAAAGTGGTGATGACAGAGGTCATGTTAACAGTAGTCATGAAGGATGGGGCGCCTGGGTGGCTCAGTCGTTAAGCGTCTGCCTTCGGCTCAGGGCGTGGTCCCGGCGTTCTGGGATCGAGCCCCACATTGGGCTCTTCCACTGGGAGCCTGCTTCTTCAGACCTCTCCCACTCCCCCTGCTTGTGTTCCCTCTTCTCGCTGGCTGTCTCTCTCTCTCTGTCAAATAAATAAATAAAATCTTAAAAAAAAAAAAACAGCAGTCATGCAGGAGAGGATGGCAGTGAGGATGGGAGGCTGTGGAAGTCCTGAGAAGGGGCACAGTGATGCAGGGAGTGTAGGGAGAGAAAGAAGGGCAGTGGCCAGTGATGACGGCCTTGGTGCAGTAACAGAGGCAGGGGTGGAGGGCGGGGGCGGTGACGGTCACCGTAGTAGCCAGTATGAAATAAGAGCTGAAGTGACAGAGAAGGTGACAATGGGAAGAGGAGTTGGCGAAGGTGGGCTCTCAGAACTCTTAACCTCAGGAGGGGAGGGCGTTGAAGAACCTGCCAGACAAAGGCAGGGGGACAGGGAAGGAACTTGAAGGGGAGATACAAGGTCTGCTGTGCTTGCGGGAGGGGGCGAGGCCCCTAACCACAGACTTGGACCCCTGACTTCTCTCTCCTCGGCAAGGACTCCGCTACAAACCCCCGTGCCACGCAGGCAGAGTGACGTGATGCCACTCAGGTCCAAGCCATGCAAGTGACCAGGGTGAGCCATGGTTGGGGCAATAGCAGCTCCCACTGGGTTTCGGTCGTCTCCTCTCTGAAATGGAGGAAGTGTGACACCCAAGTGAAGGGGTGAGTTTGTTCTCTCCTTCTGGGGCAGCAGGGGCCCTGTTCTCAGAGACCCCTGTGGCTGATGGCAGGGTGACATGCAGGAATGAGGTGACTTTATTGAGTGGGGAAGGAGGGGTGAGTGTCAGGGAAGGAGGGGAAGGAGGGGTGAGTGTCGGGGAAGAGAGCACATGCTAACCGAGGCTCGAGGCTCGAGGCTCGGGAGACACTGACAAGTGTCTCCGCAGGAGAGCACGGAAATGCCTGGTGTCGCTCCCACCCCATGGTCAGATCCTCTGCTCTTCTCCATCCCCCTCACCGCAGCTCCTGTCCCTTCAGTGAAGGCTTACAGAGCTGTCTGCCTGACACTAGCCTCCCAGCTCTAGTTCCTTCCTAAAAGGCCACCCCCGACGCGGGCACAGTGGAAATGCTTTAGTCCGTGGGCTCCGAAGTCAGATTCCAGGCAGGAGTCGGGTGAGGCTGGACATAAGCCTCTTTGAGCCTCTGTTTCCTCACTTATAAATTAGGAATAAAGATACCTTACGGATTATAGTAAGATGTCTATAAATGCATTTGGCCCAGCAAACATCAGCTCAGAGAACCCATAGTTGTCGGTAAGACACTGCAGGAGTAAGGAGCACCCATTTTCGTTTATTCTTTAACCCAAGAAGCAGTAGCCACAGGAGAGAAGGGATCTCCAGGACCTGCGACTTCCCACAGCTCTAAGCCTCTGAGATAAGCCCCTTCCTCCTCCCTCCAGTGGGACCTGCACTTGCACGTTAGTCCTGCAGAGGGCGCCCCGCCTCCACGAACCGGGACTCTACCCTGAAGGCCAGGCTGCTCCAGCCAGGAGGCAACCCGCCCAGAGTCCCTCTGCCATCTCAGCCCCTCTCTGGCTAGATGGAGGGGTTGCAGGGGAAGAAGCCTGGTCCCGTGGGCCACAGCAGCTCTGGGGGACTGGAAGGGGAGCAGAGGGAAGGGATCTGTTGTTCTTGGCTCTCAGAGGGCCTGAGCCTTCCACCCTGGCTGCAGATTAGCTGAGAACCTGCCATTAGCTTAGAACGGAGGAGCCACTGGGATCCCCTTGGAAGCATCTCTTGACAGCTCCAGAGCCCCATGAGCAGGTGCAGTGAGCACCACACTCTCAACCATGACCCCTTTCTTGACTGGGAATTCCCCCTACACCCCTCCCAAACACACACACGGTGGTCCAGCATGATTCCCTGTGATTGATGACAGTCGTCCTGATGGCCTGTGTTTACGCAGGGTGGTCTGAGGAGAGCAGGACCTAGCAGAGTCATCTCAGAATGGTAATGAGGGCCACCCGGAGAGGACCTGTCAGCCTCCTCCCCAGGCCCAGGTCTTCATCCACACATGCCACATTCTGGCACACCCAGGATGCTGCTGGTCCCGCTAGCAAAGGCTCTGCCCCAGGACATGCCTGCACAGGGAGCAACTGCCCCGGCCCTGCCCTCCCACGACGGGACCAGCATCTGGGGCCAGGGCTCGGCACCAGTGCTGTCAGGGCCCTGTGTGGGGCTGGAGTGGGAGGCTGCCTCTCTTTTCTCTACCCACTTTCTAACACTACCTGTTTCACAGTGTGAACAACCATCCAAGAACCCCTCCCCTGTTTTCTACACCCAAGACCAGCAGTGTTCAGTAGAAATATAATGTGAGCAGTGCCTGGGTAGCTCAGTCCGTTAAGCCTCTGCCTTTGGCTCAGGTCATGATCCCAGAGTCCTGGGATCAAGCCCCACATCGGGCTCTCTGCTTAGCCAGAAGTCTGCTTCTCCCCCTCCTCTGCCTGCCACTCCCTCTGCTTGTGCTCTCTCTCTGTGTGTGTCAAATAAATAAATAAAATCTTTAAAAAAAAAAAGAAATACAAGGTGAGCCACAAATGCACCTCTTATTATTTTAATAGCCACATTAAAAAAGTAAAAACAAAAGTGAAAACATTTACTTAACCCAATATATCCATAACATTATTGTTTCAACTATGTAATCAATATAAAGATTATTAATGAGATTCCCACATTCTTTTTTTTTCCCACTAAGTCTTCTTCAAGATCTGGTGTGTAGTTTACATTTTTGGCACGTACGTCTTAATGAGGGTGAGCTGTATTTCAAGTGCCCAGTAGCCACTCATGGTAGTGGCTCCCGAAGGGGACAGTGCGTGTTAGCCGCTCACCCTGGACATCTTCCGGTCCCCAATCTCAGTGAATTTGTGTTGACTGGCTTACAGACTGGCAGTCTCCTAGGAATCCCCACAGCAGCAGGGCCGAGGGGCCTGATGAGCTCCGGTTTCTCTACTTTTGGTTCTCATAGCCGGGGGGGGGTGCTGGGAGCCTCCTGGGGGCCTGGAACCTGCTCATAGCCAGAAGGGCCGTCAGCCCTGCCCAGGGAGCCCCCCCCATCACAGGGGGCTGCCATCTGGTGCGGGCCCCACAGAAGGCACACCGGGAGTGCTCTTCAAACCCAGTCCCCAGGGCACTCACGGCACCAAGCCACATTCCCAGAGCTCCGTTGTCCTGACCCATCACCCAGCTGATGCCAGATGTCCCTCTGCCCTGCCCGAGGGGAGGGGCTTTGTGCAGCACGGAAGGGATGTTAATACATAGATGGTGGAAAGGAAAGCATAAGGAAAGAGTTCGGGAGAGGCCACAGTCTGTGCAAAGGTCTGGAGGTGGGTTCTGGCAGACAGGAGATGGCAGGGAGCCAAGGGGAAATGAGGGGAGAGAAAGGAGCAGCTGGTGGCCTTGGAGAGCATATGAGGGTGTGTGTGTGTGTGTGTGTGTGTGTGTGTGTGTGCGCGTGTGTGTGAGATGGGCACTAACCGCCAGTCTAGATAAGGTGGAACCACGGAAGTTTCTGAAGTCTGGCTTTGAGGCACAGCAGTCCAGAGCCCCTACAGAGAGAACCAACCGGGAAGGGAGTAGTGAGGAGGGAAGTAACTGCCCCAGGGTAGTTAATGTGGACTTGTGCCCTTCAGGCTTGGCTGGGGGTGGGGTGAGGCCCTCCTGTGCGGAGGTATGCAGAAAGAGGAGGCAAAGGCTGGGAGGTGGGCAACCCCGAGCCCCAAGGCTCCCTCCACTTATCTTTGGGAGGGCCTGAGCGGCGCCCACAGAGGGATCTCAGTGGCTTCCGTTTCTGCCCCAGTGAGTTGGGTGGGGTTTTGCTCACTTCCCTTCTCTTCTCTGGATTCCAGGGTCTGAGGTCTGAGCTGCAACACCGGCCTCCATCCTGCAAAGCCAACACATCCCCGCCTGCTGTGAACCAACGCTGGGCTTTTGTGACAATTTGAAAAGGCTGTCCCCTCTGGGTAGACGCAGCCTCTTGGCAGGTGGTGTCGTTGTGCCAAGCAAAAGGTGCCTACCATGGCTGGATTTCAGTCCTACACCTCCCCCCCTGCGAGGCCCAGCACACAAACCATATGGGCATACACAGCTGTCCTGCATAATTCCCAGTATTAAGGGAAACTGAACAAAGGTGACAAGTCGAACTTGAAAATCACAGGCAGCCAGAGATGAGACCTTTGCCCCCCTGCTTCCTCCTTCTCCCCTGGATCAGGGCCCAGAGCTATCAGGAATGGATGAGGGAGAGGCCCCAGGAGGGAGGACCCAGGCAGTCAGAGCAGCGAGGTCACAGGCCCTCCTACAAAGCCTGATACCTCTTGTCTCCCTGGAGCCAAGTGGAAACAGTCCTAGAAGGGAGGCGGGACAGGGTTTCACTGAGGCCAAAAGAGGTTGAAGGGCCTTCTGACGATGGTACTACTGATAAAATGCTGAGCGATGGGAGGCAAGGTCACAGCGCAGTGAAGACGCACCAGGCAGACCTCGGGAGCATCTTGGCCCTGAACTTGGGCATTCATTTTGCCCTTCTGAGTATCCATTCGCTCATTTGTAAAATGGGAATGATAGCGAGGGCTCTTCCCAGGATTAAAGACAGCAGTGACTGGAAGGCTCTCAGTGGTAGTTGTAGAAACTGGGAATAAAACCCCAATTCCCGGCTCAGGGAGAGGTGTGGACATTCTGCGGAGCTCCTTGGTAGATGAAGAAGTCTAGTATGGTAGAAAGGCCAAGTACCAGGCCTGCAGACCGGAGGAAGAAGGCTCAGAGGGGGCACCTTCCACGGCTATGGGGATACTGAGCCCATACCTCCTTCAGGACCCGGCGAGTGTGGCCTGCGAGGGCTCACTGTCCCTCCGCAAGAATTGCTCTCCTCCAAGGCCACACATCCTGCCCCCGGCAGTCCCACTCTGTGAGTGTGAGTCACGTGCCAATGGCTCATGCTTCCATCTGAGGTTGAGACAGTTGCGCGTGGGGATATCTGGGACTCCCCACCCTTCAGCTGCCCCCTCTGCCCCTCTCTGTTCGCTTCACCCTCCAAGGGCACGCCCCAAGAGCACGCACATCTAATGGCCGAGTCTGCTTCCTCCGGTGCTGGAACAAGTTACCGTAAACTTCTGTGGCTTGAAACCTACACACAAGTACACATATTTATTCTCTGACAGTTCTAGAGACCAGGAGGCGAAAATCAGCCTCAGCCGGGCTCAAGTCAAGGTGTCGGCAGGGCTGGTTCTGTGCAGAGGCTCTGAGGAAGATTTGTTTCCTTGCCTTTTCTAGCTTCCAGAGGCCACCAGCATCCTTGGCCCACCTCTGCTTCCAGGGTCATGTCTCCCATGTCCTCCTTGACCTCCTTGCCTCCCTTTTCAAAAAACCCTTGGGATGATATTGGGACTCACCTAACTAGTCCAGGAGAATCTCCCCATCTCAAGATCCCTAACTTAATCACGTCTGCAAAGTCCCTTTTGCCACATAAGGTAACATTCACAGGTTCTGGGGATTAGGATGGGGGGGGGGCTATTCAGCCTTTGACGCCAAGGAACCGAACCTATGCAAGCAGGCTTCTCCCCTTAAGCTGGAGGCCCACGGTGACATTGCTCACCTCCTTCCGACCACCCTGTTTGGCCTCTCCCGTGTCCCCAACAAGGGCAGTCTGATTCCGTCAGAGGATGGTGGCAAGGGTCTGGCTATGGAAGAACCGCCCTTGGATCACTCATCTCGGGGGTGTGTGATAACCAGCCACCAGAAGGCTTAAGCAGGCTGGGAAGGCTTCGGAGTCCAGGAAAGCCTCTCTAGCTGTGCACATCCGTCGTCTTTCGAGGCTCAGCTGCCCCAGCCCCGGCAGAGCGGTCGCCTCCTCTTGGGCCTCCCCCCCTCTCACTGGCGCCCCCACCGGTGCACACCCCCAACCTGCTGCATTCGTCTGTCGTGGTACATCTGCAATGTCCCCAGACTACGAAGATAGGTCTTTCTCATTTCCTCACCCCCCGTTGGTGCCTGGCATGGGAGCTGTTCCCCTGAAGAGCAGAGGCCTTGTCTGCTTCCACTCAATCAAAGAAATGCCTGCAGAACTGGGTCATGCCAAGCCAATCCGTGGCTCCCGAGGAGAAAAATGGAAGTACAAGGTGTCAGCTCCATGCCCTGGTGGTTCCATGTGAATCGGTGAGGGCCCACCTACGAGTGCATCAGTCTGGGGCTGGCAGCTGGCTGCCCCTGTCGGTTCACCTGCTAGCTCTCCCTGCCTCCGAGCAACTTGCCGACCTGGTCCCAGCTCACCTTCTCCCCAGCCCCAGAGACCTGCCAGCAGTGCTCCCATTGTCCATACTTTCCAGAATAGTCTGTCATCTCCGCATTGTCTCTCCTTCTCCCCATGAGTCCATCCTCTCTGGCTTCTGCCCCTTTATCATATGAAGACTGCCCTCCCAGAGTCACCAGCAGCCTCTGGGCCACCTCATCCAAAGGCGTCACTCAAAAGGCACTGACCAGAACAGGCTTCTCAGCTTCTTCCCACCCTGGGGCCCATGCCCTAGGCTTCCTGGTCTCTCTTCATAAGGGCATTCTCTGGCCCTGGACTGAACTTGGCCCCCACATGGGTCAGACGGGACGGCCAGGGGCCCTAACACCCCAGGAGCAACCCTCGACCAACAAGGGACGAGGACTGGTGCCTCCTCGCCCCTTGATTGGACGGTTCTAAGGCTGCTCCAGAAGCCAGAGGGTGCCCGCAACCCCCCCCCCCACCCCACAGCAGAAGCAGTAACACACCCTTCATGGTTTTCCTCTCTGCCTGGTCTCCCTGCCCCACCCCCTCACCTGCTTCCCGGGATCATCTCCCAAAAAAAGGACTTCACCCAAATCCTTACCAACGAACCTGTCTGCTGGGAAGCCGGGCTGAGGCCGCATCATGTCCCCCCGTCTCTGGCCACCAGAAGGGCTCCTCCATTCAGTCTTCAAGACCCTCGGTGACCCTGGCTGCGTCTGCCCCTCCTGCACCCCGTCTCACCTTCCCTGGACTCCGGCCACACAGACCTGCTCACAGTGGCCTGCACCGCCCAGAGCAGCGCAGTTCCAATCCGCTCAGGCTCCTGCCCTCCGCCTGGCCTGCCCCTTCCCCTGCCCCCTCCAGCACCTCTGCTTTACCCTCAGGGAGACCGCAGTGGCTGCCCTGTGGTCAGCCTTGTCAGCCGAGCCCCGGCTCCTGCGGGCAGCAAGGAAGCCCCTTGCCCTTGCCTTTGCCGGGTGGTGGGCTGAAGTCAGCCGGCACTGGCTTGGGAGCACCAAAGACATCTCTTCTCAGTTCTGCGTCAGTGACATTGGGTGGGTAGCTTGCAATCAGCCACGGGGACAGTATTTACACCATGAAGTCGGCAAAGGCTGCAAATCAAGGATTCCGTGTTCTTCAGAGAGCCTTCGTGGCCCGTGCCCCTTCCCGCGCCCCACAGCCCGTGGCTCCCAGGTGCGACGAACGCCTGGGTATGTCTGTGGGCTCCCAGCAAGGGCCCCTGCTCTGGGCTTCCCTCCAGGGTCAGGGCCGAATCAGCAGGAGGGGGGTCAAGGCACAGCATGGTGCCGGGATGCTTGAGGACAGGGGCTGGGGACCAGAGTGCAGCCTGGTGAGGGACAAGCTGAGCAGGGAGGAGTGGAAGACAAGGGCCTGGCGGGGGGGGGGGGGGGGGGGAGTGTTTGTGCATGTCTGTGTGTCTGTCAGCAGGGGGAGGGGGGTCTATGTGTGTCTGTCTGCGTGTGTGTATGAGTGTGTGTCTCTGTGTGTGTGTGTGTCTGCGGGAGGACTACGTCTGTGTTTCTGTGATGTGCCTACATGCGTGTCTGTGTGTCTCTCTGAATCTGTGTGTATCTACATGTGTGTCTGTGTCCACATGTGTGTGTCTGTACCTGCCCGCCTGTCGGCATATGTGCCTGTGTGTTTGCACGCGCGCACGTGTGTGTGTGTGTGTGTCGGTGTAGAAAAGAGAGACACCAAGAAAAACAGACACTTAAGAAAAACAGGGACAGCAAGGAAGAGCCCAGGAGAGAAGAGAAAGACGTGGAGAGAGGAAGCGAACAGACAAAGCCAATGCCGTACACAGAGGGGGAGAGAAGAGAGTGAGACGAGGGAGAGAGAGACTGAGGCAGAGCAGAGAGATAGGACAGCTTGATGAAGAGAGAGGACAGAACCGGGAAAGCCCAGGGCAGCAAGAGAAGAATCAAGGGACAAGAAGGGGAACTCAGGAGGGAGAGAGAGCAGTGCTAAGTGCAGTAGAGGGGAGGCGGGGAGGGCGGCCAGGTTGGGGGAGCCCCGCCACTGCCACCGCATGGACACCTCCTCGGGGTGTCAATCAACTACGTGACCTGGAGATGCAAACGTTTGATGGCTTCTTCAGTTTAGGCACCGCCTTCCTCCATAATTCAATAATGCAGTGCCCAATTACTCACATGACGAGCGATTTTAAATTAGGTAAAAAATATTTAGGCAATTAAATTGCGAAGTGATTTGATTATTTCTGAAAGAAATTCCTTCATAATGCTCCCTTGAGTTTTTAATTCCGGCCTTTTAAACCAGCCAGAGGAGGGACCTGTCGATCTACAGCTCTGCCTGTGGGCTCTCCCCCACGGGATTGGGCACATCCTCGAGGGCAGGTTCCCCAGATTCACCCCCTCCCCCTTCGCCGGTGCTGTGACCAAGTCAGCTTGCACTTGCACAGTATTTGCACACCTTTTCCCAGTTCTGCAAGCAGGGGCATCATGCTGGTAGCTTGAAATTGGTCCGGGGTGGGGGGGGGGCGTATCTACACTCTGGAGATTGACAGCTGCTACAAACCAGTTCTTTTTTTTCTTTCAGGTGAGTTCCTTCGCGCCCCTCCCCCACCGCCCAATCTATGGCTCCCAGGTATGCTGGAGCCGGGCATTTGCTCAGGGCCCAGGTGTGAACCTCCCTCAAGGGGCAGAGCAAAGGCCTTGGGGGGAGGTCGAATGGCAGCACCGGGGTCTAGGTGGGCGTGCTGGGTCCTCGTGCCTCCCCTCAAGGCAGTATGGTCTGGAGGGAAGGGCGCTGGCCCGAACGACAGGCAACCTCAGAGAACCCTGCGTGTCGGTCAGGGTAACCCAGGCCTGCCAAGGGAAGTGGCTGGCTCTAGGTCACCAGTAACACGGATGGTATGGGCCAGGCTGGCTCCTGGGCTCCAGCCTATGGCCTCTCTGCTAGCCTAAGAGAGTCCCGGAAAGTTGGTGTTATTTCTACATATGGAGCTGTTCTGTTGTTCTGTTGTTATTTATAGCAACTCAGGAAGCTGAGTCCTGGGAACTGGTGGCGTTGGAGCTGCCCACCTTGAGGGACTGGGGGGTAGGCAGGGAAGTGGGCTGGCTGGTAGCCTCCCTTCATGCAAAGTCATTCTTTGCTGGTCCCACAGTAGGACAGAAACTAGAACTGAAATGTCTGCCCAGAAAATGGGTCTTCCTGGGATCTGTAAAATCAGTGGCTTCTTAGGGACAGAGTATCTGCCCCTATGCCCTGACTCTGGCCTTCTCGGACACTGCAGGGGCTGTCAGATGTGGTTCCTGGAAGAACCCCCTCTACTGACTGCCCCCCCCCCACACACACACACGAGGGCATGCGCACATCTGTCTGTCAGCTCAGGCTGCAGGTGCACAGACCGCAGGCCCACTGAGGCAGGAGGAATGGGCAGGGAGCATAGTGACCCATCCCGCCTGCCTGCCTCTCCGCTCTCCACTCCGGGACCAGGTCTGAGTGTGTGGAGAGGCTCTGGCGCCCTCTGCTGAGGATCACGGGGCCCGCAGGCCACATGGGACCCAGCTAGAGCCAGTGCCGCAAACCGCCGGGTGGGGACAGGGACAAGGACTGCCCTCCATGGAGTGTAGGAGGAGGGAAAACCAGAAGCTGGGTCCCTTCTGCCCTGAAAGCTGCCAGGACAGAGGGTCGGGCTGTGCAGCCACTACCCTGACCGCAGCAGGGGCGTACCGTAGAAACATCTCAGATGCTCAAAACCAGCCTGAGAGCTCAGGACACAGCCAGGCCCCAGCGAGTGTCCCAGGCTTTAAGCCCATGCGACAGAACTGCAGCCCGGGCTGGAAAGACTGTTCTTCCTGCTCTGGAAATGCCGGCGCAGACGCTCAGTCTTGGAGGCAGGAGAGTTTGATGGTGATGTAGGTGGGCTTGGGAGCCAGATAGATACAGGCAGGGTGCCAGGACGGCCCCCCACTGGCCCTGTCACCTTGGCTCCTACCCTCTCCAGGCTGCCGCAACCTCATCCCCGAAATGGGTGGAGACAACACAGTTTCTGTGAGGAGGAAGTGAAATTTCATACAGAGCGCGGCCCAGGGCCTGGCACATAGTGGCACGCAATTAATGTGAGCTCTTGTCACTATGGTCATGTCCCTTGCCGTGGGCCCCCGAGGGCTGAGGGCATGGTGTCGTCAGAACCTCTGCAATGGGAGCCACATCTTTGCAGGAGGCCAGTGACAGACCGTCAGGTTCCTGCCAGAAACACCAGGAGCGAGCACCTGATGGACACCAGTGCTCTCTCCCCTGGGACGGCCCTTCACTGCTTGTCTGCGGAGCGGCCCTCGCTGGGCCAGGCTGACGGTCCAGGCCTCCTCTGGGGCCACCAAGAGGCAGTCTGTCTTGCAGGGGAACCTCCAAGTCACGATCCTTGGAAGCCGTCAGTATCACGTTTTCTGCCCTGTGAGAAGACCAGTTGGTGAGAGGGGACAGTGAGGCTGACCTGCAGGACAAGTGACATGTGCGGGCGTGCAGAGGCCCTGGGGCTCACAGACCCCCGGTTCCTGATGTCGCTCATGCACGCCTGTGGCCCAGCCCCTCCTCCCACTCAACTCTTGGACTCTTACTTAAATTCTGTGGGATTCCAGGATCCTTCCAATAAATCCCACTTACGGCAGAAGCTGGTGTGAACGAGACTTCTGTCACTTGGAAGCAAAAGGGCAAGGACGTGCTCCTCTGGCCCCTTGGTGCCCCTGCTCGTGGCTGCCTCTCTCCCTCCTCACTCACAGACGCTCCTCCCATCCCACACTTCTGTACCTTCCCTACCCTAAAAGGGGAAAGCTGGGCTTTTCCCCTTTTGCTTTTATTTATTTTTTAAGTTTTTATTATGTTATGTTAGTCACCATACAGTACATCCCTAGTTTTTGATGTAAAGTTCCATGGTTCATTATTTGCGTATAACACCCAGTGCACTGTGCAACACGTGCCCTCCTTACTACCCATCACCAGCCTATCCCATTCCCCCACCCCCCTCCCCACTGAAGCCCTCAGTTTGTTTCCCAGAGTCCATAGCCTCTTGTGGTTCATTCCCCCTTCGTTTACCCCCCTTCATTCTTCCCTTTCTTCTCCTACCGATCTTCCTACTTCTTATGTTCCATAAATGAGTGAAACTGTATGATAATTGTCTTTCTCTGCTTGACTTATTTCACTTAGCATGATCTCCTCCAGTCCTGTCCATGTGGATGCAAATGTTGGGTAATCATTCTTTCTGATGGCTGAGTAATATTCCATTGTATATATGGGCCACAACTTCTTAATCCATTCATCTTTTGAAGATGTCCCTTTTGCTTTTAAGAAAGATTTTATTCAAGTGTAACACATTTCCTTGAGTCTCGATCTGCTGAGGTATAAATTTGCTTTCTAACTGCCACCCTCCTGCCGCCCTCAGCTCCGCTGAAATCCCTTCTCCTGCTGGGCCGCAGGGCTCTCAGTGATGGCTGCAGCACACAATTCCCCGCCCTCATCTATTGGAACAATCTGGTTTCCGTAACCAGAACCGAGAGGGGTTCCTGCTCACCCCCGGCCGGCATCCCCACCTCTACTCAGCCAGAGAGCACTGACCCCCAGAGGCACGGTCCAGAGCAAGGGGAATCCTGCTACACCCATCCTCCCGCTCTCTCTTCCGGGGATCCCTGGGACATGTGGGGGGTGCAGGAGAGGGAGGTGAAAGCAAATCTCACAAGACTGTCCTCCCGTGGGTGGATCCTCACTGCTTCTGTGCTCCTCCGTCTCACCCTCTGTTCAAAAGCTGGCTCCCTCCGGAGGACCTGTCCACAAAGGCGTCCTTGGAAGCCCTGCACAAGGTCTGCCTGGGCTGGGCACCAGCGTGTGTGTGGGCCTGAGCTTGGCCCGCACACACGGCTCTCTCCACCTGCTGTCTGTCTCCCATTCCCCTTTCCCAACTCAGACGCTTCGGAAGTGTATCACAGAGTCCGCAGACACCCACCTGGGCTATGACATGCTGGTCTGCCTTACTGGAAATTCCCTGTGGCTTCAGGGAGAAAGAGCAGCCCTCCCCCGAAGAAGGGAGAGAGAGGCCCCATCATGAACACAGCACTCCGCACATGGCAGACTACTCTCCCCCACCCCTGCCCCTTGCCCTCCCTGTGGGAGGCCGTGCTGGGTGATGAGAGAGGAGCCAGTGCAGCCCCCTCGTGATTCCTGCCGCAGGGAGACGATACAGCTCCGCTGCTCGCTGGCAACTCTCTGAGCGTGGGGACACAGGGTCCCTCATGTTATTTGTACTCAGTTTTGGGTCTTAGCTGCATTCCAGAACAGAAGGAAAAGTCCCACGCAACATCCTGTCACACTGGTGCAGGGCTCTCCTCCTGCCCAGATCCCAGCTGAATTGATCAGATGAATATAAAGAAGGGAAAGCCTGTGCTGGCCTGGAAGCCAGGGCAAGTGAATCCCCGTGCCAGGAATGCTGGCGATCTGTGGAAAAGGGCCAAGATCCAGATTGAAGGGAGACCCCCAAGGACTGGATCACAATTCCACTTTCTGAGAAAACAAAAGCTTCCCTCATAAGGAGCGAGTAGATGAGATGCTGACAGCATTTGCTGGCTGCCCCTGAATTTGGAGGGCAGGTGGGAAGCATGGGGCTTGCAGACAGGGTGTCATTTGGAAGATGTAGCAGTGCTGGGCATCAACAGCACTTGGGAGGAGCTCACTGGGAGGTCTTGGGGTGTCCATAGTTGCTAGGCCAAGTAGATAACTGGTGGAAGCTCCTCCGTGGGTCAGTGTCTCCCTGATGCCTCATCTCTCCTGTCCCAACAGGGTGGGCACAAGTCTTGTCATGGCTTCGTCGGTTACCTAGAGGAAGGGCATGACATACAGCTTGCCCTGGAGCACAGGCAAAGTTCCCCACGGAGCCTGCCCCCTGCCAACATCCACCCCTTGCCCTCAACTAGATCCCTGAGCTCTTAATGTCCCTTGGAAGCCTTGAACTGAGTGGAGAAAACAGTGTGTATGTGCACACAACACACACACACACACACACACACACACACACACACACACACACATGCACACACACCCTGGAGCCAGTGAGACCCACAGGTTGACTCAGGCAATGAATGGGGGTGACATACATCACAGACAATTTGTATTCACAGCCACCCAGTGACATGAGTTTGCATTAACCAGTCCTTCAGCCTAAAATATGGTGGGACAATTGGAAAAACATCCAGGTGGATGGTGAGCTAAAGAGAATCTCCTTCTTTGCCTCTTGTTTTGGAGAAAATAATAAGATTTTACAAAATACTCATTTTTTGAAGGAGGAGTAAAAGCAAACACACACCCACAAGCGCACACCCACATGCAAACACATGCTTGCAAACACAGTCTTTAGAAAGATTCTGTATCATGAAAGGAAAAGATCGTGTCCCTCAAAAGACAGAGAAAAATAATTCTGTTGAAAAAGGCTTATCACAGAAACATAAGTAACTTTCAGGCCACAGTTGCTTTGTACTCAATTCATTTAATTAAAATGTGAACTCTAAGAAAGGAGAGTGGGAAACAACATGGAAAGAATGAAACAAGAAGGCTGCTGGCTGAGAAGCAGGTGGAAATCAAAAGCAAACCATACCCCAAAAAATCTATAAAAAAACCCCAAAAAAGCAGCAGCAAAATTTGAACTTGAATTTTGATGGTAAAGAACAGAACCAAAACCACAGAAAATTGAATCTGCAAATATGGAAGATAGGAGTTCTCCAAGAATGCTCAAAGGGATAAAAACAATAGAAGACAACATAACAGACATTGAGGCACAAAGAAGAAACCATACAAAAGCAAGAATCAAAGCAGAAAGAAGGCTGATGAAAAGCCTGAGCCTATGAAGTTAAAAGGTTCCTTCTTATCTAAGTCAAATTAGTAAAAACAAAGGCATCCTTGGAAATACCACGCAGGATTTTGTCCATTTTACGGGTAAAAAAAATAATCCTATAAGCACCCATGGAGAGGGAAAAATGCAGGGAGCATCTACAATATTTCTGAAACTCTATAACTGGCAGAGAGATTTCATCAAATGTTAGGAAGTGCTTCTGTTGGAGAAAAGAGCTTCTGCCGTAAAACAAACTTGAGAAATGCCAAATGAAGAAGAAGAAAAAAAGACAAAATCCCAGACTGAGGCTTTCTTAGGGCTTTTAAAATGTTTGTGTCTATTGTTAACTTAGCAAGATTAGTAAGCACAGTTTTCTAAATTTATTTGACAATGAAACCCTTTTCCATGCGGCCAGCATTTTGAGAGGTCACAGTTGTGACCTAAAATTGCAACAATCTGCCGGGTGCATTCTTGCATGAAGACAAGAGAGAAAGATTTTCCTACATGCCAGAACTTAGAACACATACCATGTACAGCTTTACCTTCCATGGGGAAAAAATACTCAGCCATGCACTCTTAGCAAGCAGGAGAGAACCCAAAATAAGCAAAATCATAGTGAAACAAAATAAAACCAAAAAAAATCTGTGTAAAAGACCTGGAAGTGAATATTTAAAAGCTGTTATGCGGCACCTGGGTGGCTCAGTCTTAAAGCGTCTGCCTTTGACTCAGGGCATGATCCCGGAGTTCTGGGATAGAGCCCCACATTGGGCTCCTCCACTGGGAGCCTGCTTCTTCCTCTCCCACCCCACCGCCCCCCCCCAGCTTGTGTTCCCTCTCTCACTGGCTGTCTCTCTGTCAAATAAATAAATAAAAATCTTTTTAAAAAAATAAAAATAAAAGCTATTAGACAATATGGCTCTGTACAAATCCATCAGGGTCCAATCATGAGAGAGAAACCACATCCTTCCCTGCCTTGTCCCANTTCTTCCTCTCCCACCCCACCGCCCCCCCCCCAGCTTGTGTTCCCTCTCTCACTGGCTGTCTCTCTGTCAAATAAATAAATAAAAATCTTTTTAAAAAAATAAAAATAAAAGCTATTAGACAATATGGCTCTGTACAAATCCATCAGGGTCCAATCATGAGAGAGAAACCACATCCTTCCCTGCCTTGTCCCTTACCCCAGGAGGCTGACCCCCACAAACTGCATTCATCCCAGAGGCTCCCTGGTCCCCGCCAGCTTCTGGCTGGGTTCTGATGACAGGAGGCATGGGCAGGAGACTGGAGGGTGGGAAGAGAGAAGTATTTGGTACATCCTTCCTCTCCCTCCCTACTTTAGTGCCCTCTCTCTGGGCATTAATGTCCCCAGCCTCAGTTCTTGTTCTCTAAGCTTCCAGCTCTCTCCATGCTCCAGTCATATGAATTCCTCCTCTGTCCCTGTGGTCCTGGGGATGGCAATGGCTCCCGATCACTGATAGTCTCCGGGTGCCTCACCACCCCTGTCTGTTCCCTTCCCCTTATTCACACTGCTATAGGTAGTCCATTTAAGTCTCTTTATTTAAACCATTTTGGGAGAATGTTTCATGCCAGGACCCTGACTCACATACTTCTCAATACTTTTTGTAGAGCCAGAATAACCCTGGTATTAAAACCCAACAACTGGCACCAAAGAAAGACAGAATGCACGAATGAGTCATACACTTGTCTCATTTATATAGATGTAAAGACCTAATAAAAGTTTAGTCAGATTAAGTCTAAAGTAAGTCCAACAATATATTNGAAAGACAGAATGCACGAATGAGTCATACACTTGTCTCATTTATATAGATGTAAAGACCTAATAAAAGTTTAATCAGATTAAGTCTAAAGTAAGTCCAACAATATATTAAAAGAATACACATGAGCAAACATTCCTGGAATGCATGGATGATGCCATATCAAAAATGCAGTACGCTGATTAACCACAGCAATAGGTCAGAGAAGAAAAAGAGCATCTTACATGCCGAATAGGTGTTTGGTAAATGTCAACATCCGTTTCAGATTTTCTTTTAAAAAGCTCTAGTGAACTGGAAATTGAAGTATATTTATTTCACATGATAAAAAATACTAACTCTCAAACCCACAGGCAGCACCAAAAGAAGTCAGGAAGCATTCTCGTGAAATATGGAGACAGGGCAAAGATTTCTACTATTTTGTTATTCAAAATTGTTCTAAAGATCCTAGTTAATGCAGTTAGACAGAAAAAAAAAGAGAATNCAGATTTTCTTTTAAAAAGCTCTAGTGAACTGGAAATTGAAGTATATTTATTTCACATGATAAAAAATACTAACTCTCAAACCCACAGGCAGCACCAAAAGAAGTCAGGAAGCATTCTCGTGAAATATGGAGACAGGGCAAAGATTTCTACTATTTTGTTATTCAAAATTGTTCTAAAGATCCTAGTTAATGCAGTTAGACAGAAAAAAAAAGAGAATAAATCATAATGTACTTGTAAATACAATGGTCTTCTTAGAAAAACTAGGAAAATACAAAATTATCAGAATAGAAGATTCTAGGAAAATGGCCAGTTATAAAATAACTACAGAAAAGTTAATGTCTTTTCTACTTCCTACTAACCTATTAGAAAACATGATGTACACAACAAAACAAAATAAAACAAAAGATGCTATATTAGTTATCCACTGCCGCGTAACAGATGACCCCAAAGCTTAGTGGTTTAAGACATTTACCATCTCAGTTTCTGTGGGTCAGGAATCTGGGTGTGGCTTAGCTGAGTTCTCTGTCACAGGGTCTCCCACAAGGCTATAATCAAGTTCTTAGCCAAGGCTGTGGTCTCATCTGAAGGTTCACCTGGGGAAGACCACCCATGTGGTTGGTGGCAGGATTCCATTCCTCATGGGTTGTTGGGGCTGAGGGCCTCAGTTCCTTGATACTTGTTGGCCGGAAGCCACCCTCAGTTCCTTGCCACGTGGGCTTCCCAGAAGGTGGCTTACAACATGGCAGCTGGTTTCATCAGAGCAGGCAAGTGAGAGGGCGAAAGAGAGTTCTAACAAGACAAAAGTCAGTTTCTTACAACATAATCTCTTTTTGCCACATTCTACTCATTAGAAGCCAGTCACTAGGTCCAGCCCACTGACAAGCGGAGGGAATCATACAAGTGAGGACTTCCAGGGATCACTGGGAGCCATTTCAGAAGCTGCCTACCACAGACACATTTTCTGCATTTCATGAAAAGAAGCACAAAACACACTCGTCTATAGAACAAAAGTTCACCAAAGAATAACAATAAAAGAGACCTTCAATATAGAAAGATACACCATGTTCCTGGATGGAAACACTCAATGGTGTAAAGTTGTCACTAAATTAATCTATAAATTTAATCCAAATCCAATTCCCACAAGTATTGTTTTGATTTTGTTCACCTTGGCAAAAAAAAAAAAAAATCTCGAGTTCATATAAATGACAACAGCAAAACATAATTTAAAAATAATAAAGGGGGGCGCCTGGGTGGCACAGCGGTTAAGCATCTGCCTTCGGCTCAGGGCGTGATCCCGGCGTTATGGGATCGAGCCCCACATCAGGCTCCTCCGCTATGAGCCTGCTTCTTCCTCTCCCACTCCCCCTGCTTGTGTTCCCTCTCTCGCTGACTATCTCTATCTCTGTCGAATAAATAAATAAAATATTTTTTAAAAAAAAATAAAAATAAATAAAAATAATAAAGGGAACCGTCATGATTATTAAAAGGGGCAATCTCAGTGTAAGAATCATCTGACAGGCCAATGGAACAGAACAGAAAGCCCAAACACATAACATATATTCAGTATATGATTAATGGCCTTTTAGAGGACTAGAAAATGATTGATTCATTTATGAACCATACTGGGATAGTTGCTTAATTTGTTTTAAAGTTATGTTCTTACTTCTCACCACACATGAAGACTAAATAGGTTGAAGAGTTAAAAAGTGAAATAATGGGGTCACCTAGGGGGGCTCAGTCCGTTAAGCAGCCAACTCTTGGTTTCAGCTCAGGTCATGATCTCAGGGCTGAGATCAAGCTCCACTGAGAGGGGCTCAGTGCTGAACTGAGTGGGGAGCCTAACTGAGATTCTCTCTCTCTCCTTCTGCCCCTCCCCCCCAGGGCACACACGTGCACACACACAGACTCTCTCTCTCTCTCTCTCTAAAATAAATAATCTTTGTTTAAAAAGTGAAATCATGAAAGAAATTTTAATTGAAAATGTATATATTCTTGGTGAAGGCAAAAGGCCACACAACAAAGTCTGAGATCATATGGGGAAATGAATAATTTGACAGCTTAAAAATGAACCACTTTGGCCCATCAGTAAAGTATTAAAAAAACTAATGCAGACGACAAACCTCAAAAATTCATTGCACAAGATGTTTCAAAGAGTTATACATGGAAAGGCGCTAAATATACCACATCTTATAAATCCAGACTAAACAGATGAATGTTAGGATAGAAAATAGTCGAAGAGGGGCGCCTGGGTGGCACAGCGGTTAAGCGTCTGCCTTCGGCTCAGGGCATGATCCCGGCGTTATGGGATCGAGCCCCACATCAGGCTCCTCTGCTATGAGCCTGCTTCTTCCTCTCCCACTCCCCCTGCTTGTGTTCCCTCTCTCGCTGGCTGTCTCTATCTCTGTCGAATAAATAAATAAAATCTTTAAAAAAAAAAAAAAGAAAAGAAAATAGTCGAAGAATATGACCGGGAAATTCACCATTTATTCGTTTAGTCAATAAATATTTACCAAGTGCCTCTGACGTGCCAGACACAGTTCTAGGTACTTGGGATACCTCAGTGACCCAGACAAAGGTGCCTACCCTTGTGGACCTTACACCTTCTAGGGGGACAGACAGGCAGCAAACAAAGAAAAAAAGTAAACTGCATTTTAGAAGTACTAGCGGTAAAAGAAAAAGAAGAGTAAGTAAGGAGATCACAAGTGAGGCACTGGGGTCTCATTGATAAGGTGACAGTTGAGCAAAGGCTTGAACAAGTTCAGCGCGCTGTGGGGGGTGGGGCGGGGCAGGGTGCTGGAGGGAAGGAGGGGGCCTGTGTGGCTGGAGCAGGGAGAGCGAGGGTCCAATTGGAGGACCCCAGATGCCACTAAGAGGGCTTTGGCTTTTATTCCCGGTGAAATGGGGAAACATTGCTGGGTTTTAAGAAGAAAAGAGAAATTTTTACTTCTGTCTTAAAAGGGCCATTCTGGCTACCATCCTAGAGGAGACTTGTGTACAGAGGTAGAGACGGGGAAACCATACGGAAGGTCAACAAACACAAGAGAAAAGGCTCACTGGCACAGGTAATCAAAGAAATGCAGCTTAAAAAAAAAGACAGGTTTTTAACCCTACCCAATGTTTAATGTTCTTTCAAGAAGATAGTACACAGTGGTGATAAGAGCCAGGGCATTCTGGGCAGGTCAATGGAGACCGCCTTTCTGGAACAGCTGAGTAACCTGGGTCAAAACCTTAGAAACATTCAAACCCTTTCTCCAGAAATCCAACTTCTAATAAATTAATCTAAGGCTGCTTATCGAGTGTTTGTAAGCACGGGACTGCGCACGAAACACACCCGATATGTCACCCCATTTAAATCCTTACCATTCTTCCCATTTTACGGAAAGAAAAAAGGCAGAGGGAGTCACGCAGCTCACAAATGAGGGCTGGAAGCAAACCCAGGCACTCAGGCTATTACACAGCCGAGCAGACACGAAGATTCATGTGCAGGGTGCTTATTATAGCATCACTTCGAAGAGCTAAGAAAGTAAAATGAAACCAACAAAGGGAGGTTATTAATTACATTATGATTTATCCACATAATTCAGTCATTAAAAATCATGTTGAAGGAAAATAGTTTTAGATGCAGCCAAGTGCTGACATAGGCAGAACTTCCAGGAGCTTCCTGCTTCCTGCTAGCAGTGGCTGGCTGCTGGGATGTTCCAGTTCTCGATCTCAGTGCTCGTTCCATGATCATTCATCCAACTGTACACTTGGCATACTTGTCTCATGTATATATTAGAGTAAAAAATGTTAACGTTACTTTTAATTAAGTTGCCAGATGCTTCTCTTCCTGGAGAACACAAAAACGTCTGTGGGGCAGGTCTTCTGGGGTCCCCAGAGTCCCTCTTGGTTATGTAGGCATAAGGCTGGTAGCCACCACCTGCTCCATGGGGAGCGAAGGAAGGAAGTGGCTGGCCTCCTGGGCAGACAGAAATTAAGGCAACCCCTACCACTCCACCTGGCATCTTCACTAGTGGGTCAGGATGTCCCCACCTAGAGCTGAGCTCATCCTGACCGAGTGAACCTGGAGGTCTGACTATAGCCTCGGGGTCCAGGTTCAGCCTGAAGGGGGTGAGGGCTTAACGGGAGGGGTGGAGGCTGGAGCCAGCCCCCCCCCAACAAGGTCCTACCCAGAGGGCATATAGAGGGAATGAAGGCTTGCTCACCTCTTCTTCTGGGCAAGCAGGAGCTCAGGGATCCATGTGAATACTGAAAAGGGAAGCAGGTCTTGACAGTTATAACCCCTGACGTGGGTAAATAGTCACCAAATATTCTTACATAAACAAAGCAGGTTATAAGACAACATATGCAGTATGATCTCAATTTATTAAAAAAGTGGGGGGGGGGAATCCCAAGAGAGTAGTTTTCTCTACGTTACAGAGTTATTTTTTTATTAGTCTACATTTTAAATTTCCTGTAATTGATGTGTTTCTTTTGTAAGCTGAAATAAAAAGCTATAGAATAAGGGAGAGATTGCTGGTATCTTGTCTGCACTCCTCTTTCATACCCTGTGACCCCCACTTCCAGGACCCAGGTGGGCAAAACTGAACTCCTGGAGGCCTCCTGGGGGGGGGGGCTGGGGGAGGGGGGTCACACACACACACGAAACTATAGGAAATACCATCAGTGAAGAACCTTATTTTGTCCAGTCCTGTGGCATACAGTAGGAGCTTAATCCATACCCATGACCATCATATCATCTTAGCCAGAACTGTCTGCAAAACAACACCGTTTGAGTAGAGGAGTAGAAGCCCAAGCACCGGAGCCCCAGGCAGCCCGGGAGCAGGCACCACTGTCAGCGCTGTCCCCAGGGTCCTGCGCCCTCCTCGGCCCCACGGCCCCCTGGCCCAGAACACTGGCCCTTCAGCACCCCTGCCTCCCCCACCAGAGGGAAATGAGCAAACTGCACGTGCTCCACAGAAAGCAGAAAGCAAGCCACCCCACAAAGGCGACACACGCAAGGATAGAGTCACACACAGACGGGGATCACGGTCGGACAGATGGACAGACAAATTCTCTCATAGGTCACAGAGAGTTGGCACAACGTCCCCGCCTCCACTCAGGGCTCGGCACTCTGGTCTTGCCTATCGCGTTGCCCTCACCAGACTGCGACTCTCTCAACTCTCTTCCGGATGGCCAGGTGCACCTTCTGTCACCCCCCCACCCANCCCCCCGCCGCCGCCAGCCCAGGGGCCTGGCGCTCAGCAGGCACGCGGGGGACATGCTGACTGAACGTGCAGACAGATGAAGGAATAGCTGGGAGAAACACTGGCAGCAGAGACGGAGTGAGTGGGTAAGCCAGTGGAAGAACAGACAGACGGAAGAGCCCGCAAGCCACAGAAATGGAGGCACCTGGAGATGAATGAATGAATGACGAGATGGGGGGGCGGGTGTTGAGAAAAAGAAACAAAAGCTAGAGAAACCTAGTGAGACCCAAATGAAAGTTGAAGATACAGAAGAAGGAAAACAAGAGAGAGAGGAGAGGAGACAGGGGTCCCTTAGCTTTGCCAGGATGCTATTAGTTGGTATCATTGGGTTCCTTCCTCAGTTTCCCTCCTCAGGGATTACAGGGCTGTAGCCCAAGGGACTGGCACCCCTCTGGCTCTTGCCAGCTTTCTCCTTTGGGCAGGGGACTCTGTTCCCTCCTTCTCCCCACTGCATGCTGGCTGAGGTCTATCTGCCCCCCAACCCGGACCTAAGGGGCTCTCCACACAGCAGGCCCCGGCCAACAGCTTTGGCACAATCCCTCCACTGAGGCAGGCCCTGGGACAAGATTCCCTCTCTTGCATCCTGTACTGAGGATCCGCTGGGCCTCTACCAGTTCTGGGCCCCGGGTTGGAGGGGTGGGGGGTGGGAAAGGGGAAGGTTTCCATTTAGCAGGCCCCAGCCATGACTGCCTCTTGATCTGGGCAGAAAGTTAGGAAAGGGAGAAGCTGGCCAGGCTGGTGGCCCAGGGGGCCCGAGGGGGCTTCCTGCTTCTGTGGAGCCATGGAGACTTGCCTTGGTGCCCAGACTGTTATTTCAGCTCCAGTATTTCCAATTCCCCAGGGAACCCTGTGGGGGGTTGCAGAGCTGGGAGGGAAAGCAGAGTGGGAGGCAGCCAGAGCCACTGAATTCCTCTGGGTCCTAGAAAAGGGTGGGTTCCTTCCCTCCCCTTCCCCCCTCCCCCATCTGTCCCTTGAAAAGGTCCTGACCTCACTCCCCCACTTCCGGACTTCTCCAGAGTTCCTTCCCTGAAGAGAGACACTCCAAACCAAAGGGCCGCAGTCCCCTCCATGGGCCCCTCCCTTGGCTTGGCTCTGGGGACCAAAGCGCCCCTGCCTCCCCAACCATTGCGCCAGATGTGGCTGCCTGGGAGGGGACAGCGCGGGCCTCAGCTGGCAGTGGTCACTCGGTGGCCCTCTCCCTGCAGAGTCAGCAAGTTCTGTGCCAGCTCACCAGGCCTCCTCATTCAGCACCTCCTTCAGCCCCCTTTCCAGAAGCAGGGCCGGGGTGCATAGTTCAAGGCTGGCTGGGCTTTCAATCCCAATTCAACACAAATCCCGTCAATGCCCTTTCCTGAGCTGCCCACCCAGGTGCCAGGGCCTGAGCTCAGCAGCCAGTGATTATGGGAGGAGGGGGAGATCCAGGACAGGAGCACAGGGAGCCTGCCTCATCCCTACCCACACCCCCAATCACAGAAACATTCAGACCCCCAACAGGCCTCCTGGTCCTTCCCTCTGCAAAGCAGTGAGGCAAACCACACTCAGTCCCTCCTCTGCTCCCCAAATCCTCTGCTGGTCAGGCCTGATACTTCCTCACTCCTGCGTGGATTTCCAGAACCTGGAGTTCCATCACAGGGTCACCGGACACTGACTGCTCCATGAGAGCCCCAGCAACAGAGCAGCCCAGCCCAGATCCCAGCACACAGTAGGTCTTAGTGAAGTCATGCGCTATCGACAAGCTTTCAGCCCTATATCGCTGGCCCTCTGAGGTCCCTGGAGCCCGGTTCCTAGTGCCAGGGCAGGGACTGGCAACAAGCCTCAACCATATGGCTAGATCTTACAAACGTGGGTGTGAATCCCAGCCTGTAAGGACAAGGCCTCGAGAGGAGTCCCCACGCCACCCCCTCATGTCCAGACAGCTCAGGCCCAGCCCAGCCTGGTGACTCAAGGGCCTCACTTGCGCCAGGCTCTGCACCCTCGGCGGCCTGGCCAGGTCTCTTCAGAACGCCACTCTGAAGGTTTCAGCCGGAGGATGCCAGGACACCTCCAGCTACTGAGGCGAGGCCTGGCCCTGTGTCTGGACAGGGGGAGATGGGCAAGCTCCCCTGGGCTCACAGAGCTGCAGAGGTGCAGACAGGAAGGGCAAAGGAGGTTGAAGGAGGGAGTGAAGAGGAGGAAAGAAGGGGGTGGCGCTCAGCAACCCCCCCCCAATCCCGCACAAGGTTCCCCCTGGACTAGGAAGGATGCTGGAGACAGATCCAAACAGGAAAGGGACAGAGAAAATGGGAGGGGGGAACACCTGTGGGAGAGGAGCCCTGCCACCTCCCACAGGTGAGGGAGGAGGAAAGACAGTGGCCACGTGCCTGGCCACTTTTCATAACCTTCCCATTTCATCTGCCCCAATTTACCACAAGAAATGTATTCTCACCCCCAAGACACAGATGAAGACTGAAGCTCTGCGAGTGGAACAGGCTTCCCCAGGGAATGGCTGAGGGCCAGGCCAGGTCCCTGGCAGGGTCCTCCTCGGGACCCCATCTAGTCTCAGCAGAGCTGGCTGACAGGGCCATGGCCCTGGCCCCGGGAACCTATGCAGAGGCCCAAGCTCTGTCCAGAGCAGGGTTTATTCAAACAGAGCCTAACAGGAAACTTGGCTCCTCTGACTCACTCTGATTCGACCTTATTAAGAAAAAAGAAAGAGGAGCTGAGGAGCCAGCACTGAGGAGGGTTTCACGCCAAGAGCCGGCTCTGAGGCTGAGGGCAGCTGAGCACGCCAGCCTGTGCCCCATCTCCCCGCAGCCCCAAAGCCCCGAGGCATCCCCAGCCCTCTGCCTGGCTCTCCAAGAGGGGTCCTGCCTTCTCCACTCTCAGCCACTGGCCATCCCCTACCTCATGGCCATCCTCTGTTCTCCCCCCATCCTTCCTCCTCCCTCCCCCTCCCCAACTGGGGGTACCCTGAGGCCTGTTTCCACTTCTCCTCCTCCTCTCCTGACGCTGTTGCCCATCTGGCTGGCGGGAGGGCCCTACAGGACCCCAGGGATTCCAAGCAGCTGGGCCAGCACTGCAGGGGGCAGGCAGGAGGCTGGAGGCAGGGAAGGCTTAACCCTCCAGGTCCCGGCCCCCTCCATGAGCCTGGCTCTGCATCTAGCTTGGTGGGGGGGGGGGGCGGGGTGGACAAACCAGTCACTCCTTGCAGCAGTCCTGCCTGGAGTCTGAAACCTAACCCCACATGGGGCACCTGAGGGGCAGTGTTGGATGGTTGCCGGCTGGATTATGAGGGTAGACAGTCACCTGAATCAAGCCTCATCCTGAGGCACAGTGCAAGGGGTGAACAAATGCTGGCTGGCAAGGCTGAGGGCCGAGGCTCCAGGGTCCCCGAGGAATGTCCACTCTGGCTGCTTCTCCCAGGTGGGCTCCAGGAGTTTCCGAAGTAGAGGGGAATCTGCAGGGGCCAAGTTAGGGCCAAGTTCTTCCTACTTGGTGTATAAGCAAGAGGGAAATTTCCACCCTCTGGTTCACGAGAAAGGTGGGGGAAGGCAGCCCAGGGCAGGCATCCAGACAGTAACTTCTTGGGTGCCAAGATATTCAAACTTCTGGCACCCCTCCTATCTCTGCTGTCCTCAGGGAGGACAGAGAAACTCCCAAAGCACTCTTGGGGACCAACTGGTCTAATCCTCCATTGAACAGATGGGGCAACTGGATCAGAGTGCAAAAGGGGCTTGCCCAAGATCACCCAGTGACTTAATCATAGCAACCAGGACGAGGCCTAACTCTCCCAAACCCCCCTTTCTGCTGTTCTATGTCTATCAAACACAGACCCTGGGTTGCATTTTACCCATGGGCATACTCAGATTACTGCCAGGCTATGTTGGTTCAAGAGACACAGAACAGAAACCTCTGTCATGCGATGCATAAGAAGCTGATCTTGCCCATGATTTCTCAAGTTCTATTCAGCACAAGGGCATACCCCCCATTCTACAGAGCGGGAGAGTAAGGCCAAGAGGTGTGCCAAGAGGGGGAAAAGCTGAAGCTCAGCCCCTTTGTACTCAGAGGCCTCAGGAACTGAGGTGCCCCAGGGGTCCAGAATTAGGTTCAGCATCTCCCCGGGGAGGCCCACCAACAAGAAGGGTGTCTCTTGGCACTGGCTTTGGGGAAGGGGAGCTCAGGGGGGTCCTGGGGAGAGGCTGGGGCTCATTCAAGCCCAGAGAACCTGGTAAGGTGAGATCAGGGATGCTGGGTCCAAAGCTAAAAGAAATAGCCATAGGGGTGCTGACACCCCAGCCATGTTCTGCTTGCACCCGCAGAGGCCCCCTACTACTCCCTGCTCCATTCCCTTCCTCAGAGGCAGGTCTGTGGTTTGGCTGGAAGCTCCAGGGACTGAGGGAGCACAGCAGCTGTGGGACAGGCAACATAGCTAAAACCCGGCGGGCCATAGGGCCCCGCGGAGGAGGCCCCAGCAGGCGGACCAGGCTGCCCGAAACCTCCCGACGCTCCCAGCCTGTTGCTTATTCATTCAGAGGGGGAAAGCGCCAGCCCAGCGGCCAGCCAGTACCGGGCTGGCCATGTAAGGCCCCCAGGCAGTCCTGCCTGTCCGGTGCCCTGCAGAGAGCCTTGTGCAGCCCTGGGCACCGCCCCTGCCCTGCCCTGACCCCTTGGCCTCGAAATGCTGTCATCGGAGGAGCCGTCCCGCTCGGGACAAGGCCAGGATGGACAAAGCTAGAGCTGGGGCAGGCAAGGAGCCGTCCTGTCCTCGAGGCCGTGGGAAGAGAAGCACGCACAGGAGTACACTCCTGAGAGCCTCTCGGTCCGCCAGGCCTCTGCAGAGGGGCCACCATGGCTCTAGCCCGAGCTGGCTGGCAGCTGGGGGCCCTGGTGTGGGGCGCCTGCCTCTGCGTCCTGGTGCACGGGCAGGAGGCGCGGCCGGGACAGGGCTCGGACCCGGGACGCTGGCGGCAGCTGATTCAGTGGGAGAACAACGGGCAGGTGTACAGCCTGCTCAACTCCGGCTCAGAGTACGTGCCGGCCGGGCCGCCGCGCACCGACAGTAGCTCCCGGGTGCTGCTGGCCGGCGCTCCCCAGGCCCCGCAGCGGCGCAGCCAGGGAGGCCTCCGGCGTCGGCAGGCCCCGTCGCTGCCCCTGCCCGGGCGCGTCGGCTCGGACACCGTGCGCGGCCAGGCGCGGCACCCGTTCGGCTTCGGCCAGGTGCCGGACAACTGGCGCGAGGTGGCCGTCGGGGACAGCACAGGCATGGCCCGGGTCCGCACCTCCGTCTCCCAGCAACGACACGGGGGCTCCGCCTCCTCGGTCTCGGCCTCGGCCTTCGCCACCACCTACCGCCAGCCGCCCTCCTTCCCGCAGCAGTTCCCCTACCCGCAGGCGCCCTTCGTCAGCCAGGTACGAGACCTACGACCCGGCGTCGCGGACCTACGACCAGGGCTACGTGTACTACCGCGGCGGCGGCGGCGGCGCGGCGGCGGCGGCCGTGGCTTCGGCCGGGGTCATCTACCCCTTCCAGCCGCGGGCGCGCTACGAGGAGTACGGCGGCGGCGAGGAGCAGCCCGAGTACCCGCCGCAGACCTTCTACCCGGCCCCAGAGAGGCCCTACGCGCCGCCGCCGCCGCCGCCGCAGCCCGCCGACGGCCTGGACCGCCGCTACTCGCACAGCCTGTACCACGAGGGCACCACCGGCTTCGAGCAGGCCTACCCCGAGCCGGGCCCCGACGCGCAGCCCGCCACCGGCGGCGGCGGCGGCGCCGGCAGCACCTACGCCGCCGACCCCCGCCTCGGCTGGTACCCGCCCTACGCCAACGTGCCGCCCGAGGCCTACGTCCCCCCGCGGGCCGTGGAGCCGCAGCCCCCCTTCCGCGTGCTGGAGCCGCCCTACCTGCCCGTGCGCAGCTCGGACGCGCCCCCGCCAGGTGGGGAGCGCGGCGGCGCGCAGCAGGGTCGCCTCAGCGTGGGCAGCGTGTACCGGCCCAACCAGAATGGCCGCGGTGAGTACTGTCCTGCGCCCGCCGGCCGCCCTCTGGGTCACGGCCACTGCCACGGCCGTCCGCTGGCCTCCCCTGAGCTAAGTAAGGAATCCCCCACCCGCCTGCACGGCCACCGTGCCTCTCCTCCCAGCCTCCCCAGGTCCACGCATCTTCGTTAGTGGCAGGATTTGGCCAGGCGGGCCTGGGCTCTGACCCTGGCTAGAGTGGTTGGGGGCAGAGGGACTGGCTGGCCTGGCCAGGAGGCACCTTCCAGACCTCGTTTGGGTCATCTGGGGACAAAGGGAAGGAGTGCTTCTCCCTGCCCCTCCCTCATTTCGGTAGGGCACGTGGTCCACCCTTGGAGGTGCCCCTATGCCTGCCTCACAGGGTGAAGCAGGGGGCATCAGCATCAGAAACCTGGGTCTTCAGGGTCAGAAAGGCCTTAGAGGTTGCCCCGGGAGGTGTGGCAAGGTCCCAGTCACTAGCATCTGTGAGCTTGGCCTGGATTGGCAGGAGGTTAGGGAGGCGGCTTTTGCCCCAGGCCAGAGTCCAGACTAGATGACAGGAGTTCGGTTAGGGGGACCCTTCCAGGGCCAGACTGGAGAGGTAGTGAGGCACCGGCCTGGGTGCAGAATTTACAGGATGTCCAAAAACTCAGAAATCAAAAAAAGTAATATTTTAATGCCTTTTAGGTCAAAACTAATGCATCTAAAAAAAAAAAACAAAACAAAACCCTGTGATGAACAAAATATCCAGCTTTTAAGTAGAATTAGTCATGGTGCCACACTAAGCCATATCGGAGCCTGAGGCAAATTGATCCTGTCTTTATTTGAAATTTTGATATTCTGCTCATCACAGATTTTTCTGGCACTGATTTTGATTTTTAAAAGTATTGCCGCAAATACTACTCTTGGCTACCGAGTTGTTTTGGTGCCCAGGCTAGTGCCTCGCTCATTTCACTCAGCTCACTGTAGTCCTGGTCCTGGGGGAGAGCCCCAGGAGGGAGCTGTAGGCAGGCCTCCCTCCGGCATTTTCTGGGGGGAGGGGGGACGTGAAGATACGACTGTGTTGGGAAGGCCCAAGCCATCTGTCCAGGAGAATACAGTGAAGAGGCAGCTTTCCTTCTTCGGACGAACAACTCCACACATGCCGTTCGCAGACGGACTACTGTGGGAAGGGCCAAGGCTAGATGGCTACAGGCCCAGCCTCTGCTGTCCTAGAATTCCCCTTTCTACCTCTGTGTCTGCAAGTCCAAAGTCAGCTTCGGTCAAGGTTTCCCATTCAGTCCCTTCAGGCTGCCATCAGTGCCCCAATTCTCTGCTCCACACCGAGGTTGCCAGGCCAGGCTCGCCGGGTGAGGGCTGAGTCCGGCAGGGCCCAGGGGCACAGGCACAACAGCCCCAACCTTTGCTTCTCTCTGCCTCTGTCAGCTCAGGGACTGCTGCCTGGTCTCCAGCCGCACTGACGTGGGTGACAGGCTGCTGCTTGGGGGTGTGGGGGAGGTTGTCTGTCTCCGTCGGGGCTGCTGGAGCCCAAGGCTAGGGGAGAGGAGTTTCCCCACTGGTAGCACCCACTCCCTCACATCCACGACATAGCACTCAAGTTGGGTGCTGAATCCCACTTGGAGAACCTGCGGGGCCTCGGGACAGGAGCCGGATGGGGGGCCCTTCTGCAATGTGATGAAGGATGTGTCCTACTGCCCACCGTGGCCTCACCCACATCTGGTCCTCACTGAGACTTGCTACATTCCTGCCCATCTAAGCTGGGCATCGTCTGCTCCTAGAGCTCCTTGGAGGAGAGGGCATCCCACCTTATAGGGTGCTAAGCTTTTGCGGTGGCTTTTCTTAGGATCCACGACCTCAGAGTGGGGCTCAGCCAGAAGTGCCCCACTTGTGGGCATGGGAGAAATCTGAGGCCTCCAGGACCACAGCATTGCTCGCAGAGCTAGACCAGGGACTCAGCATCTGTGTGCCAAGTCAGTGAGGTTTTCTAGGGCCCCTCTTTGGCCTGACAGTTCTTAAAGTGCAGAGGCGACCGGCCAGGGCAAGGCCGTGTCTGGAGTGGGGGTGCTTGGTGCTTATCAGAGTCTCTGGTCTTGCGCCTCAGCCCCATTTGGGCTTAAAAGTGTTCATTTGGGGTTAAAAGTGTGCCGGTAAGCATCACATCCAGCCCCTGCCCTGGAGGACGCATAGCAAAGGGGACACATCAGTGCTGTGATGGGCAGGCATTAGAGGCATGTGCTAGGGAGGCCAGACGAGGGGCCTCCCCGGTCAGGGGCTAGGGGCTCAGAGAGGACTTCCCAGAGGAGAAGGTAACTGTGCGTCGCTGGCCATTGGCACCCTCCAGGCGCTCCTTCCCCTAGTCTTGGGGGGGAAGGGCTTGGGAGGGCGAGAGGGAATGTGGGGGCACAGGCTAGTTTGGGGCTCACAGAGAGACCAGAGAAGGAGCAGTACCTTCCGCCCCATCCTTGATTCCCCCTTCCCACCCTGCTAGGCCCAGACCATGGAAAATCCCAGTTAAGAGAAGGCCAAGCCTTGTGCTTGAGATCAGACCCCCAGGCCTGGTGTGGGAGTCCAGGGCAGATTCTCTGGGACTGACCTCATTCCTCCTGGCCACACACCCAGGGGTCTGAGGCTGGGTGCTGGCAGCCTGTGTGTGTGTGGGCGTGGATGTGTCCTCACAACACCAAACACATGTGCGCTCCGCCCACGTCCCTCCATGTTTGGGCGGTTTCCAAGCGTCTGTCCAGAGCCCGGTTTATTCCTCTGGCGCCTGCACCCTCTTCCCTCCCACCCAGGGCTGGGGCTGCCCAGGCCTCCTGCAATCCCATTGTCTCCAACTCTGCAACTTGTAACTGGAGAGAAGACCAGGAAACAGAGGCCCAGAGAGGGTCACATACTTTGCCTGGCTCTCAGCAAATCCGTGCAGACGCCTGGAGGGTAGCCAACAGCTTCCCAGGCCTAGCTGTGTCCCCTGCACTGTGCCTCTCCCTCCACCACGGCCAGGCCCTCCCTTCCTGGCCTCCTATCCCTTCTCCTGCCCCTGCCCCCAGCCTCAGCTTTGGACTGACTGAGGTGACTCGTGATCCCTGAAGACCACAGCTCTCCCCCCAGGGCTCCCCCTTCCAGCCCCCGCCTGCTTCACCGGCCCTGGCAGCCCCGTGAAAGCAACAAGGAGCAGCCTCTCTGGCCATTCTCCCGGGGCTTGCTGATGGCTGCGCCAGCCTTGCCTGGCGTGGTCCTCCACCCCCATCCTCACATGGCCAATCAGAGCCCAGGAGGAAGCTCTGGCTGCCTCCTCGCTGGTCCCCTGCTCCCAGCCTCTCCCTGGCCAGTCCCTCTACATGTGGGGCAGATAAAGCCCTGCAGAGCTGCCCATATTATTCTCCTGCTCAAGAACATGCTATGGCTCCCGAAGGCCTTCAGGACAAAATAAATGCCTTAGCCTACTGCTCCAGAAGCAGAGGCACCGCCTTCCTTTCCTTCTCCCTGTCTCACACCTCCACAGCCTGATGGGAACCGGGCGGCTCCCCAACCCGGAGGTTTCACCTCCCTGCACACCCAGAGGTGTTCCTAGTGTACTTCCCTCTCCATCTAGCCTCCCGCACCCAAGAAGCCAGACAGGACCCCTTTGTCCCTGAGAGCAGCCCTGACTCCCTGCCCCCATCCTTACACCCGGGCCAGCTCCCCACCCCCGCCTCCCCTTCTCCAGGTCACCTCCCTACCTCCCTGGGGCTTGGAGTCGGTGCAGGGAAGGACAGAAGCTGGCCGTACCCAAAAAACGTCCAGAGTTCGAGCCCCAGAGCAAGGATGATAGTAACAACCCCGCCATCTGCTGAAGAGCACCCGCCACGCCGCTGAAATGTGCAATGTCACTCACCCTCACAGCTTCCTGGAGAGGCGGGGACTGGGGACGGCACTCCTCTGGTGCGGAGACAGCAGAGACCTAGGGAGGTCTCTCAGCTGGCGCAGCCGAGCCTGTCATCTCTGCCCTACACCCAGACGACCCTAGGAGGACCCACACTCTCCCTGTGAGCCAGGTGGGGCAGGCCAAGCGCTGCAGCCTCCTCCAGCAGCTCTCTGGGCCTCGGTTTCCCCAGCTGCAGCCAGGGGAGGGAGAATGACACGAGCATTTGTGGGCACTTTACACATCACTGCCCTTAATTTCCGCAGTGACCCCACAAGCCGGGTACTGTTCTCTGTCCCATCTCATAAGGTGACAGGCTCGTTTGCTGATGTTCACACGGCCTCTTAGTCGTGCAACCAGGTTGTGAGTCTGCGTGAACCCCCATACTGAGTCCTTAACCATCAGACGTAATTTTGTTGAACTTGATGGATTCTGGCTCCTCCTGCACACCTCACTTATTCACTCCTTTACATACTTGCCTGTTCACTGTGCTCCAGGCACGGGTCATGACAGGGTGAGTTGGGACGGCGGATCTGCAAGGCTTTGGAAGCAGAGCCCCTTCCCCGTGTGGTGTTTGCGAAGACTTGCCATTCTCACTCCAGACTCCGGAAGACTTATGTTGCAAGCACTTACACCGTGCTTTCTCAGCGTCTTCTACTCTTCCTGGAGCTTTATGATTAGAGTCCATTAATCCTCGGGGCAACCCTAGATACTACTTACCATCCCCATTTTGCAGATGAGTAAACTGAGGCTCTCAGAGGTTAAGTGGCTTGTCCAGGGTCACATCACGGGTGACTGGCGAGCCAGAATCACAGCTCAGCCTCCCTTCTTCCTTCCCTGAGGTTGTCTCGGGTGCTCCTTCAGAAAGAAACGGAGTCTTGAGGCTGAGGAAGCTGTTGTGAGGGGTCAGACGAGCTGTGGAGACAGAGGGACCTGGGTCCTCTTCCTGCTCCCCTGTTTGGCTGAAGGTCACTAGTGTCGGAACAAACAAGTTGTGTCCCGAGCAGCCGCGTCTCAGGCAGACTTCCTGTCTCCTCTGTTATCATCCGCTTGCAAGGCCACATCCTCTCTCCCCTGGTCTCACAAGGGACCGTCCCTGCAAAAAGAGGCAGCTCCTGTTTGAAATAACAATCACAGAAGCTGGTGTTTCTTGAACACTGTGCTATGTGCCAGACTCCATGCTAAGCTCTGGGTTTTCCTTTTCTCATTTAGTGCCCCCAGCAGCCTCGGGAGGGAGATAGTATTAAACCCCCCCACACCCCCGCGGTGTGGACCGGGAGCCCAGTAACTCATCTGAGGTCTCAGTGCATCAGCGGCTGGGCTGGGAGCCAGGCCGCCCCTCTGCGCTGCCGGACGGCCCGGCCTCTCTGTTCCTGCCCCTCAGGGAAGGCTAGCTCTTGTTTCTCTCAGGTCTAAAACCCTGGAAAACCCAAATTTGGACTTTTGCCTTGAGGCCTTTGGGGTGGTAGCAGAGCAGGGTGGCGGATCATTAGGGCCTTCGGGGTGTCCCTTCTCCTCCCTTCTCTCCTAACCCCAGGGGTCCCCATCTCAGTGTCCTGTCATCTCTGAAGGTGCAGACACACGCATGTGCACGGACACACGCGTGTGCGCGCACACACACACACACACACACTCACACTGCTAGTAGTCCCAGCCTGAGTCCACCCCACTCCTTTCCAAGCCAAGAACACATGGAAAACTCCCCAGGGCAGTGTGGGAATGGCAGGGGGGGTGGGGGGAGGAGGAGACGGGTGGTCTGCCTGGGCAGCCCACACCTGCTTCCAATTCCCGTGCCGGGCATTCCTGCGGAGCGGCGGTCGGCTCGGAGGCCGGAAGGAGAGGCTGGGTCTGGTCTCCTCCCTTGCTCTGACCTAACAGCCTCCTCGCCACAGACAGCTGGACCCAGAGGGCCCTTCTGTATGGACTCAGGATTACAGGGCTGGCTTGGGCCTGGCTCCCTCGCCCCCTTGCTGAGGAGCACTCAGCAACTGGGCATCTCAGTGGCACCTGGAAATGGGATGGTGCTGGTGTCAGAATGCCAGAGCAGGAAGGGACTCAGGTGGGGAAGGCGAGTTACCAGAGGCCTTTGCCATCAAAGCCTCAGGAGACAACCCACCCTTCCTCTTGCTTGTAGACCAAGGGCAACCATGGGTTTTCCATCCCCAAAACTAATCCTTTTTCAGAAGAAAGGACTTGTGGAATCAGTCCCCACCTTTGCTTGATAATGAAGTCTGCACATGCAGGCAGAGGCCCCCAGACCCCGCAGGTGTTTGCGCCTGTGCTCCCAGGGCCTGCAGGCTCCAGGCCCCCCGAGCTGCGCAGAGAGAAGTCAGGGTGCGCCAGACCCAGGCCTGTCCTCACCGAGGTCTCTGCCCCGGGTTGCAGGGGCCCAAGCCCCCCACCATCTCACCAGTCTCTCCTGCTCGCACCTACTGTGTGCCAGCACCTGGGCCCACAGCTGGGCAGCAGGCAAAGGGCAGTCCCACCCACCCCCAGGGCTCCGAGGAGAGCACATAGCATCTCGGGAGGAAATTGATCCATTCAGGAACTTACTGCGTGCTGGGCCCAGGCTGGAGCTGAGTATTCCTTTGCGGAAAGAAAGAGACAAAACCCTTGCCTTTGCGGACATTATATATTCCTGCATAAACCTAATAAATAGGGAAATAATAGAATGTGATAAGGCCTGTGGGAAAGTAGAGCTAACTAAATCTTGTGTGGGCGGGGAGGAGGCATTCAGTGAGGCGTGCTGCGATCAGGAAGAGCATTCCAGAAAGGGGAAACAGCCAGTGCAAAGCCCCGAGGCAGGAATTCCCTGGGGGTTTCAAGTGTGTTCTGGTCTGGTTAGAGCAGAGCAGAATGGGAGGAGAGGCGGGTGAGAGGAGGCCGGCCAGAGAGGGAGCAGGACCATGGAGGCCCCTGGGAGGACTTGGGCTTTTCCTCTCCCTGCGTTGGGGAGCTACTGCAGGCTGTGAGCTGAGCAGTGACATTGAAAGAGGGTCCCTGACCACTACGCTGGGCTGAGTGTGGGGAGGCAGGCAGGAGACTGAGGGGAGGCTGGTAGGGAGATGCAGGCAGGGATAGCAACGGAGGTGGTGGGAAGTCGGATTCAGGATCTAGTCTGGAGATGGAGCTGACGGGATTTCCCGATGGGCTGGAAGTGGATGTAAGAGGAAGACGGGTCAGGCATGACACGAGGGTTTGGAACGTGCACAGCTGGAAGGATGAAGCTGCCTCGAGCTGAGATGGGAAGGCAGGGGGCTGAGCAGGGTGTCTAAGAAAGATGGAAGTTCAAGTCACTGCGAAGGGCCTGAGGGCCAAGGAGGGACTCAGGGGAAGCATCCACCCAGGCCCGCAGGGGAACGGAGGGCAGCAGGGGCCTGGGTTCACAGCGGGGAAGAGTGCGAGGGAGTGACGCATGCAAGCAGGCAGCAGACCGGCTTGGCCAGAGCGGAGGGTAGCTGACCTCTCCAAAGGTTCATGTCAGCCTGCTCCCAGCTCCGCCCAGCCTGCATCCCAGGCTGTCACTGAACACTCACAGATCCCCTCCTCGGACTTGGCCCCTGCCACACAGGGGGGTGAGGCAGTCGCCGCCCCTGGACTGTCTCTACCCATTGAGAGGGGGCAACAGACGTGTGCTGGCAGAGCGGTGGTTAGGACTGACAAGGTAGGCTTTGGGGCCTAAAGACTGTGAACCCCTGCAAGGTCGTGTGTGCGTGCGTGTGTGTGTGTATACGCACATGCACGTGTGTAGAATTCCAAGACAAGGCACCAGTGGCATCAGAGGCCGGGGCAGAAGACGTCTGGTGTGCGAGGGAGCTGACTCCTGGCCCTCAGGGCTATGAGATCTGGAAGGCCGGGTTAAAGCCAGACCACAGAGGGCCTTAGCTGCCACCCTGAGAAGTCTGGGCCCGATTCTGTAGGTGGTGGGGAGCCCCTGCAGGTTCTGGGCCTGGCAGTATGGCCATCACAGCTCCTTTGTCTGAGCTAGGACTGCCCCTCCGCGTCAGGCCATGGCGAATCCCGCAGCCACCTTGCCAACCTGCTCATGGCACAGGTGTGGCCCCACCGGGCCAGCCCTGACAATTTAATGTCCTGATGATGAGATGATGTCGCAGGGCTCGGAGCTGCGAGCTCCCGCCCTGGAGGCCCTGGCCACTCATCTTTCTGCAAGGCCGAGATCTGTGAGCTTGCTGCTTGCCCTAGTCAAGGGCTCCTCTGGAGTCTGGCTGATGAGCCGAACCGCCCCCCCCCCGCCCCCAAATCTCACAGCCTGCTGACCGCTTCCTGCTGGACCTGGTTTATCCTCCAGCCCAGGCTCATGAGATGAGGGCGATTTGGCGTTCCGCTTTCCTTCATCTGCTGCTTTTGAGCAGGAGGCCTGGGGAGGAAAGAGTTCAAAGGAGCTGAGGTTTATGGAACCCACAGAAAGGGGAGAAGCCAAGAGGGAAACAGGTGAGGTGTGGGCAAGTGACAGGAATGTAACCACAGGCCCTCCACACTGGGCGGCCTCCAGGAGCCGCTGAGTGGGAGGGACCAGAGTTTTTCTGAAGCAGGAAGGATTTAGGTCAGACAGTGGGCGAATTTCCTGGCTGCTGAAGTACGGTCTGTAGAGGTTGTAAGAGGTCTTGGGCTCTTGCCCGCGGCTAGGGAAGAGACTGACTAGCTCCTGAAAAGTGTTTTCATCTCCAAGTGTTTTTGAAGCCATCGAACCGCTCACCGCAGATTAGCGTTGTCTCTCCATGTCCAGATGGGGAAGCTGAGCCTAAGAAAAGGGAAGGGTTTATACACTGGGGGATTGGATGAGGTGGCAAACTTGACTTCTGGAGTCTTTCTCGGAGAAGGCCCTAGGTCCGGCCATGGAAGAGGGAGACAGGCCCCCGGTTCCCGCAGGCCGACATGTGGGCCAGCCTGGGGTGGGGAGCATGGCGGTCTGAGCTTGAGTGCCTGGTGAAGGGGCCAGGATCCCCCTCACAGGAAAATCCAAGGATGGAGCAGGAATGCGGAGTGCAGAAGGTCCTTATCCGGGGCTCTGGGTCTTCCCTGCCCTGGAGGGTCTGACGCGGCCCCTCCAAGGCTGCCTGCAGAATGGCCTTGGGACCCGATTCCCTTAACCCTGGCCCCTCCCCAGCAGAGCAGCCTGGCTCCAGCCATCCCCAGGGCCTTTACTGCCCTCTGCCTCTGGGTCCCTCCAGCCCTGGCCCAGACTGTGCAGCCTGAATCCCTGTGTGCCCAACCCCCCTGGTCAGCACTTGGCTTCTGGGGAACAGTGCCCATGGGGGCCTGGCCCAGAGCTCTTCCAGGCCTAGAGTGGGGTAGAGGACAGTCAGAGCTGGATAAATGGAGGCGGTGGGGCCTGGGGGGTGCAGGTCTGCCCCGGGTCTCACAGAAAGTCTGCGACAGGAGGGTAAGAAGCCAGGCTCCTGTCTCCCTCCTGGGAGGGAAAGGTGAGATGCTGATGGTGACCAGCAACTCCTTGGGTAGCCTGAGCAAACCATGCACCCGGACTGTCTGTGGTTGGCCCCACCTTGGGGGCCCAACCCCACAAGACCGGCCATATTAGCAATGGAGGGCACACAGTGTGGAGTCCTGTTTAGCCATGACAAATCGTGGGCTAGGTCGGCTTTCAGAGTTTATACATTGACTGAAAAACCAAGAAACGAATGAGATTCTAAGACAATATCATTTATATGCTTTAAGAATGCATGCCCACCTCCAACACACTGCAGATTTTATAAAGACACAAATGTGCAAGGACATATCAGAGGGTCGGATAACAGTGAAGGTCAAAAAAAACGTTATTCCAAGAGAGGGGCCTCGCCCAGACCAGCGATAATGGTTAGTTTGCTGTGACATGAGAATTATAATTAATTCAGTCTCTGCAGGTAGAGAAATGGGGGTCTCTGGGAGATGTTCTCATTGGAACCCCCTATAGGGTCTCCAGTGCCAGGTCCCAGGGCTGGATGATTCCATATATTCTGGATAAAAGATTCCAGCCCCTCCTCAGAATGACATCCCCACGACTGAGTAAGGCTTTCTGAGTAAGCCTTACCCACTCTCGAGGGTCTTCCGCACACTTCTTGGGATGGTGGGTGGGCACATGGTCGCTGTGTAGCTGTGCTTCAGGCAACATGGGCCAGCCTGCCTGGAGGGTCTGGTTGCACCCTCTAAGCTGGAAGCAGCAAACCAATCCCCTATCCCTACGTCTGCAAGCCCCTGCTCACGCCTTCCCTCCCCTGCTTCTAGCAACACAGGGGTGCCCCCCAAGTCCCAGCCCCCTGGGACTGAGAGCCCAAGCGTGGGGGTCCGCTGCTGATGGAAGCTGGTGGAATACCTTGTAGGAGAGCAGGCAGAGAAGGAGGCATCATTCCAGCTGAGGGAGGGGCCTGCGGTGCCCAGGGACCTCTGCAGGGGGTCCCCTCCTCTGACTGGGGTAGGGAACCCAGCCTGAACTCCCAAGGCTATTCTCTTTTCCAGCGGCTTCCCCCAGTGTGACAGAGGTAGAACATGGCCAGGGGGAGCCAGTTAGGGGAGACACAAGACCCCTGGGATGGCCAGAGATACAAAACAAAGAAAATAAAATAATGGTAAGAGTGATTCCATTTAAGGTCTAGAAAAGGCATCACTATCTACAGTGGTTAAAAAGCAGAGCAATGGTTACTTGGGATCGTGGAGGAGGAAAGAGGGATTTATTGGGAAGGAACGGGAGGGAACTTTCAGGGATGATGGAAACAATGTGTAGCTTGATGATGGTGTCACACCGTGTGCACCATTTGTCAAAACTTATCAAACTTTAAGTCTGCATTTCACTGTGTATAGATTATACTTCCAAAAAGTTCATTTTTATAAAAAGAGTGATAAGTGGAGTCCTAGGAGGAGGTGGGAAGCGTCTCCTAGGGCTGCCCCCACCCGCTGTGCAACCATGGATAAATTCATCGCCCTCTCTGAGCCTTGGTCCCTCCAGCACCCCCGTGTGCCCTGCTGCCTTGTGAGGGACGGGCTGCGGAGCACGCTCAAATCACTGGAACAGTAAAGCATCTAGCCACTAATCATTAAAGAAACTTGCCTGACGGGGCCAATGCGACAGGGCAGTCAGTCAGCCCCAAAGCATGGTGGGTTGCCTGCTAACGGGGTGAGTGGGACCTAGGCCCTGCCCTCAGAGAGCGCAGAGTCTGGAGGGGAGTAGACCCAGGTAAACACAATGAAATCTACTTACGGATCAAGACGGATCTAGTGGTGGGACAGACGTACGTGCAGCCTGGAACGTCACTGCCAGGCAGGGAGGACTTCCTGGAGCAGGAGGCATGTGTGTGGACCTGCGATTCCTCGACAGTAAGAGGGAGATGGTCATCTGTGGCCAGGGCCAGGGCTCAGACTATGAGGACCAGCTCTGAGGTGTCTGTCCCTAGTCTCCCTCCCGAACCCGCACATGTAGGCGCCACAGATGCCCCTCCCGCCTGGCTTTGGAGCTTACAAAACCAAACCCACCCACCCGCTCAGAGTAAAACAGGATTCATGATGTCAAAGCAATTCCTTAAAAACTGTTTCCAGGGCAGAGTTTTCAGTACCCAGTCGGGACGAACAATGAGATCGCGGTTCGGAGTTGGTGATGGTATCCAACCTCGGTGTGTTTGGAGTCAGCGTAGGACCAGGGTCGGGGCTCAGTCATAGGCCAGGAGGGGCACCAGCCCTCGCCCTCCCTCGGCATCTCTGGCCTCTTACTCAGCTGGCTCTCCGAACGTCCCCGGACTGCAGAGCCAGCTCATGGAATGGCCTAGAGAGGAAGGGTCGGGCCAGAAAAGCTTTGAGGAGACATCTGTGCATTGTTTATTGAAACTGGGTCTGGGGTGGGGGAGGCAGGCCGTCTGGTGCCAAATACTGGGTCTCAGGAGGCTTCCGGCCCAGCTCACCCACCCCCACGCTTTGCTGCGGGAAAGGCGCTTTGATAATGGGGACGGGGACCCCCCCTGTCCTCCTCACCCCCCCGCTGGAGGCTTCCGGGTATCAGAGGGTGAGAAGCAGCTCGGCAGGGAGGTGGCCCTTGCGTTGAGGGCCCAGGGATCCCCGGGGAAATGACCGCAGGCATTCCTGGAGCTTGAGTAACGGCACCTCGGCTGGCCAAGACGGCCCCCCATCCTCACCCACCCTTATGCTCCAAGCTTCCTCTTCATTCCGAGTAGGTGAGATCACGCTGGCTGCCTGGACCAGGCTCCGGCATGCGGCCCAGGCCCAGGGTGAGCCGGGCTGGGGTCTCGGAGCCCAAGGGATGTGTGTGGGGAGGTCTGCCTCACCCTCAGGACCCGAAAGCTGACAAGAGGTTTTCGGCAGCAACAAGGGGGTCTGGAATGCTGTCTGCGTGACTCAAGTCCCCGCACCTTACTTGCCCCCCAAGAGCAGAGGGCTTGACAGAAACTGGGGAAGCCACCGGTAGCCCCATGTCCTCGCTTAACTGCCAGAGTCCTGGGAGGCTGAGGGTGAGGGGACAGAGAGGCCCCAGGCTCACTCACCCTGAGGTCAGTGGCCAAGCTGGGGGAGAGCCCGGTGCTCTGGAGTCCCCCTGCCCACGTCCTCCCCCACCCCATGCCCCACCCCTCCTGCACTCCCAGCAATCGGCTTAGATCGTTCCTTCTTTCTTCCAGTGCGGATAGGGTCCGGTTGGTTTCTGCTAATTCCTAATAACGCATGCTCCCTGGGACCAACTCAGACACGGAGGTGAGGGAGGTGCAGCGTGGACAGGCCCCTGGCTCTAGCGTGTCCCGGGGAGCGAGTGGTCACAGGGTCTGAGCAGACTGCAGACTTCCCCAGGGCCCTGCAGGGGAGGCAGCCAGGCCCCTCAGGTTGGAGGCCAGAGGATGCAGACAGGGGAGGGTGCGGTCAGGTCTGGGGGCCTATGGCAAGAAGGAAGGAATCCTGAGAAGGTCAGGCTGGGTGCCCAGGCCGAGAATCCTGCCCTGTCAGCAGCCTACTCTAGGGATGTGTTTTCCTGCTTGCCCTTCCCTTCCTGCACACCCCGCTTGTGCCAGCCAACATCCACCTGGCTCTGCCCGTGAGCTTTCTGGGAGCCACTTGCGGCCAGAGCCCAGGGCTCTCCTGGTGGTTCAGGAAAACTGCTGGCTGCAGAGGGCATCCGGGGGCTGGTGTCCAAGGCCTGGGGAACGAGGACATGGAGGGAGTGCCTCTGTCAGGAAATCGCTTGGTTCACTCAGTCCTGCCTCCAGGCCCCTGTTCCCGCAGCTCGCCCTGCCAACTATATACCCTTGCCTGTTCTCCGGCTCGCCAGACTCCTTCCTGCCTCCCAGACCTCGCTCCTGTCCCAGCTCTTCCAGGGGGTCTCAGGGGCTCCCACAGCACAGAGCTCCACAAGTGAGCCCCCGTTCCCTGACCTCCGCGGCCCACACCTGAGCCCAGAGGGAATTGTTCCAATCACACCCCTTGCTCAGGTTAGGAGGCTTCTCGGAGGAGGCGACAGCCTGTGTAGAGGAAGGAGAATGGTAAAGGGTGCTTGGGGTTGGGGAGGTCTCCGGGCATTAGCCGTGGCCAGCCTGACACCCCTCGACGCCAACTCTTGCCCCCTCTTCCGTGTCTCCCACTCCATCTCCAGGCCTCCCTGACTTGGTTCCGGACCCCAACTATGTGCAAGCGTCCACTTACGTGCAGAGAGCCCATCTGTACTCCCTGCGCTGTGCTGCGGAGGAGAAGTGTCTGGCCAGGTGAGGGGCTGAGACTGAAGTGGGGGATGTGGGGACAGTCTCGGGGCGGTCGCCCAGAGCCCGCGCTCATGCTGGCCAGGCTGCCCACAAGCCGAATGACCGTGGCCGAGCCCTGAGCCCCTCAGGACCCTGACTTCTTCATCTGTGAGCCTCGTCTGCTCCCAGGGAGCCGGGAGGGGAAGGGGACAAGCAAGCATGTCTGTTCAGGTCACTATACAGGGAACTTTACCATGACATTGAACCTTCGCAGCAGCCCTGAAGGTATGTGCTTTCCAGTCAGGCAGCTGAGGAGCAAAGAGAGGAACTAGAACCTTCCCACTCCGAGCTGCCCCATGAGAACGTGCTCCCACAGGACCCAGGGAAGTCCGGTGGGGGAATAGCCTTCAGGATAGCAGGCAGGAGTGCGGGACCGTCTCCATGGAGGACAGCTGTGGCCTCTCCGAGGCCAGGGAACGCGGTGATAAAGAGGCCTCAGTGACGTGTGGCAGTGGAGAGAGAGGGCAAGGAGACCAGTCTGCGAGACCGCAGAAGGGGAGCCCAGCCAGCTCCCCCTTATTCCTGGGTGACTCTCCCTCCTGCAGAGCTTGCTTCTAAATGCATTAACCTCAAATATTCTGGTCAAATACATGTGCTTTGGAGACATCCCCCTGTGCTAAAAGAATTAGCTAAAGATGACACTGTCCTGCCTCGTCTGTTGACATCCCTCTGTGTTGGACAGCACCTATTTTTCTTAATTACTTGCTGCCTTTCTGTTTGTTTTTGCATTTGAAGCCTTTATTTGCTTTTACTCTTCAGTATCTGGGAAGCCCTTGGGAAGCTCAGCCTTTTCCCGCTTCCGGAACTGCCGGCCCTCAGAGTAGCTCACCCGCAGGGCCTTCTCTATCCATAACGAGATAAGGCACTTGCACTAGAATGTAGCTTTGCTCACTGCTCCCTTGGCCAGAATGTCTTGCCCTTGATCGTGGGTAACCCAAACCACAGAAAGCGAGACCGCGGATGGGGGTCCACTGTAGCACTCAGCCAGCCTGCGCAGTCAGATCCGGTCTCGTCGGTTGTCCCTGGGAAGAGAGCATCGTGGTCACGTTGCCACCACAACCCCCTCCCCCAGCAGGGAGCACCTCACAGCTTCCGCGGCAGTCCACCGAGGCCAAGTATCGAGGTGTTTGAGTCAAAGCCAGATTATCGCTCTGGTCTTCATGGAGCATCCTGCAGACCCAGACCCGAGCTCCCCGACGGACTGGGGAGGGGGCAGCCTGGTCCCTGTCCTGGTCCGCTGGAGTGGAGCCCCTCAGCCGCCCCGATGACAGGACCCAGCCGCAGAGAGTGGGAGGAGAGCTGGCATGAGCAGCCGTGAGGCCGGAGCTGTCAGGGGAGGTCCAAGGAGGAGGGGATGGTCAGAGGAGGAAAGGCCCCACCAGGCCGGGCAGCAGGGGCAGCGGGGCGCGGGGCACAGACCGAGAGCCCCAGCAGTACCACGGCTGGGGCGGCTGGGCCCGCTGAGATCGTCAGAAACACGCGCCGCAGAGCTGCCAGTGCCGAGACCGCGGCAGAACCCAGACGAGGCAAGGGACTCGCTCCAAGTCTCACCGCGACTCTGTGGCCAAGCTGGGCCCTGAACCTCGGCCCTGATGGGTTCCCACGGTGTGCTGAGCCGAACAGAAGGGCAGGATTGAACTGAACAGAAGGAAGGAGGATGTTTTGTTCCAACCCAGACACAGACAGATTCCAAGCCTCCCCCCAGACAAGGCCAAGGGCCTTACGTCCTGGCAGACAGGAGCCCGCACGCCTGTTGTGCAGACATCCTCTCGGAGAGGGAGCGAATCCCTACAACTGGCCGCCTCCGCCTCTGGCTTCAGGACCCAGACCTTACCGAGTGCCAGGGAAGTGCCCCGAGGCCAGCCAGGACAGCTGTCAGCAGTCCTCTGGGGGAGGGAGGAGCCTCAGTGGCTGCTGCGCACGTGTGTGTCTGTGTGTGTGTGTGTCTGTCTGTCTGTCTGTCTCCCCTTGCTGCTGCCCGTCATTCCTCTCTCTCTCTCCTCTTGTCTTCTCGCAAAGGCCCTCTCAGTTGGGAATTAGGGGTCGGCAAGCACATAGTGAGCAGGCCGTCTGCAGCGGACCCCAGCTCCCCAAACAGAAAAGGGCAGGTCGCTGGCCGGCAGCCACGCAGTCAGGGAAGGGTGGCCTAGTCAAACTGCCTAGCTCAGGGGGCCTGTGGTATCAGGCTGGGCCGCAGGAGGTGCCATTAGAGTTCACAGGCAGTCAAGATGCCTCCACGTGAGGCCATCAAGGCAGACTTCCTGGAGGAGGGAACCTGAGTTAGGCCTAGGAGGCTGTGTGAGTTCCCTGTCAAATGAACAGCACGGGCAGCGGTAGAGATGAGCAGGAGTGAAGTCTGCTTGAGAAAGTGTTTGGAGCCGGAACCCCAGGATGTGTGCGGAGCAGCAGGGCGGACAGGAACAGGAAGTGAAGAGGCTTTGACACTGAAGAGCCCGAGAGTGTTTCTTAGGCCCGTACATGAGATGTGGCGTACTTTGGTCAACAGTCGGACTCTGTCCACTTATCAGAATCTCCTGGATAAGGGCCACTTTTAAAAAGCCCTCCAAAGATTTTGATATGCCCCCCCCCGAGGCTGTCCCCAGCAGAGGGTCACCTGCTGGTGGGATTGTCCTTGTCGGGCCCAATGCCACTTCAGAAAGACTTCCTTGGTAGCTGCTGGCCATGTGCTGGAAGCCAGAAAGGAGGGGACAGGCCGGCCCAGGTGCTTGGGAGAGATGGGGAGAGGCCTAAGCCTCGGCCACAGGACGGGGAGTCCGTTGAGAAGATCTTCAGGGACAAGCCGGCCCATCCTGGGTGTTGGTGTCAGGAGACCCAGCCCCACTCCGGTCTCCCACCTGTCCCTGCAGCACAGCCTACACCCCTGAGGCCACCGACTATGACGTGCGGGTGCTGCTACGCTTCCCCCAGCGCGTGAAGAACCAGGGCACCGCGGACTTCCTCCCGAACCGGCCGCGGCACACGTGGGAGTGGCACAGCTGCCACCAGTGAGTGGGGCCCCTCCTGCGGGCCAGGTGCCTCGGTGCCTGAGCTCCTCCCCCTGCTGGTGCTCTGGGAGGAACACGTGCTGGTGGGAGGGCCTGCCGTGATTGCACCACGGCAGCAAGAGCTCTTTAGCAAAAGCTCAACTGGAAGAGGATGGGTCTTGAGGGACGGAAATGTCTAGAACACAGGGAATGGCCCACAGGAAGCTAGTCCAGGTGGGAGCCTGACAAGGAAGTGAGGAGTCCCGAGGAGGTGCTCTCCCAGGGTGATCTGGCTAGCTGGGGAGCCCCAGAGACCCTGCCCTGGGGGACACAGGGGACCAATGAGCCCCGGGAGCCCAGACTGGTCAGGAGGCCGTGTCACCACAGGCTTACCAGGACCGTCTCAGGAAGCCCAGGCGTGACCAGGCCCCCTTCCCTCTCCTCCCCCTGTCCTCTGCCCCTAGACACTACCACAGCATGGATGAGTTCAGCCACTATGACCTGCTGGATGCAGCCACAGGCAAGAAGGTGGCTGAGGGCCACAAGGCCAGCTTCTGCCTGGAGGACAGCACCTGTGACTTCGGCAACCTCAAGCGCTACGCGTGCACCTCTCACACGCAGGTCCGGCAGGGCGCGAGGGCCAGGGCGGGGACCCAGGAGTGTGGGGACAAAGCGCTGCCCAGGGGAGCGGCTGGGCCAGTGCCGGGGCTCCTGGCCGCTCCGCTCAGTGGGAGCAAGGGTCTTCTCACCAGTCATCAGGTCACCACGGGGTCCCTTCCTGCATTGCTCCCAGGCACGTCTGCCGCTGGAAAGAAAGGAGCGTTCCAACGAAGTCTAGACGGCATGGTGTTCCTTTGCCTGTTGGTCCACCCAAATCCACCTTTCTTTCGGTCTATCCAGGCATCACGGAACGTCCCTCTGTCCTGCCTGTCTCTTCATCTGTTCCTCCATCCAACTCTCCAGGCATCCCCCTCCTTCAGTCCCTCCCACCTGGCTGTTACGCCTCCCCATTTTCTGTCTGGTCCTTCCACCCAGCAGGCTCTAGAAGGGAGGAAGGAGGGGCCCAGACTGCTGGAGTGGCTGGGTGGCTCTGAGGGGTGCCCAGCACCCCAGCCTTGACTCCTGTCCCTTTTCCCAGGGCCTGAGCCCCGGCTGCTATGACACTTACAACGCAGATATCGACTGCCAGTGGATCGACATAACCGATGTGCAGCCCGGAAACTACATCCTCAAGGTGGGCCTCCTGGTCTGGGGCGCCCCCTCCCACCCGCCGCTCCTGCTCCGTGTCCCTGCCTCTGGGATGCACTTCTGCCTCTGGGACATTTCCCCCTCCCTGGCTGCGGACATCACGCAGAGGCCTCCTCTTCCCGTTGGAGGGTCTTAGCCTCAAGCAGGCAGAGCCTCCCTTTCCGTGAAGACAAGGAAGCTTTGGCCCGGGTGTGGCGGTGCTAGGGGAGGTAGTGACGCTGTCTTCCCTAGGCGACAGAGGACTTGGAAAACTCTGCGGTGCACCCCCCTGTCTGCAGACAGGGGAGGCTTTGTGCTATCTGCAAGAGGACCCTGCCATGCTCTGAGAGAGACCCTCTGCTCCTCATAGGGACTCCTGCAAAGCCAAGGGCTCCTGGGACCAAGAGTCCCTTCTGACCTGAGCCCCTTCTCCAATGTATGCTCGTGCCGGTGCCACCTCTCTTGGGGTGGGGGGGGGTAGAAAAGCATGTCAAGGACAGCCCAGTGTGGTCTGTCCATGCTGGCCACACAGACACCGGGGCATTGTGGCCTCCTGCGTGCAGGTGCGAAGCCAGGGCGGGAAACCATCCTTCCCCAGGACCCCCTGCTCCACACCCAAGGGCGGTAAAGACAGAGCAGTGAGCAGTGAAGATAGGCTTGAGAGGGGCTTGGACCTGCATGAACACGGCCTGCTGGGAAAGCTGCATTCGGAACACAACAACCTGGGAGCCCCTGGTTATGGCCCGTCTGCATGCCTCCCAGCAGGCTCAGCGGGCCCCCTGCTCCGCCTCAGCCCCAGGGGCCAGGGTTGTCAGGGGTATTCTTCTTCTTCCCGTGTTCGTCCACTCACCACAGGTGTGCAAAGGCCCCTCTGAGTTCCAGGCACTTGGGATTCAAACCACATCAGTAATGACACTTCCTGCCCTGGGCGAGTGTGTAAAGGATTCAAAAGTAACATGTCCTTAGATGTTCTGCAGCTATAATTCTGGGCGTAGCCTACCCCAGTGCAGCCCCCCCCCGCCCCAGTTAATCCCACATTCAGATGGCTTCCTTGTGTCCCCACAGCTCTTCTCCAGACAAAAGGCCCAGGTTACACCTGGGCCAACATCTCAGTGAGTGTCAGGCATCTCCAGGCCCAGGGCGGGAGATGCCACCTGGCAGTGGACAGCTCTTGCCTGGGTCACCTTGGCGGACATGTGTGGTCGAGGGTGCCAGCCTCAGACTGGGAAGACCAGGCTTGGGGTCCCTGCTCAGCCCCTCATTCACTGCTGTGTTCCCTGGGGCAGGGATTCCACCTCTCCGACCCTGAGCGCCCCACGCAGGGCCCACCTGGCCTAGGCTCTGGCTCTGGGCAGCTTCCCGTCTTCCAATAGGAGTGATCTGGTGACGTTTTCTTCGACCATGAGCTGTCTCTTCTTTCCTCTCTCCGCATCTCTCCATGTCTCTGCATCAGTGGGTCTCTGTCTCCATAGCTCTTGGTCTCAAGTGGTCTTTCTCCACCTTCCTGTCTCCTCCTCTCTGTCGCCTCCATGTCTGTCTGTCTGCAGCCCCAGCACCCAGCCTGGGGCCCGGGTGAAGGGCAGCCCCCTGACCAGATCCCTTTTCCCTCCTTCGGCAGGTCCACGTGAACCCGAAGTACATCGTTCTGGAGTCAGACTTCACCAACAACGTGGTGAGATGCAGCATTCACTACACAGGCCGCTACGCCTCTGCCACAAACTGCAAAATTGTCCAGTAAGCGCTCGCCCACCTCCCTCCCCGCTTCCCCCCGCGGGGCCAGGCGTGCGAACCGCACAGGGTGCCTGCGCCCCGCCCCGTGTCACCTTCCTAGCCAAACATGGCAGCGCTGGGGGAGCCCCATCCATGCCGACCCCGAGATGAGCACTCACGGTGGGGCTCCGGCCGAGGGCTGTTGATCTGGGGCCAGGTTGTGCGGCCCCCTAAGCTTTCCAGGGGGAGCCAGCAGGAGGCAGCACAGCTGGGGGGAAGTCTGCAGTCCTGGTTCCAAGCCTTCTTTGCCCTGTGACATCGGGCAGGTCGCCTCCCCTCTCTGAACCACTTTTCTCAACTACAGAAGAGGCCCTTCCCATGTAGCCTTGTGAGATGAAAAGACTGAAAGGCCTGATGTCTGGTGTTGGAGAGCCGTCCCAGGCTGCTCGGGGATGGCAGCTGTGTGAGCGGCAGTGTCTTTGTCCTGGGGATTAAATGAAACAGTCCCAGATTAGAACTGGCTCTGGTTGGGATGACCTGTCCCCAGGGCCGGGGCCCGGCCGTACCCGAAGCTGAAGGACTCCGGCCCAGGCCTTTGGCTCATGGCTCCCCAGGCTGCGTGTCTTCAGCCTGTCTCCCGATCCCCCACGTGAAGTACTTTGCAGAGGGACCTTCTGCTTACAAACTCACCGTGAAACCCCACCCTGCTCCACGGGGATTTACAACGGCGGGTCAGCGCAAAGCAACTCTTTTCCATTAAGACAAAAACAAAACAGGAGTAGTCCTAGAACTTCAGTCCATCAGCTGGGGGACAAATGGCAGAGATTTCAAGGCCCAGAGAAACAAAAGCGTATGCTTATTAATGATTGACGGGTATGAAGTGTAGCCTGTGACCAAGTTCAGGGCTCAGCATGCGTCAAGGATTAGGGCTCAGTGTGTGACCAGGATTAGGGCTCAGTGTGTGACCAGGGTCAGGACTGTGTCTGAGCAGGGTCAGGGCTCAGTGTGTGACCAGGATTAAGGCTCAGTGTGTGATCAGAGTCAGGACCCGTTTAGAGACAGCCCTTTTACCCTTTAGCTGCTACCTCTAAGCTAACTGTTCGCACACACACGCACGCACACACACGCACGCACACGCGCACACATGCACACACGCACACACGCACCGCATGTATATTAAAAATGAGAATAGCAGCTTCTAGTTCAGTTCAGAGATTAGATTCCTCATAAATTGAATTTGATCAGAATTGTCCAGGTCACAGAGTATGTTTAAACCAACTGACTCCTGCCCCATCCCTGGCACCTTGGCTCTTTCGTAGGCCTGGGTTTCTGACCTACTCCCTCCTCAGGGCCTGTCTCATTCAGCCATTCCCAATTCAGGGGTCACCTAAATGGTAGAGGGTTTCTGGGAAGCAAGTCCATGGAAGGAGAAGGAGGAAGGAAGGAAGGGGCACACAAGAATAAAAGGGGGCCAGGGGGTGTGCAGGGAGGCAGGGAGCCTACACCCCTCTCTCGTCCTGCCCGCCACTGGGAAGGGTGGATTGAAACAGCATCCCATTTCCCAGCCATGCTGTGAGCTAGGCCCCTCAACAGAGCAGACAGAGAAGCAGCCCCATGCCCCCCTCCGGCTCCCCTGGGGGCCTGCGGGCCAGGGAAGGCAGAGGCCCTTCTTTCAAGCCCTTTACATAAGTGCTTGGAAAGGCTCAAGTCTTATTAGAGCGTCTCTGGTACCCTGACCGCAGGCGGGCGGCCGGGCCAGCGCACAGGAAGCCGGATGCAGTGTTCCCAGAAAGGCCACGGGACTGACGCCTGTGGCTTTCGATCATGTTTCTGAAGAGGAGAAGGAGGCTTTTTTAAAAAGTACTTTGTTAGAAAAAAACAAGAAAGTGTTCCCAGACGGTAGCAGCTCTACTAATGGGCTAGAGAACACTGTGGACTCAGGGCACAGGCAGGGGGTGGTGCTGAGATGGCCCCTGCATGGTGGGGGAGGCCGGGACACCCCTCTTCTGGAGGCTGGGGCTGAGGGTTCCACCCGCGCCTGCCCTCCTTCCCACGTGGGATCCGGGCGGTGGAAGGGGAGCCCTCCTCTGGGCACGCAGTGGCGGGCCAGGCTGACAGTTGAGTGAGGGGGCCTGCCCTGCACCCCACCACTGACCTTCAGGCTTTCTTTTCTTAGATCCTGATCTCACAGAGGACGGACAGACGGCCCATCTCCCCACTTCCCAAAGCCGGCCTGGCTCCCCAGGAAGCCTCCTGCCAGGACCGACCGGGCCTGAGGGGCCCAGCCCCCGCACCCCACAGGCAGGGGCAGCTGGAAGCCACAGGCATCCCTCCCTGCCGGCCTCAGGGAGCAAACGCAGACCGAAACCACAGGGATTCCGGATGCCAGGCCCAATTTTGTACTTAACTCTTCTCTACAACGGTATTTTGTCGGTTGTTGGTTTTTATTTTTTATATTTTGGCCATATCACAGAGCAAGATTGCCCAGGCCTGGGCTGAATAAAACAAGGTTTTTCTACGCTGTGGCTCTGCAGTGTGGCCTGACGGCTGGGCTGGCCAGAGCGAGGGCGGGCTCAGGGGACAGCCTCGGGCTTCCTCCTTCCCCTAGCAGAATGTGGGAAGGACAGCCACCACCTGTCAGGACCGCAGCTTGACCAAGAGGGCATCCAGCCCAATGTGGAAACTCCGTGGGTTTATCCCAAGGCCAAGCCCGCTATGTGGCAAAGGGCCCACATCCCTGAGGGAGGGACCCGGGGTGGGGGGCAGCTCTAGCCCTCTCACCCCAGCTTAGGGTCCCCCTCCTCCAGTTCCCCTCCTCTTGCAGCCTCATACTCCCACCCCCTCCCTTTCTCACACCGTCCCTCGCTCCACCAGCCACGCACTGCCTTACTCACATACTGAGTGCTTCCTGGATGCGCCTCGGTCTGGCTGTCAGGGAGCTCACAGGGAAGGGAGGAGCGTGTTCCCCACGCCTAGGAGACCCTGGGAAATGGGAGAGCCTTCCGAAGGCAGGTGGTGTCTCCCAGGAAGGGAAGGGACAAGAATCTACTTGGCTGAGGCTGAAGGGGGTGGGAGTGGGAGATGGAGGGAGGCCCCGTGGCCACGGCGGCCCTCCCTCGCCTGCCCCGGCCGTGGTATCCCCGAGGTCCCGGGTACTGGGTCGGGGCAGGAAGAAGCAGAAGGAGGGCACCTCTCCTCCTCCCCTCGCATGAGGCCTTAGGGTATCTGTGCACCCACCTGCCCCTGCCAGCTTCCTCCCTTCCTAGGGGATTAACACTAGTGAGAAAAGGCAAGGCACTTGGTGAGAACCAGGGCTCTAGGGGCCAAGGCCAATTCTCCTTGTTCACTGGGTGTGTGTCTTCGGGCAAGTCCTGCTCTGGGCCTCGGTTTCCCCATCCATAAAATGGGAATGCCCTTGTGCCTGGCTCACATGCTGACAGAACCCGTGAGCCCCTCTGAGCCCACCTCTCCACCTCACTTTGGCTCTCACACTCTTCATGCCCCCGGTCCCCCCCCCCCGCCACAACAATGGGGTGGAGAGACAGGGCTTCTTGGAGCCAAGCAGTTCCTCCAGAAGGGTCCTGGGGCCACTCCCCCGCCCAGTCAGCAGGACGGAGTGAAGCCTGGCCGCAGCCTCGCACCTTCCCTCACCAAGTCATGCTGGGCTTCCGCTCTTCCCTGGCACAGGGTGGGTGTTGAGACCCTGCCACTCTCCATGAGGCGCTGGAGAGGGGCTGCTGGAAGGACTGGGGAGGGGTGTGGGCAGGAGGCTGTCATCCAGGGCTCCCCGTTCTGCCGTGGCCTTGCCCCAGAGACGCTGTCCCAATTACAGCCCCACCCCTCTCCTTCCTGGGTGCCCCCAGAGTGAGCAAGGAAGGTCTCAGACAAGAAGGACCCTAGGAAGTCAAGTCCAAAGTCCCCACTTCCCAGGTCAGACAGCTGAAGCCCAGAATGGGAGTCAGTCTGAGGCCCCAGGTGAGTTCAAGACAGATCCAGGGCTGGAGCCGGTGCTCTCAGCCCCGGGCCAGGGCTGAATGCCAGGGGTGTGCTGGTGTGCTCCGCAGGGGAGATCCATGCCTTCAGCTCAAGGAGGCCCCCTAGGAGGCTCAGCGCTCAGGGGCCAGGGGTGGAGGGCAACACCACAGCTGGGGGGAATCACCTTCCCGACCTGCCCCGAGACAGGGTGATCCCCCGGACTCCTTCACATTCCCAGAAAACAGTATGGGGTTGGACTGGTCAGGGAGGTCCTCAGGGCCCAACAGAGAGTCCCTCTTGGTCCTGTGTGCCCCATCTGAGCTGGGCACTCAGCCCCATACGGGACCTTCCCAGGAAGAAGGGAGGCCTGGTGGGCGAGCCATCTCCACCCCCCACTCAGCACCTCACTCCAGGGCTCAGAGCCCCAGAGGGGCTCCGCCAGCACATCTGGGCACCCACGTGCCACCTAGGTCGCAAAGGGCCTCCTGGACACCTGCCCAATACCCCCCACCCCGGGCTTGCTCAGCCCCAAGGCAGAGAAGCTCACTAGCTCTCAGACCATGCTGTGAGAAACATCTTGGGGTACAACAGGCCTCCTGTCAGCCTCTGTGAAGTACCAACAATTTGGGGAAAGCATGGCTGGAAGCAGGAAGGACAGAGAGAACAGACGCCATGCAAGTGGCAGGGGACCTGGCTGTGGTCCTAACTCTCCCGGCCATTGGGCCTCGATCTCCCCATCTGTGCCCCAAGGGATGGGGAGCCTTGGGCTCCCTTGCTGCTCTTCCTTTTCCATCGAATTGAGCAGAAGAGATAAGAGGGGAGGGAGAGAAGGAGAGGAGAAGTGACATGCAAGGCCCAGGCTGCGTGAGGTCAGGTCAGGGCACCACTGCTGGACTCAGAGCAGGGCAGCTAGGGAAGAGACTGCAGCCTGCGGGGGGCCTGGGGCATCATCAGGCTTGGGGGATGCCACAGAGGCTTGAAGTGCAGGCATCGCATGCCAAACCAGGCTGCAGCTGGAACCTTCAGAAAGGCTCACAGTGGGCCCTGGGCAGGGGGAGGTGTGGCTGGGGGGGTGCAGGCACAGGGTCTCTGATGAGAGGCCCGCTCAGACCCAGATCCCTCCGCTATCCTGTCCGCAGCCTCGGTCCTCACCCCTCCCCCACCACCTATGCACCTAGTTCCCTGCCTGTCCCTCCCCAGGGCAGCAGCGCCTTCTGCGTACGGTCTGGGAGAAAACCCCTCCTGGCTCCCCCGACTCCACGAAAACCCTGCCTTTTGTGAGAAGCTACTTCGGCCTGGGTCGTGGAAGCCTCTGGTAACTACAGTGTGAGCGGCCGAACTGGCTCACATCCTTCCTGACTTCTAGGCAAGGAGCTTCTCAATCCTCAAGATTGACCCTTAAGAGAGCACTTGATATTTACCGATTTCATGAAAACAAAACCTTTAGGTTTGACCCTAAAGAGACAGGGAACAGCGGGCCCGCCCCTAGCTCTCTGTGTTGGAGGTCTCTCCGCCTGAGCCCGCAGCACCCATCTCACCCCTGATGCCACCTGTCGGGCCAGCCTCCTAAGGGAAGTTCCCGTGGACCCCGCAGATTCCAGACTGAGCGAGGTTAATAGCATCTGCCCTCCAGCCTGGGGTGGGGGCCCTGCCTCCCAGCTCTTGCCAAGCATCTCTGCCCCCTCCTGCTCAAGACAAGAGGCCAAAGCCCACCCCCCGCTGTCCAGCCACAGCCGCTGAGCCGTGTGGTTGCTCACAGGGCTGGGCCCTGCACGGTGGCCCCTCACTATGGCTGCATCCAGGTACATACTACAACCACAACACTTGCTGGAAAGTGCCGCACCCCCCCCACTAACCCCCCAGCCATTCCCCAGACTGAGTCATGCAGACGGTGCCCCGGGGGCAGGGTTGGCAGCAGCCAGCCAGGGAGAATGAGTGGCCTGCCCACACCCCGGGACCCTCACTGGAGCGTGTGGGTGACACACGTCACCCTGGACATTGGAGCGGAACTTTCTGAGAATGAGAAGGTCCTGAAAAAGCTTCCCCAGAGAAACTCAAAATACAGAAGGCGGGGGAAGCAGGTGTATATTTGGGTTTCCACATTCCCTGGCTATGTAAAATCACGTCTTTTTTCTTTTTTTTAATTCTTCAAAATCAAATTTAATCTGCTTCGAGCCCCTGGCTACTAGTTGGTTTACCCTAGGGGTTTCAAAAGGTCCAGAACAACAGGGAGGGTCGCTGTGGTCTTCAGTCCACTCCAGGCACTGCAGGCTGGCGCACCGACAGAGCTCTGTGGGGCAGCACAAGGACACCACGCAGCGGTGTCCCTGGAGGTTCACTACATCTTCGGGGTGCTGCCCGGAGCAGGACACTGTCCTTGCTACCAGCGGAGGCACAGCCCTGTCTCTCTAGTCCGGGGGACATTCTCCCTGCCTCTTTCCTCTGCCTGCTTCCACCACGCCCTCCCCAATTCCTCCCTCCTTTCCTCTTCCTGTTTGGGGCAATCTTCCATTACCCCCACAGTGTGCCTTGGTTCACGAAGCCACTTCAGATCTGGCCCTTGGGGTGGGGAAGCACTCATACCTTGGGGGGGGGGGAAGACCCTGCAGGAGAACACCAGGAATGATGCTAACGAAAGCTAACTTCTTGAACACGCCATGTGCCAGGCTCTGCCCTAACTGTTCTACAAACACTCACCTTCAATCCTCACAATGACCCTATGAATGCAGTGCTGTTAGTATCCCCATTTTGCAGATGGGGAAGCTGAGGCAGAGAGAGGCCATGTGGCTTGCCCCACTTCCCCCAGCTAGTAAATAGAAGAGCCAGGATTCAAACGCAGCCACATTTCTGGAGACAGGGGCGTGGCTTCCACCAGATCCTCAAAGGCATCTGGGACGAGACAGAAAGCCATATGCCTGTGCTTTGAAGCACAGCCAGACCACTGTTCAGACCTTCATCTCCTTCCTCTGCAGCTCTCTGGAATCAGAACTCCTGGAAACAGCAGTTCAAAAAGTGGCTGGGGGGAGAGGCAAAATTCCTCTTAGAAGCAGTATAATTCCTACTTAGATCGTGCTTTATGGGCAGGGGAAGGTAGGAACGAATTAAAATAGACAAGCCATCAACTAGTCTAGTCAAGAAAAATAATAATACAAAATATGAGATTAGAAAGGGAATATTAACACATGGAGATTATTCTTGAAATTTAAGAGAGTAGTATGTACAACTCCATGCTTGTAAGTTAGAGTGTTTCAACACTGAATCAGAGTATTCTAGGAATATATTTGTAAATTGCCAAAATTGACTCAAAGAGCAAAAAGCCAATAAGTACAGAAAAAAATTTTAAAGTTATCATCTCTAGGGGCGCCTGGGTGGTTCAGTCAGTTAAGCGTCTGTCTTCGGCTCAGGTCATGATTCCGGGGTCCTGGGATTGAGCCCCCCATCGGGCTCCCTGCTCAGCAGGGAGCCTGCTTCTCCCTCTCTCTGCCCCTCTCTTCTCCCTCTGCCCCTCCCCCTGTTCGTGCTCTCTCTCTCTCAAATAAATAGATCTTTAAAAAAAAAGTTACCTCTAAAAAAGACATCACAGGTAGAGAGTATTAGAATGAGTTATTTCAAACTGGGGGAGCAGGTCATTTCTATGCTAAACTCTTCCAAAACGTATAGGGGAAACTATAGATTGATGGTATGTTTCTGAATTGATTTTATACAGTTCACATAATCCTGACACCCAAATATGACAAAGATAACCGTATCACCCCACCCACCCTCATGATGATAACCACAGACCAGTTTTACTCTTGGCAGGGCATACCGAAGTCCTGGGTAACTGGCCAGCAAATGGAACCCTGTATTATCGTGTTCCCTAATGCAGTCAGTGTTGTCCACAATTTTCCAACACCCAGTGTGCAGCATGCTTTCCCGTACCCCTGATCTGTGCTGGGGCTAAACTGGACCCTGATGTCTGGGTCCAAACGGAAGGGACACGGCACTCCCTTCCAGTCTTAATTGCCCCTCTCAGGATGCAGAGACAGTATGCAAAGCTTGTAGCGATACAAAAAGCCTACAGCTTGAGTCACTACAACCTGCTGGAAACTTGCGGTCAGCCGGAATACCCTGTGAGGTTGACAATTTGTCATTTCTTTTTCTTTTTGAGAAGTTCTTAAGTCTTTGCTTGTTTGCTTTTAAATAGGTTACATCCTCTGTCCTCTCCCTGCTGGGCTTGGTAACATCTGATTAAATAATCAAGTCCTGAAGGAATTCCCTCTTTGCGGTATCAATATACGTACCCCCACAAAGCTCAGGGACAGTGCCTGCGGTGACCTGGGCAACCTAATCCTGGGCCAAGGGCCTTGATCCAACTGGCAGTGCCCCCGTGCCAGACAAGAGACTGGGGGTTTTGGCCTCTGTCTGGGGTCCCAGCCGTCCAGGAGCTTCTCAGCCAGAAAACAGACTGTCACTGTCCCCGAACACCACCAGAGGGGGCAGGACTCTGTTTTCCAGGATATGTGACAGCCAGGGCCACTTCGCTTCTGATTCACAGCAACTGTCTCTTTCACATTTAAACTAATTCAGATGTATTAAAGAATAATTTGTGGGGCACCTGGGTGGCACAGCGGTTGGGCGTCTGCCTTCGGCTCAGGGAGTGATCCCGGCGTTGTGGGATCAAGCCCCACATCGGGTTCCTCTATGAGCCTGCTTCTTCCTCTCCCACTCCCCCTGCTTGTGTTCCCTCTCTCGCTGGCTGTCTCTCTCTCTTTTGAATAAATAAATAAAATCTTTAAAAAATAAAAATAAATAAAAATAAAGAATAATTTGCACACAGTGAAATTCACCCAGTTTGGTAAGTTTTGATAAGTACATGGAGTTGTAACAAACACTGCACAATCAAGACATAAAATATTTCCTTAGAAGTTCTCTCATGCTTCTGTGTGGCCAGTTTTCTACCCCCACCTCCAGCCCCTGGCCACCACTGATCTGCTTTCTGCCCCTATAGTTTGCCTTTTCTAGAATCTTATATAAATGGAATCATATAGGGCATGGCCTTTTTAATCTGTTGTCTTTGACTCAACAGAATGCTTCTGCAATTCATCCCTGTTGTCGAATGTATCATAGCTTGTTCCTTTCTATTGCAGAGTCGTAACCCATCACAGGGACCACAGATTTTTTTTTTTCCCTTACCAGAAGATGACTATTTGGGTCATTTCCAGTTTGGCGCCGTTATGAAGAAAACTGCTGTCATCATTCACAAACAGATCTCGGAGTGGACATACATCTTCATTTTTCTTGGGTAAACATCTAGGAATGAGATTACTGAGTCATATGATAACGGCATGTTTAACTGTACAAGAACCTGCCAGACTGTTGTCCAAAGTGGCTACTGCTCCACAAAGTGGTTATTGCCAGAACTTTGGATTGCCTTTTTTTTTTTAAAGCCATTCTCATAATGTAGTGGTATTTCATTACATTTTTAATTTGCCATACCCTAAAGGCAAATAATGGTAATAATCTGTTCAGGTACATATTTCTATCATACCTCATCTTTGATGAAGTCTCCCTTTAAGTCCTTTGCCCATTTTTAAGTGGCTTACCTGTCTTCTTACTGAGTTGGAAGACTTCTTTATCTATTCTGGACACAAGTTTTTTATCAGTTACGTGTTTTGCAAATATTTTCTCCCAATCTGGAGTTTGTATTTTCATTTTCTTCCTAAAAAGCATAAGTTTTTTAATTTTGGTGAACGCCAATATAATCATGTTTTTCTTTTACGGATTGTACTGTTTGTTCTAGCTAAGAAATCCCTACCCAAACAAGGTCACCAAGATAGTCTCCTTTATTCTCTAATATAAACTTGTAATGCTGTCATTTCCCTCTAAGCACTGCTTTAAATTTTATCCCACAGATTTTTCTAGGTTGTGTTATTGTATTTAATGACAGTATTTCTAATTACTCTCGTGGTTCCTTCTTTGAAATATGAGTTATTTAAAAGTATATTGTTTAATTTGCAAATATTTGGGAATTTTCCCAATATCTCTCAGTCATTGATTTACAGCTTAATTTTATTGTGATGAGAGAACATCCTTGTATGATTTTAATTATTTTTAAGTTGTTGAGATTTGTTTTATGGCTCAGAATATGATCAATGTTGGGGCAGTTCCACGTGCTTCGAAAAGAATGTGTATTCCACTGTTGTTGGGTGGAGTGTCCTATAAATGTCAGTCGGGTTTAGTCAGTTAACAGGGTTATACATCCAGACTGAGTTTCTGTCCACTTGCTCGTTCTTTGAAGTATTGAGAGATAAGTGGATGTGTCTATGTCTCCTTTCAGTTCTGTCAGTTGTAGTTATCCTGGGGGTCTGTTCTCCACCCTGAGGTTGGTTTTCCTCTTAATGAACTTGACCTCTTTATCATTCTGTGTTGTCCCTCTCTATTCCTGGAAATATTCTCTGTTCCGAAGTCTCCTTTGTCTTACGTTAGTCTAGGCACTTTCTTTGGACTGGTGTTTGCGTGGCATGTCTATTTTTCATTCTTTTACTTTTAACATACCTAGGTCTTTATATTTAAAGTGGCTTTCTTGTAGGCAGACTGGGGTTCATGGCAAGGCGGGGGTGGGATCCCGACTGTTGCTGTTCCAGCCTCAGACTTCAGAGGTCGCTGCCTGACTCCACCACCCAGTCGTCCCTCTGTGTACTCTTGCTCTCCCCCTAGTGGTAGACTGTTGTTACTGTTTCTCCGTTCTCCAGGCCCAGCCTCACAGAACCTGTGCCCCTGAGACTCAGGGGGTGGGCCCTGGCAGTGCTCCTGACCTTCACCTGCTGTCTTTTAGTGGGTTTTAGACAAAACCCTACTTTGCTGGGAGGTCTGCATCTCCCACAAGGGCAAACAGCGGCGTTTGATCTTTATCCTTCCCCAGCGACAGAGGATCTTAGTTTCTGCCTCTCCTGAGCAGCCCTGGGACCAGAGTTGACTGCCCCCCACCCTCCCCGGCCCCACCTGAGGGGGTTGAAAGAACCTCCTTGAAAAACAGGTGAGGTTCACAGGGACTGCCTCGTGGGGGGGGGGTCTCTCCCCTCTCCTGCTCCTCCCACTCTGCCTCCCATCTTCCTCCTGGGAAAGGGAGGGCAACTCCCTCTTGCCCCCCCCCCCACATGAGCTCCCAAGGCAAACTGTCATCTTATCTTTTCTAAGAGGCACTTGTCACTCTTTGGAATTCAGTTCTCTTGGTTGCTCACGACCTCAGCTCTCTGGTGGGTTTTAAAACTTGCGGTTTGTAGATTGTTAGAATGGGAGTGACATTCTCTTGGGCCTTTCTGCATCACGAGAGAAGGTAGAACTTCTCTCTTTCACTTTTGATATGTGCAGATAATCAAAGGGCTTTCCAAGCACAAACTGCCCCTGAGGGACTCTCTGGTGCCCGTGGCCTACCGGGTCTCACGAGTTTTCTCATTTCCCCAGACTTTGAGTTGCTGTCTGCTGTGACTTGTGTAGCCGCTGTCTAGCGGACGTGAGCCCTTACCATGTTCCCGCCCTGCTCTAAGTGTATTTGTTCCTTCCAAACCTTGCCTGACTCCTGTCTTTTCTCTCACACCCACATCTAATCTGCCCGGGGTTCCTGTGGCTCTGTCTTCAAAATGTAGCCAATTCCTTTCAAAACTAACAATGGATTTACCAAGGGCCCGGCAACTGCATTTAGCCCAGAGGAGTGAAGACTAATTTCCATGGAGGGACTTGTCCACAAGGAATTTGTTCCTGAGCAGATTTATTTGTAATAGCCCCAACCTGGAACCTACCCAGATGTCCCTCAAAAGGTGAATGGTTCGACATACCACAGCACATCCGGACACGGAGCGCTACCCGGCCGCAAAGGGGAAGAAGACTTGGGTGAATCTCCAGGGAATTATGCGGCTTGGAAAAGCCAGTCTCAGAAGAACACATACTGCATGACCCCATGTATGTAACAATTGTGGGTAACCTAATCACAGAGCTACAGATTGGTGGCTGTCGGAGGTTATGAACGGGAGGGGAGGGATGTGGCTAAAAAGGGGTGACACAAGGGAGCTCATGGCCATGGTACAGTCGAACGTCTTGATTGTCGTGGTGGTTACTCTGGGCTCACATGTGACAAAAATTGAGTAGAGTTACACACAAACCCACACACAAGTGAGTGCACATATAACCAGTGACATGGGAGTAAACTAGATGATGCCAATGTCAATTTCTCGGTGTTGCTACTGTGCTGGGGTTATGGGCGATGGGGAGGGGAACTGGGGGAGACCTGCACGGGACTTCTTTGTGTGTTCTTTTGCACCCACCTGTGAATCTAGAATTATTTCAAAATAAAAAAATTTAAAATACATACACTCAGGGCACCTGGGTGGCTCAGTCGGTTAAGCGTCTGTCTTCACTCAGATCATGATCTCAGGGCCCTGGGATCGAGTCCCACGTCAGACTCCCTGCTCTTGGCAGGGGCGTCTGCTTCTCCCTCTCCTTTTACCCCTCCTCCCTGTTCATGCTCTCTCTCCAAAATAAATAAATAAAAATCTTTTTAAAAAATAAAACACATATACCCAGAATCCTCCCCCTTCCAGTCACCTGCCCTGCTACAAGGTAGGTCCAAACCACTATCATCTCTTGCCTGCATTATTGCAGCAGTCTCTTCCTGGGTCTTCCTGCTTTTACATGCAGTCTATTCTCAAAAAAAGGGCAGCTTCTAAAATGGAAGGCAATTTGCATCATTTATAGAAATAAATGAAGACTAACCAGATGAGAAAAGCAAAGGCTATTTATCGGAAGCTTGCTTCGGAAGGGAGTCATCCCCCATCCCTTGTGTTTGGCCGAGACTCAAAGGCAGGCGGAGGCATGCAAAAGCTTTCTGGAGGAAAACGGGGAGGCTTCAGGTGTGCCCCTGTGCGAGGCCGTTGGCAATAGGCGAGCTGTAGGTGGGCTGACTAGAAGCGGGACATCCTGTGTGGTGGGTTAGGAGTGCATATTTGGCTTTTTTCTGGTTGATCCTAAGTTGGGAGGAGGGACCAAAAGTGGAGAACCTGTCAGTTATTGACCATTTGGGGCCAATTGTTACAGAAGTTATCGTTTGGCTTCCTGGATCGTCCCTAGAGATCGAGGTCTGGCTTCCCACAAGCCTGACACACTGGCTTCCTGGGCTGGCTGTTGTAGAAAAGGGTCTGGTTCCGGGCAGCTTGCTGCAGGTGCAGGTCAGAGTTCTATTTTTATAGGTACCCTGGCCATTGTCAGCTTGTATATTCAGTCTCTCACATCCCTCTGCGAGAATTCTCCAGCGGGTCTCCATTGCACACAGTCCTCACAATGGCCTCTAAGGCCCTCCATGACCTGGCCCCATTTTCCCCCTCTAGCCTCCTCCTTCTCTCCCACACTCTCCACTCCAGCCACACTGGCCACCTTGCTGTTCTAGAACATGCCAGGCCCTCCTCCAAAGCACTTATGGCCTTCTCACATACTGCATGACTTTCTTATTTTTCATGCTCATTGTTTATATCTAGCCCTCCAGCTAGAGTGGAAATTTCATGAGGGTGCGAGTTTGGATCGGCATCTTGACTTCTATCCCAGCACCTAGAACATTGCCTTGTCCAGCACAGGGGGAGTGCCCGATACAATTTTTTTTTGAATGAATGAGTGAACTAATATGTGAGTGTGAGTGTGCAGATATATTTAATAAAATCTGCTACCTTTTATCAGGTGCTTGGAATTTCCTGCGCATTGTGCTCAGTGCATTAATATATTATCCCATTTTTATTCTTTATAGCTCTCTTTTGGGGGGTGCTATCAGGGCCACTTCTGTCCAAGTAAGGTGGTCCCAGGGAAAAGGTACTGAGTCCCGGAGCTCCTCAGAGACCTACATGAAAGTCTAAAGCCCAAGAAGAGGCCTGGTTCCAAAATGCAAAAACTATACAATAACCCAAATTAATAAATGTTTAATGAAATGTCTACAAAATGTCATCAATTGTTAATTTATGTCATTAATTCTGTGTCAACTTCTTTAATTATTAACTGTAGTGTTCATAAGAATTTCATTACATTTGGAAATAATTTGTAGATTAGATTTTTTTAAAAATTCTCTGAGCACTTCAAGAGTACAAATGAATACCCAAGAGCTCTGAGAACTCTCGGGTAATTATACTGTAAATGAATTACTCGTAGCCAAATAATTTCCAAGGCAGACTTACAAAAATCCCTTCATATTATTTTATAGTAATATGTTATATTTAAAATAGCAATTCTGTGATTTTAATAATTGACTTGGGGAGGAACTTCCAAAAGTAATAGTACTTCATCCTAGGAAGGTCTTAAAATGGCCCTTGATATAATTAACCCCATTTTACAGATTTAACTCTATGCTCTGCAGTTTCCTGGTCCCACTAGTCAACCTCCCCAATTTCTCCTGGCCAAGTCGTCCCGCCTTCCTATCTGCCCCCCACCAACAAGCCCACCCTGGGCATGGGTACACACAGGGTGTGTGTGTGTGTGTGTGTGTGTGTGTGTGTGTGTGTGTGTGTGGCCAGGCAAGGTATACATTTCCCAGGTTCTGGTCCCCGCTTCACTTGCTCATCCCTCAGGTTGTTCCATTGTCTCTTAAGATCCCTGGATGGCTACCAGAAGGAGGAAACCAGCAATCCCCCAGATCGCCACCAGGTGGTGCCACAAGCTCATGCCTGAGTTTCCGTGGCCTTCCCTTCAAGGAGACTGGAGATGGGAGGCCCCTGGGTGCCCTTCCCCGGGGTGATTCTGGCCCCTCCGGGGTGAACCGCATGACTTCGTTTTCACCACTGCGGCAGGCACAGCATTTGGACTCCTGCTCCTTCTCCGTCCCAGTCTCCCAGCTGTGTTTGTCTCTCCTTGTGCCTGTCTCCCTCTCCCTGGGTCCCTCTCTCTCCAGCTACCCCCCCATTCTCTGTCATCTCCCTCCATCTTCCTCAACAAATCTAACACTCCTCCTCACTCAGCGAGTTGGTTTTAAACACCAGCTGCTAAGGGGGCGCCTGGGCGGCTCAGTCAGTTAAGCATCTGCCTTCAGCTCAGGTCATGATCCTGCATCTCCCTCGCCCTCTGCCCCTCCCCCACCTCGTTCTCTCTCGCGCGCGCTCTCTCTCTCTCTCTCTCTCTCAAATAAATAAAATTTTTAAAAAATTGCTGGTGATTATTATATGGCAGGGGCTTCGCCAGGCTCTAGGAAAGTCAGTAAAAAGTCAGTGAAGTCAAGTCAGAGTCCCAGCGTCGGGGAAGCAGCTCCCAACAGAGGAGGACTGTGGCAGGTGAGCCCCTTTTATCCTCTACCTCCTCTCTCTCTCCTCCCTTCCCCCTCCCTCCGTTCCCCTCTCTTCCCTTCCAGAAACCACTCACTAGAAGGAGCCAGAAGTGTCCTCCTCTCAACTCCCATCCCTCCCATATAGAAATCTCCCCAAGGCCACCTCCTCCTCACTCTCATTTCAAGGTTTTGGGGGCACCACCAGGGGCTAAGCCCGGGCCTTGAGTGAGTGACGCAATGACTGAGATCTTCCCACCAGCCACACCTACCCATGTGTTGGTTAGAGCCCTGGGTGGGATGGACTATAGATTTCTTACCTTCGCCCAGATATCTACCCCATCTTTATTTCCTCCTTCTTTCTCCAGGGTAAGGGGTCACTCTGTTTGTCCACAGCTAATCCCTCCACCAGGCTCAGGTCCCATTCCCTTCTTGCCCTCCCCACTCCTACCTCTTTCTCTCTTCCTACTGGATCTTACCTCTCACTTCCTTCTTCAAAGTGCCCTCCTCCGTGCCAGCCAATGCAATTAGACCAGAGAAAGCATCTTAAAGCCTTGATAGGAGGAGATGAATTTCACATTTGCAGACCACTGTGTACTGAAGGTGAAGTGTTCTAAAGAAAAATAGGGTAAGTTAGCGAGGGACAAAATTCCCAGAGCTGTCAATTGCAACCTCATCGGATACTAAATGGAAGGAAAGACCTTATTTATAGTAGTGCCAGAAAAGATAAAGTACTTTGGAACAAACTTAGGAAATGTTCAAGACCAATAGGAGGAACATTGTAAAACTTCTGAAGAACACAAAAGAAGACCGAAAAACGGGCCATGGTCATGGATCCGTAGACTCAATATCACGATTGTGATTTTTTTATGCGTTTCTTCACACAATAATGTGACGCCGATAAAGATATCGACAAAAGAAGACACATGCCCAGTAAGGATATAAAAAGAGGCTCAATGTCATCAGTCACACCCACTAGAATGGCTAACAGTAAAAAGACTGACAACACCAAGTGTTGGCATGATTGCTTTGGAACTGGTTTGGCATTTTCTTGACCCAGAAATTCGACTCCTAAGTGTTTACCCAAATGAAACATATGTCCACACAACGGCTTGTATATAGATGTTCAAAGGAGCTTTATTTGATAATCAGAAATGGAAAACTACAAATGAATGAGTAAATTGTGCGGCTCTCCATATAGTAGGAGATGCAGCCAGTAAACGGGCATAAACTACAGCTAGACAGGATACCATGGATGACTCTCAGAACACTACAGGGCGAGGAAGAAGCTAGACACGGGAGGGTACATACTGCATGCTTTCGTTTGTTATGAAGTTCTAGAAAAGTGAGATTTAATCCATAGCAATGGAAGAGCGGATCAGTGGTGGCCTGGGGCTAGGGCTGGGGCTGGGGAAGGGACGTGGGGGAACTTTGTGAGTTGATGGAAATGTTCTGTATCTTGATTGTGTTGGCTGATGGTTAGTGTTCACATTTGTCAAAACACATCAAGCACTGCATTTAAAATGGGTGCATTTCATCGTAGTATACTGTTTTTTTTAAAAAAGTAAATGCTGGGGGAAGATGGCAAAAACCCTGTGGTTTTGAAAACCCACGTTAAAGAATAAACAATTGGACAATAATAATAAAAACCCTGCACTGAGATGCAATTTTTCACTTACTAGATTGTCAAAAAATCCAAAAGTTTAATAACACCCTGTGTTGGCATGGCTGTGAGGAAAAGCACACTCTAAATCACTAATGACGTGGGTGTAAATTGGAATAATCCCTTAAAGAGGGCATTTGGGCAATATTCGTTAAATTACAAATGCTTTAACCTAGCCATTTCCCTTCTGGAATTTTAGCCTACAGATAAACTCAACCACAGGAGTAGTGTATGTTAAAGGCTATTACTACAGCATTGTTTGAAATAGCAAAACCCCCAAAATAATCTAAATGTCCATCAGTGCAGACAGGTTAAATAAATTATGATACATCCAAACAATGGAATCCTATGTAACTACAAAACACAGTGAGAAAAATCTCTGTGTGCTATTATGGAAAGATCCTAAAAGTGTAATGTTAAGTGAATAAAGCAACATTATATTTGCTATGTTGCCATTTGTATTTTTTAAAAAAATTCAGAGGATTTATTTGGATTTTCTTGTATATGCGTTAAAAAAAAAAAAAACTTCTGGAAGAATAACCAACAAACTAGTATCAGCAGATCCGTTTGGAGGAAGGTGTGGGAAATACGTGGATGGAATCAGGAGTGTGAGGGACAATTTTAATAATATGCATTTTTAATCCAAAAAATTGCGAATGACGTGACTGTACCAGCTATTCAAAATTTACTTATTTTTTAAATAACATCAAAATAATACATTACACATACATCAACGTGAGCATTTTACTTATCATTTTTCACAAGGTTATCTTGAGGAAAAAAATGACATACAGCAAGTCTAGTTCAGTGCAGGCACATATATGGTACGGCATTACTGTTTTCTATCCCCTCTCCCCCAAATCCATGCACCCCCCCACACACTTGAGGTTCCAGTTCCCAAAATCAGAGGCGCTCAGCTGCCTCTTCTGGCTGTGTCCTCGCAGGGGCTAGCCCCTCTGTGGCATGCTTTGCCCCATTTCTTTTCTTCTCTCATCACCTGCCCTGTGGCTGCAAGGGTATCACCTCCTCCGGGAAGCCTCCTCTGATTGACACTTTCTCCCTCCCTCCTCACACTCTAGCCCTGTTAAGCGCCCTTTGCCTTCCCCAGCAGACTGCAAGGTCTTCTCAGTCCTCAGAAGCCCAGGGGCCCTTAAACCTGTGGGAAAGAACTCCCGTTCTGGAGTGCTGGCCTCGTCAAGGAATGAGTGTCCCTCAACAGGGGCAATTAGTGGCAGGCCTTAACTCCCCAGCTATACAGACATCCAGAAGATTCCGTTTCCTGTAAATGTCATGTTGATCCTCCCACACCCACAAAGATAATCTGAGTTTCGATTTCTCCTCCGTTTTCATGATGAAGACGTGGGGCTTTCCCATAAACTCCCGGTACACTGTGTGCTGCCCCGGAGGAATGGATGAACAGCTCACGCATGAAGCTCACAGTCCTGCAGGGAGGGCAGGCACCAATGCAAGGAACGATGACGCAGACAGTGGGGAACAGCCCCAGTGTGGAGGGGGGCCCAGTGGAGAGCAGAGGCCCGTGCCCCACTAGGCCTGGAGGGTGGCAAGAGAGTGGCTGGCGGGGATGGGAGGGACTGCAGGGAAGGCGGCCTCCAGCTGAGGGCAGAGCGGGGGCAGCTGGCCAGGGCTCTGGCCCTCCAAGATGGGGGCCCCGGAGCTGAAACTTGAACCCCAAGGCCACGCAGTCCATGCTACAAAGACTTACCAGAGGAGCAGAAAGGCAGGCACTCACAGGAACAAAGGGGAAAAGCAGCCGGGGCCTGGTGCCAGGGGAGCTGGAGAGGCCCCAAGGGGAACAGCCTGGTGCCAAAGGACAAGCCCAGGGCTGTTTCGCAAAGGGGAGGTCCCGATTTCTGTGGGTTTCTTTTTTCACAAGCCTTTCCAGGAAGTGAGATTCATTTCTTAGGGCTGAAGAAGTAAAAGTCCCCTTCCCAGGGTCCCTGGGGTTTGGGCTGGAGCACTGGAGCAGAAAGCTGCGCCGGGCTCCCAGGGCTAAAGCCCCAGCCAGGCCTCCAGGCCCAGTTCCTTCTGTTCCTTCCCTTCCTCTGCTGGAGAAACAGGGGCCCTGGGGGAAAAGAGGACGGGGAGCTAACAGCAGGCCTGACTCGATGGGGAGCTAACAGCAGCCCTGACTCGATGGGGAGCTAACAGCAGCCCTGACTCATCTCCTGAATGTGATCAGACTCCCCACCCTGCCCCTTGGGAGGGTGTCTGCAGGACCAGCCCTGACACACCCATACCCTCTCTTTCCTGGTGAACCTCTACCCCAAAGAGAAACAGAAGAGCCTGCACCTGCCCCAGGGTCTCTGAAACCCTTGGCAGGAAGGGGAACTGTGGGTGATTCACACACATATATTAAGGGTGCATCAGCCTCCCAGCCCTGGTCCTTGCCTGGGTGGCAATAGGGGCATGGCCTCAGGGGGCCCCCCAACCCACCCCCATGCCCCCACTTCTCTTCAATACATTGTAAACAGCACATTTATTAGTGGTTTGCAAACCTCTGGTAAAAAGCACAGGAACAGCAGGGCTCTCCTACATGCTGCCCTGGGCCCCAGCCCGTCAGGCATGCAAGACGGAGCTGAGAGATGAGCCAAGACATCTTCAGGAGCAGGGCCAGAGGCAGAGAAGGCCCCACGCTTTTCCATCCCCACTGCCCACTGGCCTGGGCCTAAATGACAACCAGGGAGGCAGGCCCAGCTCGATCCCCAAATCCCTGCCCTGCAGTGACTCTTCTTGGTGGCTGCCTTCCTTCTCCCCCACTCGACCACTCTGATCCCCACTCTGGAGCTGGGACCTGAGAAACATGCTTGGCTCCCTCACACTGGGACCAAACCCGTTGCGGTCAGGCTGTCTCTGTAGGCCCTGCCTCTCCAGTCAGGTAGCCAGCAGAGCGGAGCAGGCCTGGCTCTCTTGTCATCACGCTGTGTACCCAGCTCGGGGCTGAGCATGCAGCCGAGGACCGGGATGGGCAAAGGCTTGTCCAGAGAAGCCCTCGAAGTGAGAAGGGCAAGGCACCAGTCTCTCCCAGCCTCTGGTGTCTGCCAGCCTCCATTCACTGGCTCCTGGCTGAGCCTGAAACTTCTTAGGGCCTCAACAATCCAAGGTGTGGCACCAGTGCCGCCTCCTCCACGATGACCCCTGGCTTGACGCCAGACTCGGGGCTGGGCTATAGACAGTCAGCCAAAGCTGCTACTTCAGGGCCCTGAGGACAGCCTCCAGCTTCATGGCCACGGCCAAGTCCCCCTTCACCTTTAGCCGCCCACTCATGTAGGCCCCCAAGGGCCGCAACTCCCTGCACAGAAGGGCCCGCAGGTCTGCCTCCGCCATCTCCACCACCACATCAGGGGTACCGTCAGGCACCCCGTGTCCTACCCTCCCGTGCCCTGTGGAGGGAAAGAAAAATTGAGCATTAGTAGGGGGACAGCTATGCAGCAGGGGGAAGACCTGGTTAGCATATCCCACTGGGAGGAGTGGAAAGTTATAGTTAAGTGTTCAGGTTCTCATTCCCTGAGTTCAAGTCTTATTGGCTGTGTGACCACTCAGGGCCTCAGTTTCCAAACTGGTGAAATGGGGAGGACAATCATCCCGGAATCAGAGGCCCTCAGTGAGAAGCAGGTGAGATCACGCACTGCACGTGCTCAGCACAGAGCCTGGCGCACAGGAAGCCTGCACTGTGTGCGGGGCTCCGGCTATTCGCAGGGAGCTCAGCTCTCGCAGTCGTCCTGCTCACGGGGACAGGGCAGGGAGACAAAGGCCCGGATTCTCATTGACTGCCCATGCTGTCTGAGCCCCTGGCTGCTATGGGTTCACTCTAAACTGTTGGCAGGAGCAGAGGGATTTTAAATTTAAATTTAAAAAAGGACCACGGGGAGTGGGTGGCTACAAGCAACCTGGCTGGGAAGGCGAGGGCGGGAAGGGCAGCGGCACCTGTAGTGAGGTCTAGGAAGTAGATACTCTGGGTCCCACTGGGCAGGATGACATTGAACTGGTAGCAGGCCCCGACTTGGCTGACCAGGGCCTCCGACAGGGAGGGCTGCAGGGCATTCAGCAGCCCCTCGGCCACGGGCTGCTTTGGGCTGAGCCCAGCACCAACGTGAGGGACAGGCTGCTCAACTTCGCTCACCATCTCCAAGGTGTCTGCTGGGGGTGGCCAACAGGGTTGGGGAAGGAAGCAAAGAGAAAAAGTTAGTGTGCGGCCAAGGTCAGGCTCGCTGTGACCTCTGCACCTCTCATGGCAGCGGCCTCTTATTCGCCCTTCAGGCCTGAGCTCAACTCCCTCCTCGGCTAAGCAGCAGCCCTTCAGCTTTCACCCCCTGGGTGCTGTCCCCCATGGAGGCTCCCGGAAGGCCTCTACCCACTCAGACAGCAGGGCTCTACTCACTGTCTCAGCTCCCGTCGGCTCCAGCAGTGGGCCGGCCGGAGCAGCTGGGCAGGGGTGCACTGCACGAGGTGCTCAGCTCAGTTAAGGGAACGGGGAGCAAAGCTGAGCCCGCGCAGGAGCCGAGCGCCCCGGGAGCACCTCCCCTTCTTCCCAGGGGCTCCTCACCTGGCCCTGGGGGTGAGGCACCTCCCGCCACAGAGGACAGGCCTCCTCCCAGGAAGTGGAGGGCCAGCTGCTGGAGGGTGCTGTCCAAGCTGGGCCCCGCTGGGCTGTCCTGGGGTGGCTGGAGCACGGCCTCCACTGCTAGTTCCACTCGGTCCACCTCCAGCCCCCAGGCCCTGGTCACATCATTGATTTCCAGCTGGAAAACAGCGTGCGGAGAAATGGAATTAAATCGACAAGCCATTTTGGGAGCACCTTCTTTGGGCTGGAGGTGCCACGGCCTCCCTCAGGGCCAGGCTCCCTCCCGGGGAATGCAGGCAGAGGGCAATTACAACCCAGCCGCTGGCAGCGGGTGTGAGCAACTAGGATTGGGCCTGACCCCCTGGAGGTCCAGGGAGGGGGCGGTGATGCAGGAGGAGCGGGGGTCACCCCAGCCACAGAGGAGAGCAGACTGCGAGGCTGCGATTGATAAGAAATATGCATTTGATCATTCAACTGATAAAATATACTTCTATGTGTTTGTCTTTGCTCCTGACTCACAGCTCCTACAACCCTTGGAATTGCCTGTGAGAAGACTGATAAAGGGGTCTTTTGTGATGGTAAGAAAGGTGATTTCTGGACTCCACTGAAGGGTGGGGACTGGGCGCCAGAAGGACCAACTATGTGATTAGAAAGTTGGAACTTTGAGTCCCACCCTGAGTGATGACCAATGACTTGGTCCTCAGTAGACAAAGAAGTCTCCATAAAATTCCCAGGAGGACTGGGTTCCGGAGCTTCCAGGCTGGTGAATGCCAAGGAGCAGGGTGCCTGGGGAGGGCATGAAGCTCTGGTGTATCTCTTTGTCTGGCTGTTGACTCATATCTTTTATCATATCCTTTAATAAACTGGTAAGCATAAGTGTTTCCCAGAGTTCTGTGAGCCACTCTAGCAAAAGGACCCAGGGAGGTTGCTGGAACCCCCAAACTTGAGCTGGTTGGTCAGAAGCATGGGTAACAGCCTGGGGCTTGGGACTGGCATCTTTAGTGAGGGGTGGGAGGCAGCCTTGTGGGACTGAGCCCTTAACCCACGGGATCTGATGCTGTCTCTGGGTAGACAGTGTCAGAAATGAGTTGAATTCTCGGGACACCTACTGGTGTCTGAAAATTGCTTGGTGTTGTGTGTGTGGAAACCCCCTTCCCCACCTTGGAACTGGGTCCGGGAACCCCACAAGAAGGACTCTTTCAGGCAACAGGAACAGCATGTACAAAAGGCTGGACAGGAGAACCTAGACTGTCTGGGGAAGTGTGAGTAACCACTGTTCCATTTAGCTAGACCCTCAAGCGTGGGCTGGGAGACTGGGGACAGCTGAGGGCTCAGAGGTGGGTGGCTCCGGCTCACTTGGATTTATTCTGACACACAAGGAGCCTCAGAGAGGAATTTAGCAGGGAGGTGACAGCAGACTCGCTCATTGGGAAGATCCTCCTGGCCGCTCTGTGAACAGTGGATTGAAGGGGGCTGAGGGGGGAGACACGGGACCACGTGGGCCACTGTTTCAAATGCAGGCAGAAATGAGGCAGATCTGGGTGTCAAACGGAGAGGTGGCTGTGAAGTCAAGATATGCAGAGGACAGAGCACAACTCTGTCAACTATATTAAGCTACAGCAAGACACCAGGGAAACAAGCAGTAAGTGTGGTGGTTGCCTGGCTGTGCAGTGACGGAGGGTGGAAACTTGGAAACCGAAGGGCAGGAGAGCAAGGCATAACCAGGAGTGAGCTGGAAGAAGGAAAAGCAGGAGAATAATGGAAGCCAAGGGAAGCAGAGGATCCGAGAGAGAGAGAGAGAGAGAGAGAGAGAGAGAGAGGGAGGAGAGGGCGCACACAGTCAGGCTCCCACCAGGTGAAGCAAGTGTAGGACTGAGAAGTGCTGGGAGCTAGCAGGAGGGAGGTCAAGTTGTCATCTTAGGAGTCTGGAGAAACCTAGATGGAGGACAGGGGTGGGCAGGGCCAGGGAGAAGTGGGGAGAGGCGGGGGCGAGCTGTTAGTGGCTGGGGTGCAGTCAGAGCCTGCGCCCACGCACAAAGGAGAGGAGGGAGGACTACCGGAGCAGGAGCTGAGCCCGAGCACCGAGCACTGCCCACGCAGGGAGGGGCCTCTGAGGAAGCACCGCTTGCAGTAAGGCCGGGGGAAGAGCGCACATGGAGGTTGAAGGGGTGACGCCAGAGGAGCTGAAAGGGTTCCTGTCCCAGTGTTTGCTCCCCCCCACCCCGAGGACGGAGAGGCCAGGCTGCAGTGGGGTGGGCAGTGGACAGAAGCAAGCAGCCTGGGGGAAGAGTGAGCAGCTAAGGAGGGTCCAGCAAGGGAGAGCGGGGAGTGTGCGTCCCTCCAGGGAGGAGGAGGCAGAAAGGGGCATGAGAATGAGAAATGCACTCCTGACCTGGGGCTTCCGGGAGGCAAGCTGGCGTTCCTGGGACTTCGTTGTAACCACAGGCACTGACCCCACTCTACCAGGCGCCAACTCCATCTAGGCAATGGGCCCTAAATGACTAACATCCTGGTGTGGGACCGACTTCCCCAAACTGCCTCTCTCAGCTTTGTTGCACAACACGCCTGGTGTTCTGGCTTCTTCCCCGACTCGCCCCTGACAGCAATAAGGCCGAGATCAGCTTTCTCCTTTGAAAAGTACACTAACATGGATTGTGGTTTCATAAATAAAAGTTATCAATTTGTTATCAATTGTAGAAGACGGAGCGCTGAATTGAGGGATAGGGGGGCGGGAGGGCAGGTGATCTGGCTCTGGGCCAGCTCTGCCCTTGACCACGGTTCTTGGGGGGTGACAAATAACTTCTGAGCCCTTAGTTTCCTCCCTCCAAAATTAAACCATAACATCGGCCCTCTCACAGCAAAAAGTAAAGTGGGTACACGTGGGCAGCAAGAGGACTTGTAAACTCTGAACTGCCCCGCACGTGACAGCTAACGCCACCACGTGGCAGCGTCGCCTCAGGAGCTTCCCTCACGGGGGTGGTTCACTTCCGGAGGAGACCAGGACCTCCGGGACTGGCGTTACCCCACCCCTCCCGTCCTGGAACCCCAGAACCCCAGGGGCAAACAGAGCCAAGGGGACTAAGGGGACACCTCACCCAGAGTCCACCAGGACACGGCAATAAGCCCAAGGTGAGCGTAGGGAGCAGGGGACACGCTGCCATGTGTGACCCATGCCACATTTCCACCCCGTCCTCTCACAGAAAGGATGCGAGGGGAATTCTGGTGTAGATAATTACTCACACATGGAGAGGCAGGAAAAAGGTCCAAATGCCCTCGTGTCTCTTTGTTCTGTTCTGAACAAGGAACTCAAAGCTCCCAAAATGCACACGCTGCACTGTGGAGCACGGAATTCCCCAGGTGACTGTGTCAGGAGGGCCCCCGCTCCTTTCACCCACCCACCCGCCTGTGAGGCCCAGTGTTGTCATGGCAATGCCTGCAGAGCAGTGAAGGAAGAGTAAAACCACAGCGGTTAGGCAGGGCCCCAGAATCTCGGTCAGGCCACTCCTCTCTTAGGGCCCCTGTGCCTCTCCAAGACAGGCTTGCCCAAGACCACTATGGTCTGCACCCATCTTCTGTTCCTCTGTCCCACCCAGACCGCTGGCTCTTCCAAGGTTGGAACATACAGTAAACGGAGGCCCAGAGCAATCTGGTGCTTTGCTCCAAGTGCCCTGGCAGGCAGAGCCAGGCCCAGGAGCCCACCACTGACCTCCACCATGTGAGGAGCTGCCTACCAGGAGCTGGTCGCTGATCTTGAGCTTCTCCATCTGGATCTCCCGCAGAGGCCTCTTGAGCAGGGCCTTGGTCATGGCATTCTGGGCCGTCATGCGTGTGGCCATGTTCAGGTCCTTCACAGTCATCACAGACAGTACCGGATCCCAGATGCGGAACTGGACATCGGCCCCCACAGACAGCACAGCCCCATCCTTAGAGGCCAGCTGTTGGGGGAGGTCATGAAAGAAGAGACACTCAAGGGGCTGGTGCTGCAGGGAGGTCAGGCCCACCAAGACCACCCAGCTTAACCCACCCTCCTGGTACCTAGCTCCTCAAGGGGAAATTCATGTCCCCAAGTGCATGTCATTAGGTACACTGAGCAAGGACGTCCTCCCCACCTCCATCCTCAACTTTCTGGTTTCTCCCACCACCCTGCACTGATGGCTACTCATACACTAAGGTACTGGATCCCACCATCACTCCGCACAAACCACCCCCCCACTCCCTCTGCCCGGGGGGAGCCAAGAAGATCCTCACCTTACAGGGAGGGACATTGAAAGCTCGTGTCCTCAAATCCACCCGCTGAAAGGAGTCGATGAAGGGCAAGAGCAGAACCATGCCAGGCCCCTGAGGGGTGCGGATCCGGCCCAGTCGAAACACGATCATCCGCTCATAAGTGGGCACAATCTGTTCATGAGGGTGAGGAAAAGGGGCGAAAGTACTGGGCCTAGGCTGACAACAGCATCTGCCCAGGTACTCCGCTCCCCTCTCTCTCCTTTGCCTTGGTCAGTGTCAGCGATCCTTAAATCTTTTTAGAAGAGAAAACCAAAGCTCTGAGAGGTTAAATGATTTGCTCAAAAGTCACACAGCCCCCAAGTGAAACTGGCAAGATTTGAATGCAGTTCTGAATGACTCTAATCCCCAGCAAAGGGCTTTGTCAACTTTAGGAGTAAATAGGTCCAAATTGAAAAATGAAGGCCCAGACAGGCAAAGTGACTTGCCCAAGGTCACACAGTATTTGTTTCAGTGGCAGTTTTAGGACTAGGATTTAGCACCTTCTAAAGTCTTCCTTCCAGACCACACCAAACCCAAAGGCTTTCTAGAAAAGTTGACTGTTGCCTAGGGCCACACAAAAGGCACGGCTGTCTGGGCTTCTAACTTCACTGTAGTTCTCAGATATGATCCCTATGTACAGCTCACGCTTTCCCCTCTATACCAGCCCTTGCTAAAAACCAGGCCTGAATTCCTATTACTCATTACCTGCTGGGCCAAGTGGAGTATTTTTCAGTTCAAATTTTAGCCTAACCCAAAGAAAGGAAGATGTGGCAAAGATATGTGTGTGCACCTTAAAGCCAGTGTCCAGACCCCAGGACTTGGGGAGTTTGGGAAGGCTTGTTTACCACTCACTGGCTCCCAGTATGACTTTGGACAAGCCTGAGCCTGTTTCCTCATCTGAAAGATATGAATGAACAATCCTGCACCAGACTGGGATGTGATAATGTAATTTTTAGGGGAAGGGGACACAGCATGGAGAGTGGGGCCCAATCCCCCTGAAGTCTGACCCAGCCAGCCTTACCTTCAAGGCAAACCAGCCAGAAATGGGGAAGGTGATCAGTAGCAGCAAGAACCCCAGGAAACTGATGAGGCCATGGCAGAGGTAGGAAGGCCAGCTCTGAGGCGCATCTGGGGACAAGAGAGCAGAGGCGGTCAAGGAACGCCAACTGGTTCTGGCAGGAGTGAAGTTGGTCAAGTGCACCTTTTGCCCACCTCCCCCTCCAACGGCTCGTCCCTTCTCAGGGGTCTCAGTTGCCTGCTTCCCTACTTTCTGTCTTTAGCCAGATGCTAGTTAAGCATGTTCCCTCCTCCCACACATCAAAACTAATCTGCCTCAAGTCCCACCTCCACAAGGCCGAGTCTCTGCTAGGCAACAGCCATTAGATTTGAGAAGCCAATCCATGCGATGCTCTCCTCACCAGGTATCTGGATCAATTCTCTTGTCTGATATATAGTGCCTCCCATACCTGGCACAGAGCCAGGAGCGCCCGGGCATCTGTAAACACTGTGCTGGGCTGAACTGAATGCTGGTGGTACAACACATTCCTCCTCCACCAGCAGCCCCAGAAGTGTGCTTTCAGGGCATCCTTTTGGAGATAATGCCTTAGCCTAAAGGGATAAAGCATTAATGGCTCAGTGGGAACCCGTGAAGGTGAAGATGTTCTTCCCTAGCTCACAACTCACCTTCTCCCCCCCCCCACCCCGGGCCTTTATGCCCTAAGGACTATCAAATGCTTTATTTGAAGTCCTTTGGGTAGGAGGTGGGAACTAAGAAGACGAGCCTCCTCTGAGACAGAAGTCCTGGCCCCTGGAGAACCAAGAGCCCAGGATGAAAGTGGAGCTGAGAAAGCCCCAGAATCTAGCACAGCTATCCTCTGCTCTCTTTCCCCTCCCAAGCCTGGGCAGGAAGCAGACAGGAGCTTTTTCTCAGTCCTCCCAGGAATGCCATGCCATCTGGGCTTTCCAAGCCCCAGGGCACTTTCCTGTCTGGCTCTGACCCCCATGGACCCTGCAGGAAAGGAAGCCTTGGAGAGGTTAGCTGTCATTACAGGAGGGTCAGGAGAGATCAAATCCTCCAGTGTTTGCTTGTCAGACTGAGGTATGTGGGATCCGGCCCCAGGGCCAAGGGAATCCCTCAAGGCTCTGGAACAAGAGATGACCAAAGCCGACACAACAGGCAACTGAGGGCCTGCCCGTATCCACCAGGAAATGGGCAGATGCTTAAGCTTCAGGCACCTAGAAGTAGCCCCCCTGGGATGAAGATTCTGCCATTTCTCTGCGGCCAAACCTTAGTGCGCTGGTTACATCCCATGCCTAAATTCTGGGTTCCTTCTGGTCAAAATGGGAATTTGAGGCAGCTCTTGGGTGGCCCAGTCGTTGAACCTACCAACTGCAGGTCTCTGCTCAGGTCGTGATCTCAGTCCCTGAGATCTGGCCCCACTGCTTGAGATTCTCTCCCTCTCCCTCTGTCCCTCCACCCACCCTACTTCCCTCCCTCCCGCTCTCTCAAATAAAGAAATAAATCAAAATGGGAATTTGAAATCCCTTCCCAGGCTTAAAGGGCGGATAAGTGCCGAGAGGAGAAATGAGGGGATGAGGCCTGTCAGAAGATGAGAGAGCTCCGAGCCCGCAGCCCAGGAGCCCTAGGGAGGGCGGATGAGCGCTAGCATCCCCACGCCCGGTCCAGGCCCTTCTCCACATCGTGGCCACTCTCGGTGCCTCCTCTTAGGGTGCGAGGGCGCCAAACCGGGTGACTCCTGAGGGTACCAGGCGGTCCCCGCCCCGGGTCCGCTGTGCTGGGCGGCCACTCACCGGCCCCCGGCCCCACGCCGCCCCGCTCCGGGGACAAGCAGCCCTTCTGCGAGCCCAGGAAGCCGAAGCTCGACTGCTGGAAACGGTCAAAGTCCCCCAGGGGCAGCGCCCGGTACCCGGACCTGCCGAGCATGGCTCTTGACAGGAGCGCGCCCCTTGCCCCCCCGCGGCGCAGGGCCAGAGACGCCGGCCGCTACCCGGCCCGCCCCTGCCGGCCGCCGCTTCCGGTCTCGCTGGCCACGGGCTCAGGGGGCTGCGGCTAGCCGGGCCCGGCTCCCGCCACCCCACAGCGCCCCCTGAGCCGGGAGGACCGAGCCCGCCGGACTCGTGCCTACCTGCTCCCGTCTGGCTTTGGAAAAGGAGCTGGAAAGCAAGGGCAGCTTTGTGAGTGGGTTCTCAGAAGCCGAATTTCCTCCAGAATCAAGGAAATGCTACCAGCCTTCTCAGCACTCCCGCTGCAAACTCACATACTGGGATGGGAGTGTGTGGGATGTCTTATCTAGAATTGGGGTTTCGGCTGGGCATGGTCAGCAAATTTTTCCTCCTTGTGTCCCCACAGCCTCGCTAGCCTGGCACAGAATGATCTCAACACTTATTTGTTGAATGAAGCCCTAGCCAGCCTCACCGTGGTCAAGGTGGGGCGGGAGGGCCTGAACTTTGGCACAAAAAGAGAAATTTCATGTGCAGACCTCAAGGAGCACAGCAGAGTGAGGAAGGAGGGGATAGCACAGAGCATCCCTGAGCCAGCCCTCCAGAGCATCACAAAGGTCCAGAAACACCACACCTTGATCCAGAGGTAACTTGACCTAGAGGTAACTTGCCTCTCCATGGCTTGAGAAAATCTAAAGGTAAATGGTAAATTTACTCTGAGAAGCATTGATTTTCAACGTGGAATTGGGGCAGGATGTCTTTCAAAGTGAGCAAAGAAATTAATAAAGCTTTCCTTGTCTCAGCCACATGCCAGCCTTGCCTCCTCAGACACATCACACCCCCAGATGTGACCCTTCCTAGGTCCCTTCTGCAGCTGCTGCTCACCGTCTTTGGCTTTTCATAGTCTGATGGCCTGATTCTAAAGCCCTGAGGGTACTGATCAGGCTGGAGGGTAGGACAAGGCCCCTGAGGCCTCACACAATCCTGGGAAATTGGCCCTCCCTGCCATTCCCTTTCCCCACGCAGCCCAGATGATAAGCTTTACAAGAGCAAGGTCCCGTTACCATCCCTAGTCTGCTCCAGGCTGGAACTGAGCACAGAATTGTACCCAGCAGTTAGCAGTGGTTGGGATGGTTTGATGTTTGAAGCCAGGGCCTTTGGCTCAGTGAAGTTGCCTGGAGTTGTGTTTTCTCCCCTCACCAGCTGGGAGCTGGCATGCTTCTCCTTTGACCAAGAGCTAACTTGCTCTCTCCTCACTGTCTTCATACCTGCTCACCAGCTCTCCCCCTTCCCTCCCTGCCCCCTCTGCCTCAGACTCACCAGCCTCTCCAACTGTCACCCAAGGCATCGTCCTGTTCCCCTCATCTCCACCTAGTGTCCGCCCAGAGTGTCTCTGACTCAGATCCTTCCTCTGCATCCCACAGTCATTGTCCTAGACCAGGCCACCTGTCCTAGGTTGTCAGAGTGACCGTCCCAACATACATGCTGGGTCATGTTTCTGGGTTCTAAACTCAGTCTCTGTCACCCATAGAACTGGTCCATCTCCTTAGCCCTGATCCTGCTAATGGTTCCCCTCTTAAATCTGAAAATAACGAAACCTAGTTTTTAAACAGACTCTCCTGTTTCAAATCTCCAGGTCTTCGCACGTGCTGTTCCAAGCGCTCCCCTCCTCACCCCACCCCAAGTTCCTTCAAGTCCAAGCTGAGGATCTCCTCTCCCGCCAGTCCCTCTACTGTGTGAAAACCTCTGTTTGGGTAACTGCTCTTCCATTAGACCTGGAGTTCTTCCAAAGCAGGGCCACCTGTGGCTCATCTCTGTGCCCAGGCTCAAAGGCGAGGGTGCCCACTGCCTCCCACCCGCTCGGCTCCGCCACCGTCCTTTTACCCCCAGCATCTTGTCTCCTCCCAATCCTCCCTCCGGCTCTGGGCGTGTCTTCCAAGCCCACCGCCGGCGTCTCCGCCCCTAGCACCGCCCCTCCGCTCTGTCTCACTTCCTCTCGGGGGGCGGGCCCTGAGTGAGCACCGCCCCTTTCGGACCTGCTGGGGAGACTGGCTTCGGGCGCCTGCTTCTCGTTCCGCTTCCCCTCCCGCCCCTGTAGCTCAAAGCCGAGAATCGAAACTGTGCTGTGATCCATGCAGCAAGAGCCTGCACCCGCCCGATCTCCAGGTCCCCAGCAAGACCCCGCACTTCCCCACACGCCCACCATGCCTCCCCCGGAGTCCGTCCCCGAAGGCCACCAGCCCAGCCCCAGCCACAGCCCCACGGAGGTACTACTGGGTTTGGGGAGATGGGGTTTAAGCTTTGTTGATGTGCTACGATGCGGGGAGAGGTGGGAAGGGAGAGGGCAACTTGACCAAGGACCTTAAAGAGTGACACAGAGAGAAAACCAGACTTTGGGTCCTCACCCTCTTGGCTGGGGTACGGGTACGTGAGAGTAGAAAAGGTCAACAGGATGAGTTAGGGGAGCCTCTCCGGGCTGGGATTTTCCACGAACGGGGGG
>NC_048222.1:34657024-34672137 GCF_002007445.2 Ailuropoda melanoleuca | reverse complement strand
CATTTTACCCCAACACGATTTCCTTTGGACAGAATCAGAGGCAAACAACAACAACAACAACAAAAAGCAAATGAGCAAACCTATTGCTGTCTCCCTGAATCCACTCTCTGGGGCCCTTGTCCACAAATATCCATGACTGTTCTCTAGAATATTCCAGTTGCCTGTCTTAAGGTCAGCAGATCAAATGAGATGAATCCCAGTGTAAAGGAAGGGAGGGTCACTGTTACAAAGTCTTGTGTTTTCAAACATGTGAAACAATGCCGTCTTGCATTATTTATTCCTCACACAAATAGAAGTGCTTCCAAACAAACTAGGAGTTCCTGAGACCCTTGTTAACTCATAGGAAAAAAAAAAACATAGCTTAGCTTTTGGGAAGAGATCTGGATGAAAGTTCAGGAGAACTAAGAAACACATTACATCGAAACCACTTTAATGTAGACACGTTCTGTTTTCAAGCTACAATCCTATGTGCAAACGTATGCAATCACGTATATATACATATATACCTATATATATAATGTGTGTGTCTCTGCTCTTGTGTCTACATCACCTATTTTTCTTTGTGCATCACTAATAATCTGTGTACTTGGTTATTGATCACTCATTAACTCGATCCGTTAACCAGTTACCCATCTTTGACCAGACATTAAAGGCCGGCTATTCATTGCATCACCGAGAAAAAAAGGTCATGCTATTGTCACCATACTTACGTCTGGGGCGCTGAATGGGATGGGTGGTAGCATATCATTGAAATCTCTAGAAAATGTCATTTTGGATAACACCCAAAGTTCTTAGAAGTGGAAATGTGTGTTTGGGGGTCATACATTGAAACATAGACTCTCATATTCTGAGGATCTTTTTGGGGCAACTATTGGTAGGAATGAACCCACATGTCCCCAAAATCCTGAAATCCATACCCCTTTGGGGATGAACGGTACAGGGCAGACATTGTAAGACACTGAGAAAACAATGATAAATGTCCTCCATATCAACCTTTCTGGGTTCACTCGAAATTTCAAAAATGCATAATGTGAATATAGAATTTAGGATGCTTGGGGCGCCTGGGTGGTGCAGTCGTTAAGCGTCTGCCTTCGGCTCAGGGCGTGATCCCGGCGTTCTGGGATCGAGCCCCACGTCAGGCTCCTCTGCTGGGAGCCAGCTTCTTCCTCTCCCACTCCCCCTGCTTGTGTTCCCTCTCTCGCTGGCTGTCTCCCTGTCACATAAATAATAAAATCTTTAAAAAAAAAATTTAGGATGCTTAAAAAAACTTAAACGAACATAGACACTGCCGTATTTCCCCCCCTTGAGAACCTAGGGGTGACAAGTGAGGGGTGCAGGATATCATAGGAAGTAGTCCATTGTTCTCCATGGAGGACAAAGACCAAGGCTGCTAGCTCAGTAGAACCACCAACAGTAGAAATCAAGGGATAAAACAAAACTCTAAAACATATGTAGATGAAATTGGGAGAGAGGAAATTTTCAACGATGAGAAAAATAGTTTGAGAAAGAGTGATCTGAGTCCTAGCAAACAGCATTCAGAAGATCATTAGGAACATACCATCACAGCAGGAACCACAGCAGGAACCACAGCAGGAACCACAGCAATTTCCCATTCTGAGTTGGAGCAGCAGAGCAAACACCTATCCTCAGGAATGGGTCAGCTCAAAGAGTCCCAGCTGGAAAGGACAGCAGAGGTGTGGCTCAAGTCACCATGGTGACGGTGTCATCATAGACCTTTCAGAGACAATGCAGCTGCACAGTGGCCAACTTCTGGTGTGGACAGGGGCCTGTCTTCACAGACAAGGGGGCATGGGAGAGTAAATGCTTTGTTTTGAAAGTTGAACCCCAGTCTCACACATTCTCACTCTTTTTTTTTTTTTTGAAAATAAATGACATGAGGGGGGATGACCTGCCACCCCCCCAAACAGAGTCACTAGCCAAACTTCAGGGCGAAGAGGGAAAAGAAAAACAGATTGAGAATAAATAGAGGTCCCATTCTTGATTTAAAACACCATCCCCACCCATTCTATCCTCCAGAGTCACCAGACATTTCTAGAACAAAGTTTAAAATGGGCTCCAGATGAAATGAAGAGCAGTGTTCACAGAAATTCCACTCTTCAAATCATATTTCTCTGAGCATATACTAATGAAATTATGTCATTCTCTCACCGTCTATGCATACTACCTGATTTTTCTCTGTGTATAGCTGAGACGACGTACTTTGTTACCTCTCAAACTTTGTGAATTTCTTGGTCAGTATGTGTATGTAAAGCAGACTCTTCCCTGAATAATTAGGGGGGAAATATCACTGTATTTTCACCACTGCATTTCTGTAATAGTGAACGGGTTGAGGGCAATACATACAACTAGTACTTTTCTAAATGAAGTATTTTAAATACTCCCCAAAATGCAGGGTTCAGTGTGTGTTCTGGCTCATGGATGGGCACTCAATAGACACAGGATTTTGATCCGTTCATGAAAAGTAGCAATGGAAATGGAAGGAACCAGCTCCAAATATACATAAAGAAGGAAACCTTTTAGAACAAAACGAAGTGCCATGGACTTAACCAAGCAACTACAATACATGATAAAAGAGGGTATGTAGTCGGGGAACCTGGTGAATCCTTGGACTCTGAATTTTAGCTCAGGTCATGATCTCAGATTCATGAGATCTAGTCCCAGAAATAATGGCATAAAACAACCCCTTTACTTTGTTAAAGTACTAATTTGGTAAACCTGGAAACAAGGTTAGGAATTCATCCAGGACACAATGCTGACGTTAGAAAATGAAAGGTTTTGATACATCATATCAAGAAAAGACTCAGGAATCATATGATCCTCTCAATTGATGCAGAAAAAGCATTTGAAAAAATACAGCATCCTTTCCTGATTAAAACCCTTCAGAGTGTAGGAATAGAGGTACATTTCTCAATCTCATAAAAACCATCTATCAAAAGCCTACAGCAAATATCATTCTCAGTGGGGAAAAGCTGGAAGCCTTTCCCTTGAGATCAGGAACACGACAAGAATGACCACTCTCGCCACTACTATTCAACATAGTACTAGAAGTCCTTGCAACAACAATCAGACAACAAAAAGGGCTCAAAGGTATCCAAATGGGCAAAGAAGAAGTCAAACTGTCTCTCTTCCCAGATGACATGATACTCTATATGGAAAACCCAAAAGAATCCACCCCCAAGCTATTAGAAGTTATAGAGCAATTCAGTAATGTGATGAGATACAAAATCAATCCTCAGAAATCACTTGCATTTCTATACATGAATAATGAGACTGAAGAAAGAGAAATTAGGGAATCCATCACATTTACAATAGCACCAAAAATCATACATTACCTTGGAATTAACTTAACCAGAGAAGTAAAGGATTTATATTTTAGAAACTATAAATCACTCTTGAAAGACATTGAGGAAGACACAAAAAGATGGAAAAATATTCCATGCTCATGGATCAGAATAATTAACATAGTTAAAATGTCCATGCTACCCAGAGCAATCTACACTTTCAATGCTATCCCGATCAAAATACCATTGACATTTTTCAAAGAACTGGAACAAAGAGCCCTTAAACTTGTATGGAACCAGAAAAGGCCCCGAATCCCCAAGGATCTGTTGAAAAGGAAAAACAAAGATGGGGGCAACACAATGCCAGATTTCAAGCTGTACTACAAAGCTGTGATCACAAAGACAGCATGGTACTGGCACAAAAACAAACCCATAGACCAATGGAACAGAATAGAGAACCCAGAAATGGACCCTCGGCTCTTTGGGCAACTAATCTTTGATAAAGCAGGAAAAAACATCCGGTGGAAAAAAGACAGTCTCTTCAATAAATGGTGCTGGGAAAATTGGACAGCTACATGCAAAAGAATGAAACTTGACCACTCTCTCACACCATACACAAAAATAAACTCCAAATGGATGAAAGACCTCAATGTGAGACAGGAATCCATCAAAATTCTAGAGGAGAACATAGGCAACAACTTCTATGACATCGGCCAGAGCAACCTTTTTCACGACACATCTCCAAAGGCAAGAGAAATAAAAGATAAAATGAACTTATGGGACTTTATCAGGATAAAGAGCTTCTGCACAGCCAAGGAAACAGTCAAAAAAACTAAGAGACAGCCCACGGAATGGGAGAATATATTTGCAAAGGACACCACAGATAAAGGACTGGTATCCAAGATCTACAAAGAACTTCTCAAACTCAATACACGAGAAACAAATAAACCAAATCAAAAATGGGCAGAAGATATGAACAGGCACTTTTCCAATGAAGACATGCAAATGGCTAACAAACACATGAAAAAATGTTCAAAATCATTAGCCATCAGGGAAATTCAAATCAAAACCACACTGAGATACCACCTTACGCCAGTTAGAATGGCAAAGATAGACAAGGCAAGAAACAACAATTGTTGGAGAGGATGTGGAGAAAGGGGATCCCTCCTACATTGTTGGTGGGAATGCAAGTTGGTACAGCCACTCTGGAAAACAGTGTGGAGGTCCCTTAAAAAGTTAAAAATTGAACTACCCTATGACCCAGCCATTGCACTACTGGGTGTTTACCCCAAAGATACAGACGTAGTAAAGAGAAGGGCCATATGCACCCCAATGTTCATAGCAGCATTGTCCACAATAGCCAAAGCGTGGAAGGAACCGAGATGCCCTTCAACAGATGACTGGATTAAGAAGCTGTGGTCCATATATACAATGGAATATTACTCAGCTATCAGAAAGAACGAATTCTCAACATTTGCTGCAACATGGACGGCACTGGAGGAGATAATGCTAAGTGAAATAAGTCAAGCAGAGAAAGACAATTATCATATGATTTCTCTCATCTATGGAACATAAGAACTAGGANTATCCTATGGTTTCTCTCATCTATGGAACATAAGAACTAGGAAGATTGGTAGGGGAAGAAAGGGATAAAGAAAGGGAGGTAAATCAGAAGGGGGAATGAAACATGAGAGACTATGGACTNTCAGAGGGGAGGGGGGTGGGGGAATGGGATAGGCTGGTGATGGGTAGTAAGGAGGGCACGTGCTGCCTGTTGCACTGGGTGTTATATGCAACTAATGAATCATCGAACTTTACATCGGAAACCAGGGATGTACTGTATGGTGACTAACATGATATAATAAAAAAAACATTTAAAAAAATTGTGTGTAGGCACGGCCAGAGTTTTCGGTTGGGAATTGCCTTTTTTGGGGGGCAAGGGCAAATGAAGTTAGACATCTAAATCCCAGATAACTCTCATTTCCATTTGAAATGTGGAACTTTGGTTTTCCTTGAAGCCTTTCCCATCTTTTGTTGATTCTGTAGCTTGGTTGGTTTGCACTTTGGGTTAATAGGGTTGGCATCACACAACCAGTGCCAAGTGTTGGGAGCAAGTTCCCCCTCAGATCCTCTGCTATGCGAGAGCAGTAAGTGTCTGATAGCCAAAAGGAAAGATTCCCCCTCCTGCCTCTGAATGCTTGATTCTTGTCCTGCTGTTTAAAATGCTGTGATTGGTAGCCAGCTTGTCTCCCACCCCTGGGTGACGAAGATGTCTTCTTTCTGAAGAGCAGACTGTTCACATATGTGCACTATACTTCAGGACCTGGTCAGTGTAGAAAGAGCTCTTTCAAGGAATACTGCTCCAGTGACCAGTTACAAATACATCATCAGCTGGGAGAACCAATTTGCTAACACTAAATCACTTGTGTTGATTTTTCATCCCACGATATGAAAGGCCAAATCCAGAAGGAAGAATGAAGTCCTCTTCCTTATTGACACCCAGAAGTAGCCAATGGAAGTTTCCCTTTCCCCAAGCCAACAGGCCTTTCTTAGTCCTGAGACTGTCAGCTTGTGAAGAGATTTTGGTAGACACTTTGTTCCCAATATTACTTTATTCTCAACACTAAGAAAGTCCTCAGTCCTTCTGTGTTCATTTCCATTCTTCTGATCTTTTTTCAAATTAGGTATTCCAGAATGAAGCTTCTCAATCAGCCAGGAGAGAGAGGTGCCCTGACTACCCATCCACACATTTATCCAAGGCAGCCACACAGGCTCAGGGACAGGAGGACCAGCCTTTTTTTTCGCATATGAGACACTAATACTCTCACTTCACACAGGACCAGAGGGGGGCCTCACCAGTAATCCCTAGGTGCTGGCTGTGAGTAAAAGCACTTTTCAGCCTGATTGTGAGCCAAGAGCTAGATAGAAAACCAGCAAGACTCTAGGCATGTGCATAAGAAGGGCCAATAATCTACATTTAAAATGGGAATGAACTAAATCTGTAATGAGATGTCTAGTTGCAGCTAACCAAGAAACGAGGCCAGCACCCTCTAAAATTCTCTGGCAAAGCTTATGCATGTGTGCGCACACACACACACACACACACACTCACTGTTTGGAACCTTCAAATGCCCCAGGCCTCCTCATGCAAACATGGTCCTGAAACTAAATTTCAAGGGGGGGCCTGTGCCCCACACTTTCCCACATTCACAAGGAATCTTCCAGACATCCCAGGAGGATATTGCTCTGAGACACTGGATCTGAATGGTCCACAGGGTGAACCTAGACAAAAAAGAAGAGGATGGAAATGAATATATGGTGGACACAGTATGTTTATTAGAGGTGAGGTGAGACAGAATGCTTTGATTGAAGTGACAAGGACAATCTCCTAGTAACCCAATTAAACATTCCCAGGAATGAGAAACAACTGTGGGCTTTGATGAAGGGAAATCGCCATTGCCTACACCTGGGAAACTTGTCAGCAAGAATTCTGCATTCTTCCTTCAGAAAGAGAGCAAAACCTGGTGTTAGCTTCTTTCAAATGCCTTTCCCATGAAAGGATCGATGCTGCAGTTATTCGAGCTCATCACATCCTACTCTACACGCAGCGTACTGGGGACAGTTCTATTTTTCAGAAGGAAGGCATCTCAAGCTCACAAAGAGGACGGCCACCTTTCCTTTGGGATATCAGACATAGATGCCCTCACATAGCACAGGACTGAGGTGGAAACTCACAGTCATTGGCTCCTGGCTATCTGGGTAAAGTCCCCCAGACCCCTATATGTAAAACAACCCTATATAAAAAAAATCAACAAGAGGATGGAAATGTTACAATTTTTCTACAGTAAAATTGGGAATACGGAATCAGTTTGGGTATCATGGAGATTGCTGCCATAAATGTTAGAGTACATGTGCCCTTTCAAATCAGTATGCGTTCGTCCTTTGGATAAACATCTAGGCCTGCAATTGATGGGCCATAGGGTAGCTCTATTTGTAACCTTTGGAGGAACCTCCATACAGTTTTCCAGAGGGCTGCACCAGTTTGTATTCCCACAAACAGTGTAAGATGGTTCCCGTTTCTCCTCATCTTCACCAATATCTGTTGTTTACACAGTTGTTCATTTTAGGCATCCTGACTGGTGTGAGGTGGCATCTCATGGTGGTTTTGATGTGTATTTCCCCTATGCTGAGTGATGTTGAGCATCTCTTCATAATCCTAGGGGATGACACAGGCAAACACATGTTCAACAAATTCTCACTAGACATGTCGTCTCCAAAGGCAAGGGAAACAAAACCCAAAATGACCAACTGGGACTTCATCAAGATAAAAAGCTTTTGTGCAGCAAAGGCAACGTAAGAATGGGAGAAGGTGCATGGGCAGCATAATCGCTAGTACATGGACAATCCTGCCTGGAGAAAATGGGAACCCCTGGCATTCCACAAAGCCCACAGACACCATTCTGATGTTGGGGTCCAAACATAGCACTGAAATAGGGATGAATGGGCTTGAGGAACCTTACTGATGTTATGTGAGAAGTGAAAGACACGGGAGGGTTTTAGTTCCAGGTAGAGTCAAGGAGCCTGAGAGCTGGCTCATCTGAACACACAGGGAGACTCCCTGGGTGCTATACTAGGCGTTCGACCTTTCAGGACAAACTGTGTGAGATTTGCCAACTGCAGGAAGAAGGCAGCACCTGGCTTTGCTAGGTCTCACGTGATCTTGGGGGAAAATCTCATGTGATCTCGGGGCAAATCTCACGTGATCTCAGTCCAAATCTTGTGAGATGTCATTCAAGCTCCGTGAGACCTTGGGCCAGCCAGCAAGGTCTAGGGTCAACACTCGTGAGGTTTCTGGCCAAAGCTCTCAGACCGTTGGATGGAACTGGCCCTCCATAAAGCCTGCTTAGTGCCCCTTAGGTAGTTAGGGATGGCACATGACAGAAGTGGGCACAATGAAATACCTCCAGTTTTAGAAATGCTCCCAGGCATGACGTGAAGGAAGAAACAAGCTGTCTCACACCTAAATTCCTGGTATGGCAACATCCTGGAGGGAAGAAGGGGGTAATAAGGGAGCACAGAATTCAGAATGAATGCACCCAGTGAACAAGTCTTCACACTAAACCTGAATGACAGAATGAGAAAGGCAGGAGGAGAAGGAAGAAGCAATGTGCCCCCCAAGCAAGGCAAGAAAGCACAAAGGCTTTCCCAGGCACTGAAACCATTAAGGCAGTCTGTATTGACTGCACAACCACCCAGAGAAAGAAAAAGAAAAGATACCTCTTTCTTTAGCCGGACATCACGAGTTGGAAAATCATGTGAGAGCTCAATCCAAATCTCTTGAGATTTCAACCAGTCTCAGAAGATCACAGTCCAAATCTTGAGAGATCTCATCCAAATCTCGTGACATCTCGGGCCCAGCCATTGACACATAGGGCCAAAACCCAATGGATTTGTGGCCAAATGCTCTGGCACCTGTGGGAAACTGGCACTCCCTAGGAAAACCTTCTTGGCACTCCTTATGTCTTTTGGGAATGTATATGTTAGGATGGGGCAGAATCCAACTTCAATCACTGGCCCCAGACACGACCCTCAGGAAGAAACAAAGCATCTCACACCTAAATATCAGGTGTTTAATCACCCTCCCTTCAAACAGGTGAGAGGGGAGCATAGATGAATGGGCCCAGTGGATTCTTATTCATTCTCATCCAGAGGTGAGAGAAACAGAACGCACAGTAGAAGAAAAAAGCAAAAGTCCCCATTGTAGTGCTGGTGAGAACAGAGGCAGAGCTTTCCCTGGCTTTTGAAACATGAATGTTGTCTGAAAAGCCTCACAATACTTACAGAAAAAAAGAAAACATACCTCTTTCCTTCACCGGACCTGAAGTGATTTGATGGTAAATCTGGTGAGATTTGTCCTAATCTGTGAGACCTCTTCCAAACTTCTCCAGACCTTAGTCCAAACCTTGTGAGAGCTCACACACATCTCGCAAGATTTCTAGCCAAGTCTTGTCAGATCTCACTCCAAATCTCTTATGATCTCATTCAAATCAAGCCAATGTCTGTCCAAATCTCCAGAGTACTCATCCAAATCTCATGAGAACTCAACCCAAATCTTGTATGATCTTATTCAAATCTCTCCCTGGGAGACCCAAAGGATCTCCTCGTCTCTGCTTATTGTGGGGTCACAGGCCGCTGCACTCTTTCCACCCTGCTACCTCTTCCTGGCTTGGTTCTGTGGACCAGCCTTCTTCCTCATCTGGGCTACATGGCTTCCCAATTCCCCAACTCAGGTCTCTGAACCTTGCCTCTGCCTCCAACTGAGCAGATTGTTTCCTTACTCCTCCAATCCTCTTCCTACTTGTTCCAAAGAGTTGAATGTTGATCTAGTTGTATTTGAAGGACAATGGAAGTTCTGGATCCCCCTACTATTCTGCCATTTTGGAAACATACACACCCACACAAACTTGTGCCTTAATGAAGGAAAGTTGGTACTTTAGGGGCACTTTAAACACAATATAATTTCAAGGAGTTTCCTTACTATGGATACATCAAATTGAAAAACACTTCCATCTTAGTGCAAAAGAGACGTTGCTTGATGGACAATTTCTGTAGTGTAGTTTCAAGGAGATAAGCACATCCTTTTTCCTAATGCTTCTAACACAAATTTTTTTTAATAAACCCACTATATATTTATGAAAGGAAGATGTTCCTTGACAAGAGTTTTAAACACAGTGTGGTTTTGAGTTCAACAAATGGCTTTTAGAAGTTTTATTCACATAAGACAAAACACATCTTGTAAGGAAAAGAAGATGTTGCTTGGAGTATGACTATAAAACAGTGTAGTTTCAAGAATGTACACACAATTCCATTTAATTGTGTTAAAACTTCGGGTACAAAAACACTTCTCAACGTTATGGAACTCTGATGTTTCTTGAAGATGCTTAAAGACATTATAGTTTCAAGGAATGAAGTACAAGGCCAATTTCTAGGGATTATACATGTAAGTTGATGAACCTGTGTGTGAAAATGAAAGTCATTACTAAACGATTCCTTTAAACCATAAGTAGTTTCAAGAAGTAAAGCACATTTTTTTCTGTTAATGTGTCTTCGCATAAGGTTCAGATGAAAAGATGTTAATTAGAGGACACTTCAGAGTGCAGTTTGAAAGTGGTAAAAACATATTGTCCTTGTTGTTATTCCCATATCATTTCTATCACATTACAACACATATCTTCATGAAGGGAATATGTTGCATGACCCACTGTTTTAAGCAAAGTGTGGTTCAACTAGACGCAAAGCCTAGGACTTCCAAAACTGTGAAATAACATGCAAAAGAATGAAACTACTCTTTTTTACACCATACACAAAAAAGAAACTCCAAGTGGGTGAAAGACCTAAATATGAGACAAGGATCCATCAAAATCTGAGAGAATAGAGGCAGCAAATTATTTGATCTAGGCCATGGCAATTTCTAGCTAGACACAGCTGCGAGGCCAGGAAAATCAAAGCAGAAATTGGGAATCATCAAGATACAAAGCTTTGGAACGACAGAGGCAAGAGTCAACCAAACTCAAGGGCAACATCCGGCATGGGAGAAGATATTTGCAAAAGACGTAGTGGCAAAAGGGCTAGTATCCAATACCGGTCAAGAACTCCTAAAACTCAACACCCAAAACCCAAAAACTCCAGTAAAGAAACTTGGGGAAGACAGGAATAGACATGTCTCCAAAGAATACACAAAATGTCTAACAGACAGAAGAAAAAATGCTCAACATCACTCAGCATCAGGGAGCAACAAACTAAAACCACAATGACATACCACCTCCCACCACTCAGGATGGCTAACATGAACAACCCAGGAAACACCAGGTGTTGGCGAGGATGCGGAGAAAAATCCATTTACACTCCTGGTAGGAATGCAGACAATGCAGCCTCACTGGAAAACAGTGTGGACATTTAGCAAACACAAAAACGGAGCTACCTGACAACTCAGCAATTGCACCGCTGGGTGATTAACAAATGGATACAGAAATAGAGACTCAAAGGAGCACACGAACATCGACGTTCATAGCAGACTTACCAACAACAGACAAAGTATAAAAACAGCTCAATACTCCAACAGTTGCAAAATGGATAAAGGAGTTGTGACATATATAGACATATATTTAGAGTGGTGACATACGGAGATAGAGTGCTGTGCTCAGGAAATAAAACAGAGAGAGACAACATAGGACGTATCTCAGATGCAGGATTGGAGAAACAAAACAGATGAAATTGTGGTAAAGAAAAAAGAGAGAGAGAGGGAAGAAAACCATGAGGCGCTCAAATATACAGAACAGAAAAGATGGAAGGAACTAGATGGGGGGTAATCAAATTGGGTGATGGGTGGACACTTTTTACGATGAACACGGGGCTTTATAAGTAAGTGAAGAATCACTGAAACATGAGGAAACGTGTATGACAATAGATGCTAATGAATTGGAATTTAAAGAAACATTTAAATAAAAAACACAAAAGATTTGCACTGTCCATGAGGGCCCAGAAGTGAAAACGCTTCTGTCCTCATGGGCCAGTGTGTTAGATGATCACTGCTTTCTCCACAGAGCTCAATTCCCTGAGGTAAGACGATGGCACTGTCCTTATGCTTCCACACATACACGTGTGAAAACGCTTCGATCTTCGGGATGGAGTATGGTAATTTGAAGCAGGATTTTTCTGTGTTGCTGTGTCTCAGAGTTAAGTCAACAGCACTTTCTTCATGCATTCCCATGCAGGGCCAGAACCATTGCTCGGCTTAGGCTGAGAAACCAGGAGCTGTTCTGCTGCACCTATCCAGTGGCGTTGTGGAGAAATGCCCTGGGCACGAGCCACAGTGGGCTGGCTTTAGCACAGACGATGTTAGTCGGAGGAGGGTGCCTCTACCCGTGTTGATTCTTAGAGGTAAGTACACAGCACATCCCATCCCTCTTGCGTTCACAGTGTAGGGCCAGTGCCATGTATGTGGCATCGCAGAAGAGTGCCCCGAGGACCAAAATGAGCGCTTGCATCACGGTGAGCGTCTGGCTTCCCCGATCTGGCCGCAGCGAGATGTTCTTAGTACGCCTGTGGTTTGGAGCCTTTCACTAGCCTCATGGTTTCCAGAGACATCGCGGGCCTTCTAAGTGCCAGAGGGCCTTCTTTGTTCTTGCCTAAAGAACCTGGCATTGCCCCGTTCTCCAAAATCCACTGTTTGCCTCACAGCTAGCCCAAGCGCTTGGGTGCTAGTCCCGAAGACACTAGGCGCCGATTCCAAAGAGGTGCAGGTTACAGTCCTGACCTGGTGGGTGGCGGTCTAGTGCTAGTTAGGGTGAGGTTCAGGCTGAGGCTGTGGCCTCAGCAGGCTATTTCCTCAACTCAAGAGTGCGGCGATCCAAATGCGGTTTCGTGGTAAAGAGTTTGTGGGTGCCGTCTTTGCATTTGTTTTGCCAGTCACCTGACTGGCTCTGTCGGAAAACCATGTGACTCTTGATCCGCAGGGGTCATGAGTTCCAGCACCTCGCTGGATGAGTGTAGAGATTACTTAAAATTAGAAAGCTTTAAAAAACAAACACACAAACCACAGACACGGAGCAGCATTAAGTATCCAAGACGTACACCTGTGTTGGGGCGCCTGGGTGGCGCAGTTGGTTGGTTGGGCAGCTGCCTTTGGCTCAGGTCATAGTCCCAAGGTCCTGGAACAGAGCCCCCCAGCATGCTCCCTGCTCAGTGGGGAGTCTGCTTCTCTCCCTCCCTCTGCCAATCCCCCTGCTTGTGCTCTCTCACTCACGCTCTCCTTCCCAAACAAATAAATAAAAATCTTTATTATGGAAAGAAAAAAAAAAGATAAAACACCGGAGAACAGGAGGTAGTCAGAGGAAAACTTCCACAGTAGCAGAGGATGTGACACTAGAGGGCAGCAGAGCAGCATGCTAGCAAGATGCTATGGCGCTTTTCTGCTTTCTGTGCCCCATAGGGACCTTTAAGAAGCCTCACCCTCCTATCCAGAGAGGAGAGGGCAGAAGCAGCCTCCAGCAAGACTTCCTTTGATTAGAAGAGGAGTTAAGATGGCGGAGGAGTAGGGGACCCCTTTTTCAGCAGGTCCCCTGAGTCGAGCTGGATAGGTACCAGACCAGCCTGAACATCCATGGAATCAGCCTGAGGCACAGGAAGATACATCTGGATCTCTACAAATGAACATCTCCAGTGCTGAGTATTGAGGCACAAAGCGGGGAGCCGTGAAACCGCGCACAGATATTGGAAGACAAACAGAAGGGGGAGGGAGCCGCCGCGTTTGGGCGCCAGGAAGGGAAGCGGTAGCCACCTGCACGGGGGAGCGGGTGGACTTGCGGACCGGCACCTGCGACAGCAGACTGGGACCATGAGCCGGGGAATGCGCACAACCAGACTGAAAACTGGAACTCCAGAGCACCCGTGAACCACACTGAAATGGAGCTCCGGAGCCCGCGGGGGCGACGGGCAGCTGGCGGTGTTAGATACACAAAGGACAGAGATGCGCCGGCCCTGGAAGAGAGGGCTGGAATGCCGGGTGTGGGGCGCACATCAAGGGACGTTACAGGGTTGAGCAGCACCAACAGACAGAGTTAAAGTGGCCAGAACATCAGTGAAGAACGGTCTGTGAAACCTCTGTTCTAAGACAGAGACTGAGATTCTGCCACTGCTGCTCTGACTCTCAGAGGAGCCACAGCAAACCACCAGGGAAAGCCACCAGAGAACAAAAGCCTGGAAATACTGGTTCATAGTGTGCCCAACCCCATCCCCCCCCCCAGGGGACATGGAGACTCTACCCAAACAGTGTTGCCTGAGTATCTGCGTGGCTGGCCCCTCCCCCAGAAGGCAGGCTGAAAACTCAAGAAGCCCACATCCCTAAGATCCCTATAAAAAAGGGTGCACGGCCTGGGTCCCGGTCAATAATTTGGGGCTCTGGACAACCCCGCAACCTCTCCTCATCAGAATGATGAGAAGGAGAAATCCCCCCCCCCGGCAAAGAAAAGACAATGAGTCTGTGGCCTCTGCCACAGAACAAATGGATATGGATATAACCAAATTAACAGAAATGGAGTTCAGAGTAACAATGGTCAGGATGATGTGTAGACTTGAAAAAAGTATTAATGAAAATGTTAATGAGAATATAGAATTTCTAAGGGCAGAAATGAGCGAATCTGGCAGAAATTAAAAATTCTATGTATCAAATGCAGTCAGAACTAGAGACTCAGATGGCCGGAATGAATGAGGCAGAAGAACGTATTGGCAAATTGGAGGATGGGTTAGTAGAAGAGAAAGCTAAAATAGAAACTTGGCTGAAAAAAATCCAATCTCAAGAATGTAGGTTACGGGGGGCGCCTGGGTGGCACAGCGGTTGAGCGTCTGCCTTCGGCTCAGGGCGTGGTCCCGGTGTTATGGGATCAAGCCCCACATCAGGCTCCTCTGCTGTGAGCCTGCTTCTTCCTCTCCCACTCCCCCTGCTTGTGTTCCCNTTCTCGCTGGCTGTCTCTATCTCTGTCAAAAAAAATAAATAAAATCTTTAAAAAAAAAAAAAAAGAATGTAGGTTACGGGAGATTGCTGACTCAATGAAATGTTCCAATGTNTTCTAAGGGCAGAAATGAGCGAATCTGGCAGAAATTAAAAATTCTATGTATCAAATGCAGTCAGAACTAGAGACTCAGATGGCCGGAATGAATGAGGCAGAAGAACGTATTGGCAAATTGGAGGATGGGTTAGTAGAAGAGAAAGCTAAAATAGAAACTTGGCTGAAAAAAATCCAATCTCAAGAA
>NC_048222.1:34630481-34656924 GCF_002007445.2 Ailuropoda melanoleuca | reverse complement strand
TTCCCTCTCTCGCTGGCTGTCTCTATCTCTGTCAAAAAAAATAAATAAAATCTTTAAAAAAAAAAAAAAAAGAATGTAGGTTACGGGAGATTGCTGACTCAATGAAATGTTCCAATGTCAGAATCTTCAGAATCCCCGAGGGGGTTGAGAAAAACAGAGGTCTAGAAGAGATATTTGAACAAATTGTAGATGAAAACTTCCCTAATCTAGCAAAGCAAAGAAGCTTTCATGTCCAAGAGGCAGAGAGGACCCCATCCAAGCTCAACCATGGTAAACCTACGCCACGTCACGTCATAGTGCAATTCGCAAATATTAGATCCAAGGATACAGAATGGAAAGAGGTCAGGGCAAAGAAATTTCTCACTTACCAAGGCAAAGGTATCAAAATTACATGACACCTGTCTACACAGACCTGGAATGAGAGAAAGGGTTGGTGGGGCCTTTTTAAAACTCTTTCAGCNTTTTTAAAGCTCTTTCAGAGAAAAACATGCAGCCAAGGATCCTTTATCCAGCAAGGCTGTCATTCAGAATTGATGGAGAGATAAAGACCTTCCAGAATCGCCAGTCACTGACCAATTTCATAACCATGAAAGCAGCCCTACAGGAGATACTAAGGGGGGTTCTATAAAGGAAAAAAGCCCCAAGAGTGATACAGAACAGAAACTCACGATCTATAGAAACAAAGACTTTACATGCAACATGGCATCATTAAAATCATATCTCTCAATGATCAGTCTCAATGTAAATGGCTTAAATGCTCCCATAAAGCACCACAGGGTTGCAGATTGGATAAAAAGACATGACCCATCCATTCTCTGTCTATGAGAGACTCATTTTGAACCTAAAGATACATCCAGACTGAAAGTAAAGGGATGGAATACCATCTTTCATGCCACTGGACCTCAAAAGAAAGCTGGGGTAACAATTCTCATATCAGACAGATTGGATGTGAAACTAAAGACTATAGTTAGAGATACAGAAGGGCACTATATTATTCTTGAAGGATGTATCCAACAAGTGGATATGACAATTATAAATATCTATGCCCCCAACAGGGGAGCAGCAAGATAACACAAGCCAACCCTTAATCAGAATAAAGAGACATATAGAAAAAATATGTTAATAGTAGGGGAACTCAACACTCCACTATCAGAAATAGACAGAGAACCTAAGCGGAAAATCGACAAAGAAACAAGAGCTTTGAATGCCATACTCGATGAGTTGGACCTCATAGAGATTTATAGAACACTACACCCCAGAAATGAGGAATACTCATTCTATTCTAATGCCCATGGAACATTCTCAAGAATAGACCATGTTCTGGGTCACAAAACAGGTCTCAACCGATACCAAAAGACTGAAATTATTCCCTGCATATTCTCAGACCACAACGCTTTGAAATTGGCATTCAACCACAAGGAAAAATTTGGAAGAAACTCAAACACTAGGAGACTAAGAACCATCCTGCTCAGGAATGATTTGATAAACCAGGAAATCAAAAATCAATTTAAACAATTTATGGAGACCAACGAGAATGAAAACACAATGGTCCAAAACCTATGGGATACTGAAAAGGCAGTCCTAAGGGGAAAATACATAGCCATCCAAGCCTCGCTGAAAAGAATAGAAAACTCTAAAATGCAGTTTTTATATTCTCACCTCAAGAAGCTGAAACAGCAATAGAGGAACAGGCCTAATCCATGCATGAGAAAGCAGTTGATCATGATTAGAGCAGAGATCAACGAATTAGAAACCAGGAGCACAGTAGAGCAGATCAACAGAACTAGAAGCTGGTTCTTTGAAAGAATAAATAAAATTGAAAAACCACTGGCAAGACTTATCCAAAAAATAGAGATAGGACCCAAATTAATAAAATTATGAATGAAAAGGGAGAGGTCACAACCAACACCAATGAAATTGGAAGGATTATTAGAAACTTTTATCAACAGTTTTATGCCAATAAATTAAGCAATCTGGAAGAGATGGAGGACTTCCTGGAAACCTATAAACTACCAAGACTGAAGCAGGAAGAAATTGATTTTTTCAACAGGCCAATTAATTATGAAGAGATTGAAACAGTGATAAAAAAAAAAAAACTTCCCAAAAAACAAAACTCCAGGACCGGATGGTTTTCCCAGGGAATCCTACCAAGCATTCAAAGAAGAAATAATACCTATTCTCCTAAAGCTATTTCAAAAATAGAAACAGAAGGAAAGCTACCAAACTCATTCTATGACGCAAATATTATCTTGATCCCCAAACCAGGCAAAGACCCCATCAAAAAGGAGAATAACAGACTGATTTCCCTAATGAATATGGACGCCAATATCTTCAACAAGATCCTGGCTAATAGAATCCAACAGTACATTAAAAGGATTATCCATCATGACCAACTGGGATTCATCCCTGGGATGCAAGGGTGGTTCAGAATTCACAAATCTATCAGCGTCATAAATTTTATCAGGAAGAAAAACGCCAAAAATCATATGATACTCTCAATCGATGCAGAAAAAGCATTTGACAAAATACACCACACTTTCCTGATTAAAACCCTTCAGAGTGTAGGGATAGAGGGTACATTCCTCAATCTCATGAAAACCAGCTATGAAAAGCCTACAGCAAATATCATCCTCAATGGGGAAAAGCTGGAAGCCTTTCCCTTAAGATCAGGAATGCGACAAGGATGCCCACTCCCGCCACTATTATTCAACATAGTACTAGAAGTCCTTGCAAACGCAATCAGAAAACAAAAAGGGATAAAAAGTACCCAAATTGGCAAAGAAGAAGTCAAACTGTCTGTCTTCGCAGATGACATGATACTCTATATAGAAAACCCAAAAGACTCCACCACCAAATTACTAGAAGTTATAGAGCAATTCAGTAATGTGGCGGGATACAAAATCAATATCAGAAATCAGTTGCATTTCTTTTTCTTTTTTATTGAATTTTTAACAAAAAGGACAGAACCCTGTGGGAATGGATTGCTTCCAAAAGGTGGTTTTTTTTTAAATGATTTTTTATTATGTTAGTCACCATACAGTACATCCCCGGATTCCAATGTAAAGTTCGATGCTCCATTAGTTGCGTATAACACCCAGTGTACCATGCAATACTTGCCCTCCTTACCACCCATCACCAGTCTATCCCATTCCTCAACCCCCCTCCCCTCTGAAGTCCTCAGTTTGTTTCTCATAGTCCATAGTCTCTCATGTTTCATTCCCCCTTCTGATTACCCCCCCTTTCTTTATCCCTTTCTTCCCCTACCGATCATCCTAGTTCTTATGTTCCATAGATGAGAGAAATCATATGATAATTGTCTTTCTCTGCTTGACTTATTTCACTTAGCATTATCTCCTCCAGTGCCGTCCATGTTGCAGCAAATGTTGAGAATTCGTTCTTTCTGATAGCTGAGTAATATTCCATTGTATATATGGACCACAGCTTCTTAATCCAGTCATCTGTTGAAGGGCATCTCGGCTCCTTCCATGATTTGGCTATTGTGGACAATGCAGCTATGAACATTGGGGTGCATATGGCCCTTCTCTTTACTACGTCTGTATCTTTGGGGTAAACACCCAGTAGTGCAATGGCTGGGTCATAGGGTAGTTCAATTTTTAACTTTTTAAGGGACCTCCACACTGTTTTCCAGAGTGGCTGTACCAACTTGCATTCCCACCAACAATGTAGGAGGGATCCCCTTTCTCCACATCCTCTCCAACAATTGTTGTTTCTTGCCTTGTCTATCTTTGCCATTCTAACTGGCGTAAGGTGGTATCTCAGTGTGGTTTTGATTTGAATTTCCCTGATGGCTAATGATTTTGAACATTTTTTCATGTGTCTGTTAGCCATTTGTATGTCTTCATTGGAAAAGTGTCTGTTCATATCTTCTGCCCATTTTATGATTTGTTTATTTGTTTCTCGTGTATTGAGTTTGAGAAGTTCTTTGTAGATCTTGGATACCAGTCCTTTATCTGTGGTGTCCTTTGCAAATATATTCTCCCATTCCGTGGGCTGTCTCTTAGTTTTTTTGACTGTTTCCTTGGCTGTGCAGAAGCTCTTTATCCTGATAAAGTCCCATAAGTTCATTTTATCTTTTATTTCTCTTGCCTTTGGAGATGTGTCGTGAAAAAGGTTGCTCTGGCCGATGTCATAGAAGTTGTTGCCTATGTTCTCCTCTAGAATTTTGATGGATTCCTGTCTCACATTGAGGTCTTTCATCCATTTGGAGTTTATTTTTGTGTATGGTGTGAGAGAGTGGTCAAGTTTCATTCTTTTGCATGTAGCTGTCCAATTTTCCCAGCACCATTTATTGAAGAGACTGTCTTTTTTCCACCGGATGTTTTTTCCTGCTTTATCAAAGATTAGTTGCCCAAAGAGCCGAGGGTCCATTTCTGGGTTCTCTATTCTGTTCCATTGGTCGATGTGTCTGTTTTTGTGCCAGTACCATGCTGTCTTTGTGATCACAGCTTTGTAGTACAGCTCGAAATCCGGCATTGTGATGCCCCCAGCTTTGTTTTTCCTTTTCAACAGTTCCTTGGAGATTCGGGGCCTTTTCTGGTTCCATACAAATTTAAGGACTATTTGTTCCAGTTCTTTGAAAAATGTCCTCGGTATTTTGATCGGGATAGCATTGAAAGTGTAGATTGCTCTGGGTAGTATGGACATTTTAACTATGTTAATTCTTCCAATCCATGAGCATGGAATATTTTTCCATCTTTTTATGTCTTCCTCAATATCTTTCAAAAGTGATCTATAGTTTCTAGCATATAGGTCCTTTACGTCTCTGGTTAAGTTAATTCCAAGGTAACGCATGGTTTTTGGTGTTATTGTAAATGGGATGGATTCCCTAATTTCTCTTTCTTCAGTCTCGTTATTCGTGTATAGAAATGCAACTGATTTCTGGGCATTGATTTTGTATCCTGCCACCTTACTGAATTGTTCTATAACTTCTAATAGTTTGGGAGTGGATTCCTTTGGGTTTTCCATATAGAGTATCATGTCATCTGCAAAGAGAGACAGTTTGACTTCTTCTTTGCCGATTTGGATACCTTTGATCCCTTTTTGTCTTCTGATTGCTGTTGCAAGGACTTCTAGTACTATGTTGAATAATAGTGGCGAGAGTGGGCATCCTTGTCGTGTTCCTGATCTTAAGGGAAAGGCTTCCAGCTTTTCCCCATTGAGAATAATGCTTGCAGTAGGCTTTTCATAGATGGCTTTTATGAGATTGAGAAATGTACCCTCTATTCCTACACTCTGAAGGGTTTTAATCAGGAAAGGATGCTGTATTTTGTCAAATGCTTTTTCTGCATCAATTGAGAGGATCATATGGTTCTTGAGTCTTTTCTTGTTGATATGATGTATCACATTGATTGATTTGCGAGTGTTGAACCATGCTTGCATCCCAGGTATGAATCCCACTTGGTCATGATGGATAATCCTTTTAATGTACTGTTGGATTCTATTAGCAAGGATCTTGTTGAGGATTTTGGCATCCATATTCATTAGAGAAATCGGTCTGTAATTCTCCTTTTTGAGGGGGTCTTTGCCTGGTTTGGGGATCAAGGTAATATTAGCCTCATAGAATGAGTTTGGTAGCTTTCCTTCTGTTTCTATTTTTTGAAATAGCTTTAGGAGAATAGGTATTATTTCTTCTTTGAATGTTTGGTAGAATTCCCCAGGAAAACCGTCTGGGCCTGGAGTTTTATTATTTGGAAGGTTGTTTATCACTGACTCAATTTCTTCATAGTTAATTGGCCTATTTAAGAAATCTATTTCTTCCTGTTTCAGTCTTGGTAGTTTATAGGTTTCCAGGAAGGCCTCCATCTCTTCCAGATTGTTTAGTTTTTTGGCATATAGCTGTTGATAAAAGTTTCTAATAATCCTTGCAATTTCAATGGTGCTGGTCGTGACCTCTCCCTTTTCAGTCATAATTTTAATAATCTCAGTCCTTTCTCTTTGTTTTTGGACAAGTTTTGCCAGTGGTCTATCAATTTTATGGATTCTCTCAAAGAACCAGCTTCTAGTCCTGTTGATCTGCTCTACTGTGGTTCTGGTCTCTAATTCATTGATTTCTGCTCTAATCTTGGTCAACTCCTTCCTTGTCAGTGGGTTAGGCCTGTCCCTCTGTTGCTGTTCCAGTTTCTTGAGGTGAGAATATAGAAACTGCATTTTAGATTTTTCTATTCTTTTGAGTGAGGCTTGGATGGCTATGTATTTCCCCCTTAGGACTGCCTTTGCAGTATCCCATAGGTTTTGGACCGTTGTGTATTCATTCTCGTTGGTCTCCATAAATTGTTTAATTTGTTTTTTGATTTCCTGGTTTATCGAGTCATTCTTGAGCAGGATGGTTCTTAGCCTCCAAGTGTTTGAGTTTCTTCCAGGTTTTTCCTTGTGGTTGAGTTCCAATTTCAGAGCGTTGTGGTCTGAGAATATGCAGGGGATAATTTCAATCTTTTGGTATTGGCTGAGACCTGTTTTGTGTCCCAGAGCATGATCTATTCTTGAGAATGTTCCATGGGCATTTGAATAGAATGAGTATTCTTTGGTTCTGGGGTGTAGTGTTCTATATATATCTATGAGGTCCAACTCGTCGAGTATGGCATTCAAAGCCTTTGATTCTTTGCTTAGTTTTTGCCAGGGTGTTCTGTCTATTTCTGATAGTGGGGTGTTGAGGTCCCCTACTATTACTGTGTTCTTATCTATATGTCTCTTTATTTTGGTTAAGAGTTGGCTTGTGTATCTTGCTGCTCCCCTGTTGGGGGCATATATATTAATAATTGTCATATCCACTTGTTGAATACTTCNAAAATTAATTAATTGAAGTAGGTAGAATTACTGGTCTCAGTTCTTCACTTTCCTGTAATAGGATTATACACCCACACCCTTTACCCACAATAGGAGAATACTACAAAGTTATCAGGCAAAATATACTTCCTTGCACCAATTGAAAAGGGGCTTCACCATCAAAATTTGTTTAGCCAGTGGAATGTTAGAAAATTTGATAGGAACAGGAGACTTACATATGTTTGCCCAATTTAGTTTGGTTTCTTGTATGCCTGCCATTCACCATGAGAAGAGCATTCCTGGACAGCTGCTGGTCTGGTCCAAGGAAGATATGGCCTGAACAGAACTGGAACTTGGAGCATAGAGACTGGATTTCAGCCTAGTCTAGCTTAGAGCAGCTGACTCATACCTTCTTCAGTAAGAAGTAAATGCTTCTTGTTTAAATTCTGAGTTTTGGTTTGTTATAAAGTATTATGGCAGCAATAACTAATTCACTCACAAAACAAAGATATAGCAGAGCTTTACCTAGCCTAAAATCCAAATTTCTGAAAAGACAACTATAACAAACTTTTGCCAAACATAATGAAGGGAGGTGGGAGTGGGGGTGGGGGCGCAGGGAGGAGAAGAGAGAGAGGGGAAAAAACAACCAAAATGATGAACAGAAAAAGAACTGTAACCATAGATATATCAGAGAACTTTGAAAACAAAGAATGCTGTGAATAGTTCCATGCCAATTTGTTTGAGGACTTAGAAGATGCCCTAGATCTGTAGCATCATTTGCAAATATCTTCTCCCATTCCGTGGGCTGCCTCTTAGTTTTTTTTGACTGTTTCCTTGGCTGTGCAGAAGCTTTTTATACTGATGAAGTCCCATATGTTCATTTTATCTTTTGTTTCTCTTGCCTTTGGAGATGTGTCATGAAAATGTTGTAGTGGCTGATGTCATATAGGTTGCTGCCTATGTTCTCCTCTAGGATTTTGATGGGTTCCTGTCTCACATGGAGGTCTTTCATCCATTTAGAGTTTATCTTTGTGTATGGTGTGAGACAGTGGTCAAGTTTCACTCTTTTGCATGTAGCTGTCCACTTTTCCCAGCACCATTTATTGAAGAGACTGTCTTTTTTCCACCGGAAGTTTTTAGCTACAATTTGTTCAAATATCTCTTCTAGACCTCTCTCTTTCTCCACCCCCTTGGGTGGAGACATTGGAACATTTCATTGAGTCAGTAATCTCCTGTAATCTACATTCTTGAGATTGGATTTTTTTGAGCCAAGTTTCTTTTTTGTTTTTTTAAAGATTTTTTATTTATTCATTTGACAGAGATAGAGACAGACAGTGAGAGAGGGAACACAAGCAGGGGGAGTGGGAGAGGAAGAAGCAGGCTTCCAGCGGAGGAGCCTGATGTGGGGCTCGATCCCAGAATGCCAGGATCATGCCCTGAGCTGAAGGCAGACGCTCAATGACTGAGCCACCCAGGCGCCCCTTGAGTCAAGTTTCTGATTTAACGTTCTCTTCTACCATCCCAATCTCCAATTCACTAATTTATTCTTCTGCCTCATTTACCCTGGCTGTCAGAATATCTAGTTTAAACTGCATTTGATTCATAACATTTTTAATTTCTGCCAGATTCCCTCTCATTTCCGCCCTTAGAGATTCTATATTCTCATTAATATTTTGGCTAATATTTTTTTCAAGGCTACACATCATCTTGACCATTGTTACCCTACTCCATTTCTGACAATTTGGTTATATCCATATCTGTCAGTTCTGTGGCAGAGGCCACAGACTCATTATCTTTTCTTTGCTGGGGGGAATTCTCCTTCTCGTCATTCTGATGAGGAGAGGTTGAAGGGCTGCCCAGAGCCCAAATTATTGACCAGGATCTAGGCAGTGTGCACTTGTTTTATAGGGACCTTAGGGATGTGGGCTTCTTGATTTTTCAGCCTGCCCTTGGGGGAGGGGCCTGCCATGCTGTTATTTAGGCAACCCTGTTTGAGTAGAGTCTCCCTGTCCCCCGTGACGGGGCATGGAATGGGCACAATGTGACCTGGCATTTCTGGGCTTTTGTTCTCTGGCGGCTTCCTGGCAGTTTTCTGTGACTCTTCTAAGAGTCAGAGCAGCAGTGGCTATATCCTAGCCTCTGTCTCAGAACAGAGATCGCAGTCGGCTCTCCACTGAGCTCTCCTGGCCTCTTTAACTCTATTTCTGTTGGTGCTGCTAAAAACCCTGCAGCATCTCGGGTTGTGCGCCCCACAGCTGGTGTCCCAGCCCTCACTTCCAGGGCCAGCAAGTCTCTGTCCTTTGTGCTTCTAACACTGCCAGTCGCTCTGGGTTCCCGTGCATGCTCCCAAGCTTCCTGTTTCAGTGTGGTTTGCGGGCGCTCCAGAGCACCGGTTTTCAGTCTGGTTGCGTGTGCTCCCGAGCTCCTGGTGTCAGTCCAGTTCCAGTGAGCACTCCAGAGCTCTGGTTTTCAGTCTGGTCGCATGCATGCTCCTGAGCTCACAGTTTTAGTCTGGTTCCAGTGAGTGCTCTGGAGCTCCGGTTTTCAGTCTGCTCACGTGTGTTCCCGGGCTCACGGTCTGTCTTCTGTCTCGCCACAGGTGCTGGTCCGCAGGTCTGGCCCACTCCCCCATGCAGGTGGCTACTGCTTCCCTGAGCCCCAGCCTGGCAGCTCCCTCCTTCTTCCATTTATCTTCAGATATCTGAGTGCGGATTCACAGCTCTCCGCTTCGTACCTCAATACTCCGCCTTGGATATATTCGTTTGTAGAGATCCAGATGTACCTTCCTGTGTCTCAGGCTGATTTTGTGGGCTTTCAAGATGGTCTGGTAAATATCCAGCTCGACTCAGGGGACCAGCTGAAACAGGGGTCCCCTACTCCTACATCATCTTTTTTGCCCTTTGTATGAAGATTTTAATTATTATTCAGCTGAACTATTTCCTAATGTTCCTTACAGTATTGTCTTTGACCCAGACTACTTCACAGTGTGGTTTTTAAATTTCCAAATATTTTTATATAATCTTTTTGCTAGAGTGTTCTACCTTAATTGAACTCTTGTCAGGTAACATAATCTAATGTTGATTCTTTTAGCATTTGGAGACTTGTTTTCAGGCCTAATATGTGACTAATTTTTATAAATGTTCTATTCATTTTTGAGTAAAATTTATATTTCTTAATTTGGGAGTTAGGGTTCAATATACGTTCATTATATCACAATTGTTACATTATTAATATCTCTTAAACATGTTTTAACTTTGCTTGACTGTCAATACTAAGTTATGTGAAAAATTCCCTTCTCTTGTAGATTTTGACATTTTTTTTCTAGTTCTCTGTAATTTTTTGCATTGTATATTTTGAGGCTATGTTTCAGGTATATAATTTTGGAAACATTGTATCTTCCTTATGAATTGAAATTTGATCATTATAATGCAACCCTCCTTAAAGCAAAAAGATAAAGTCTTTGTCTCATTTTGAGATTCCTATACCAGCTTTGTTTTGGTTTAGTATTTGCCTGGTATCTTTTTCAGTTCTTTTATGTATGACCTTTGTTTTCTTTATGCTTGAAGTATGTCTGTTATGAATTTGCCTACATCTAATTTTTAAAAATATAATCTGATTGGACCATCTGGTCTTTTAAATGGTTTTAGCCCCTTCATCTTGTGTTAATGTTGTGCTACAAGATTTCATCAATTATAAAACACACATTTTCCCCATATTTTAACATCTTTGAAATTAGAATACTTCTAACTGATATTGTAATTAGCAGTTTTTATTTCTTAGCCTGTAAAACCTAGGTGTATTTTACAAGTTATGTCATCTTAGATTCTATGAAATGATATTTATTCTTTTATTCCTGTTTCTCTCCTCTCCCCCTTCTATCTTTATCAACTAGTTAAGGGTTTTTTAATTTCCCTTTTTCACTTATATTTGGGAGTTACACATTCTATCTGTATCATTTGTATAATTTCTCTTAAAATTGTAACAAACATACCTGAATTAAATTCTAAAACTAATCAATGTTTTATTTTTTTATTTTAATGTTTTTTTATTATATTACGAGATTATTTTTGTAGGTAACAGGAGCTCAAACCCTCCAAACAACCAAGTGGAACTTGACTCAGAATTGTCCTGCCAAGAGATAAGGAGGCTGGGCATTTATCTACTGATCCCCTCAATGGTTGAAAGTTATCCTTGAACTTCCAGTCAGAGAAAGGTCTACTGTGCAGGGGAAAGACATCAGGCATGGAAGAGGGACCTGATTGAAAACAGTCTCCCACAGCTATCCATGAACTTGGGGAGGCAGAGAGAATATGGGTGGAATATCAACAGTGTCTACTACAATCAATATTTATAAATTCTTTCTGTTCTTTGCCACAAACTTTAACTTTTCATACACATCATCTAGCCTTCTTTGTATGTTCTCAGTATATATTTTAGTTACATTTACATTACATTAGTTACATGTGTACCTCTATGAATAGTGATTATTTTTTAAAAAGATGTATTGATTTATTTTAGAGAGTTGCGCAAATGCGTGTGCTAAGCCAGGGGGCGGTGATGCAGAAGGAGAAAGAAACCCAAACAGACTCCATGCTGAGCATGGAGCCTGACTCAGGTCTTGATCTCAGAATCCTGAGATCATGACCCAAGCCAAAATCAAGAGTTGGGCACTCAACTGACTGCAACACCCAGGCATCTCAGAAAAGTAGTGATTATTATTTTAAACAACCAATGATTACTTTGATTTACCCATATATTTATCAATTTCCTTGACCATCCTTTGTTCTTGAACCTCACTTCTTTGTGGGTTAATTTCTTCCTTGAGTGTAAGTTTCCTTCACCATCTGAATTGTTTGGTTCCTAGGTTTGGATAATGAATTTTGATACTGAGATTGAAAAGCGTACCATCTTATGCAAGTCTTTTTTATTCCTGAATTTCAGAGAGCAATTAGCAAGAGTGTTCATAGAGAGTAGTTCAGCAGTGTTTTTCAGTTAAGTGTCTCTTATGGAGTTTAGTTTTTCTTTCTGAAAATGACTTTCACTTCCCCATTTCTGAATAATAGCCTGACTGGGTATAAAATCATAGGTTCACTGTTACTTTCAGTACTGCAAAGGTAATATTCAAGTGATGTTGATGAGAAGCCTGCTATTTATCAAAAGTCATTATCATTCCACTTTAGTAATATGTCATTTTTCTGTTATTTTTAACATAATCTCAGGATTTTATTGTCTTCATAATAAATCAAAGGATGGAGCTTTAGAATGGACCTCTTGGCCCCTTCTTTCTTAAATCCTCCCATTTCAAAATCCTTGCACTTCTGAATAGCAGAATTATCTTCCATCTGCTTTTGGGCTTAATGCATTCAAACCTCAGCATAATCATCTTTGTGACTTTAGCTTTTTCTCTGGAAAATTGACTTAGTCTGCCTACCATAGCCACTCTGCTTTCTTTCATAATGCCACTTTCTCTAGGCATACAGAGAATCCTTGTTCTTTTACTGTATTGCTCTTTGGGGTTGGTGCTTGCCACACTTCTCACGCAAAATTCACTGTGTTTTTTAAGTACGCTCACCATCTTTGCAGGACTGCTATTGGCACAGAAAGCTCTGGTTGTTCTAAGATGTTCTTTTTGTCTTTGCTGTTCTTCTGAACTTCAATGTGTTTAAGTGTGTATGTATTTTATTTATGCCATTCAGGATTGTTGTGCTCAGAGAGCCAGTTAAAGAATATAAGCAGAATGTGCCTGGATTCTGCCAAAATGTTATGCCCTAAAGACATAGGAAAAAATGAAAATACAGAGTTCAATAATGAGACTGGTGAACAAGTTCAGTCAGGTAGTAATGAGATTAGTGAAAAAAATCATCTGCAGTCTGGCTGGAGGTTGTGGGATTTAGATGATCAAATCAGGTAATCAAAACTGAAAGAAGTTACAAAAAGTGTGATTGTATAATTGTAACAGGAGGTAACAATCCCACCTGAAGAATATTGACTCTCCTATAATTTCAAAATTACTAAAACTGGACTTTGGATGTCAATCCATGATGCAGGAAGAGTCATACTGGGCACAGGCAGCTGCAGGCTTGGCGTCACTGTACTGAATGTGTCTGTCCAATAAGCAACCCACCTTGCCTCAGGTGACAATCATTCTCCTCATGAATCTAAAGTTACAGTAAAGCTTAGTGGATTGTGTCTCTCAACCCCAGAGTTATAGAAATTATATAGTATATCAAACTCATGGCATTATTTTGTGTTACATTCAAAATAATCTCTGTGGTATTTAAAATACTTATAAACTATAATTAAATCTGGCATAATAAAGTATATGAAGAATTTACCTGTGATTCCAAATTAAATGCTTGATTGTAGTTGAATGGTGTAAGAGGAAATAAGTTCATAAAGAGTATAGAGTGGTTAAGAGAACTTACATTAAAGAGTTGTTTAATAATATGGGGAAGATTAGCCTATTGGGTCTTGGGTTTGTTGAATGTAGACATTCTCAGTTATTAAAGAAAATTGAATATATAAAATTTATAAATAAAGTATTTAAAGGCAATTAGTCTGTTGAACACAAGTTTATTTAACATTAATCAAAATCAAATTCCTTTAAGTACTTAGCCCAATTTGTGTTAAAGTTTCCATGAAAATTATTTCCATTTTACATAAAATTTACTGGAATTAAAATAGTATACTAAAATTTATAACATGAATTTAGAGGGTGCAAATTTATAATTTTAATAAGTTTAAAAAATTAAACCCAAATGAAAATAACCTTCTCTGTGCATAAAAGCTGTCCTTGAACATCAAAAATCCCCCATTGAAACTGAATGTAAGGCTTCACATGCTTAATCAATGTAATCCTTGCTCATTTTCTCTAATTGCAACTTCCGAAATTCTTGTTTCTGTCTTCCATGTCTCTTTCCCTCCCACGTCTCTTTCCCTCCTACTGGCTTCTTTATCTAGAATATAGCACAAACATGTAACTTTTAAAAATTATCTCTTCCAGTCAACAATGTAAGCTTCATCTGGATCTAGTGTGCTCTTAATCTATCCACCAGGAAGTGTTTCTTAATTTCAGTGAATATTTATCATTCCACGTCAGAGTCACCCTGCCTTCCTTGTTCTCAAAGTTCGTCCAACCCCCACTCACTGAAGTGTGCAGGCGTTCTGCTTTTGCTGAGCAGCCTGGGCTGGAAGGAGGCCTGGGATTGATTGCATTTCTTTCACATTGCACATGCCAGGGTGTCTGCACCAAGTTGAACTTCTACTTCCAGACAGAGGATCTGGTTTCCTGAGTGGCTGAGTGGCATCAAAGGATGAATAATGCTGGGGGACCTGGCTGGCTCAGTTGGTGGAACATGTGACTCTTGATCTTCGGGTTGTAAGTTTGAGTCCCATGTTAGGTGTAGAGATTACTTAAAAATAAAATCTTTAAAAGAAAAAAGGATGAATAATGCAACACTCATAGATTAGCTTTCCATGGAAAGTAATTTAAGCAATGGGAAATGAAAAGCAGGAAGTATCTGGGCAGAGAAAGTCTTCCTTCCTTTCTTCTAATCAGAGGTGGTGTTTCTTTTTGAAAACTTTCCAGAAAAGTCCAGTGTGCTAAACAAAATGTCTGCTGAGTGACCAACTGCTTCTTCATGGCTTTTCAAGAAACAGTGGCTGGCACTGTGATGCATCACATCACATTGCTTCACATCTTTTCTTGCCCCACCTCCTCTATTATTTCTGCCTTTATCTCAGTGGGCTTTATCTGATGTTTATCAATGGTGAACAATACCAGCATCATCATCCTTAATTCAGGTTTTGCTTTCTAGAGACCCTCATATAAGAGGGTCTTTAAAACTTTTGATTCTTTTTGAGAATCCCAATCTTCCCTCATGCTTTTAAAAAGTCTATTCTTTGTTTTTAATATGTCTACCAGCCAGAGACTATAAAATATGTTTAAAATAACTGTCTTGAATTGTTGGGAATCTAACCCTGCTCTTCGCGTTGTTAACTCTCACTCACGGTGGATTACTTCCTTGTTCTGTGATTTTTCTTTTTGGATTGTGAATTTATCTTCAACAGAACTATATTGAAGGAAACCCTGAGAATCCTTACCTGAGGGTTTGTCCCTCCAGAGAGGACTTGTATTCAATTTGTCACAGATGTTATCAGCTTGGGAGTTCTCAGCCATGAAAGTAGTATAAATGCCAAACTCTGTTGTTAGGGAGGGCAGGTCACCTGGGAGAGGTTTTCCTTTATCCAGATACAAGTGAAGATGGATAAGTTTCCTCAATATTCTTCTTTGATGATGGTTTGACTTTTAATTCCCCCCTTTTCCTTAGGGTTTAGTAACTTTTTGACAGTTCTCAGCTTTATGTGCAAAGGCTTCAAATTCTCTGGGGACAGATGTAGTGTGAACTCAAGACCATTTCTCTGGTTTTTAGTTTCCTTCATTTTTGCCCATAGGGTTTATATTATTTTCTTATAAGCTCAGCTACACATTTAGAAGACTATTTTCTATATTTCATCATACTTTTATGGTATTTTATAATGGAAGGTTTTTTGGGATTAACTAATCTGCTATACTGCTAGAAATGGAAGATGTGGTCTGTATTTTCCAAGACAGAGAGAGCGTGTGTGTGCATGTGAGGGGCAGGGGAGGGGCAGGGGACGGGCAGAGGGAGAGAGAGAGTCTTAAGTAGTCTTCACAACCAGTGTGGAGCCCAACATGGACCCTACGAATTTGACAGTGACATCTAAGATGTGACTATTACTATAAATCCAATGATTATTGATGCATTTCTCTCCTCAATCGAGTTAGTTACAAATTTTGTTTCTCACAGGACATATTTATTTTTCCAACTTTATTCCCTTCCATGACAGAGACAGCTAGTTGCCTACTCAGTATCCAATCTTCCTTCTTCATTACTAATTATCAGTTTCCAAAATATCAACAATAAGCTACCTATCTATCCCTACCTCCCTGTGTCACTATGACCATCTGACTAACTTCCAAGTGTAAGTAAAGTTGTTGGGTGAACCTTTCAGGAAATCTTAAAAGAAGCTGACTCAGCTGGCTTGTGATTTGTATCATTCAGGGTCTCAGCAAAGAAATAGTTGGGGCACTGAAATTAGGATAACTTGGGGAGGTTTTCTATGTAATGGGACTATTGCTAAAGGTAATGACAGAATGTATGGAAATCAGGAAGGACAGCATAGAAACATGAGATTAAAATCAGGTGAGCTGTTATCATTGCTATATCGGAACTGGTAAGGAGAAAGTCAGGTAGTGCAGGCTGTCCTGAGAACAGTAACCTTCAGGTAGAGAGATGCAGTCAGACAGATGTGACTGTAGGAAAGGAGTCAGGGGAAAAAGTATCCTAAGCTCATTCTCTTCCCATATGCTAATCTCTTGTCATGGATCTCTGTTGGCTGGACCCATCAGAAAGCCAAGGGCCAAGTGGTCACTGATGTAGCCCACAGAGGCCAGCCTGCTGAAACAGAGTAGATGGAATAGGAGAAGGGCAGAGAATCAATATGAATTAGAATATATGAGCAAAATCAAGCAAATTCACTTTTCCATTTCCTTTTCCCTTCTCCTTTGGTATATGGATGTGATGGCTGGAGCAGCACTGGCCATTTTGTGATCTTGAGGCAACCTTGATGATAGAAGCAATCGTCTAAGGATACTAAAATGGAAATATGGAAGAGGCCTGAGCATTAATAACAAGAAGCAACTACAATCAGTCCTGAAATGCCCACCCCAGATCTTGTTTTATGGGTGGCGCAGCGGTTAAGCGTCTGCCTGCAGCTCAGGCATGATCCCGGCGTTCCGGGATCGAGTCCCACATCAGGCTCCTCCGCTATGAGCCTGCTTCTTCCTCTCCCACTCCCCCTGCTTGTGTTCTCTCTCTCGCTGGCTGTCTCTGTTAAATAAATAAATAAAATCTTAAAAAAAAAACAAGAAAAATATAAACCTTTGTCTTAAGTCATTATTCTTCAAGTTGCTTATATTTGTAGCTAAATACAATTCTCAATACTATACCTTCATAGGTATATACTCAATATATGCCTTTCTTTTCCCTCCCCTGGACTGTTGTCCTTGCTTTTAGTTGACAAATAGCTTTTTGTTCCCCCTTCTTCATTCTCTGCCTTGTTGCCAGAATGATCTTTCTTAAATAGTTCAGACATAGGGGCCCCCAACCATAGTTCTCTCTCAGGTGGGGAACTTGGTGTCTGAGGGCCTTTATACTGTATTCTGTTTTAGATTATGGATTTTGTATCATATATACACATTACCTAAAATAATTGAAAATGTAGTTCTCTCAAAAAATTAAAGATCAATTTAAAATATTCCATCATGTCACTGCCCTCCACAGGATTTTCAAAAGGACATTTGCAGTTCAGCTTCTCCATGTAGACTTCTTCCAGTAATAACATATCTCACTAGTTTGAAAATGAGCATTTTTCACATTTTATTTATTTATTTATTTTATAATAACTTTTTATTATGTTATGTTAGTCACCATACAGTATATCCTTAGTTTCTGATGTAGTGTTCTATGATTCATTATTTGTGTTTTAATATTTCTGAAGTGGACTGATTTTTATAACTGCTGTTATCCAGGTGGAAGCCATGACATAGTTGTTTTGTCTGCCCATGCACAAACTTACATGTCAACCCCCATTCACATTGTCTTTAAATTTTTTGTTGACCGAAAGGGAGAAGAGTTGCAGTTGTCCAAAATGCCACCAGGAATGAGTACTGGCTGTTGTCTGCAAACTTCTGACAGCTTTCAGTAAGATCAATAAAATGCCAGCACCAAAACATAGAATAAGCATCAGCAGCTTGGAAAAAAAATCCCAGAGACAATACTGGAACACTCTTAAAAATATTACCAAAGCTCCAGGCTGGGCAGAGGATAATAAAGTATGGAGAACTCTGACATCAACTCTCCATCGAAAGTGATTCAAAGGACATGGATTCTGGGGTGGGGTGGGCAAAGTTTAGTGATATTTTAACCAATTCTTAAAAATTTCAAATTTATCAAGGTATAATTTACATATAGTAAAATTTACCCTTTTTAGGTAAATAGTTCTATGGATTGATTAAAAATGTATGTCATATATCCACTAAAATCAAGAGGTAAAATAGTTGAAAGTTTCTTCATGCCCCTTCATGGTAAATCCCTCACTCATACCCCTAGCCCTTGGCAACCACTGATCTGTTTTCTATCTCTATTGTTTTGCCTTTTCTATAATGTTATGCACCATTTTAAGTGTAGCTTCTTTCACTTAATGTTTTTGCATTTATTGGTAATTCATTCCTTTTTATTGCTGCATAGTAAGTATTCCATAGTTTATTTATCCATTTGCAGAAGAATATCTGGATTGTTTCTAGTGTTTGGCAATTATGAAAAAGTTATAAATGTTCAGGTATAGGGGTTTTGCGTGGATATATAGTTTCATTTCTCATGGGTAGAAACTTAGGAGTAGGGTCATTGGTTATATGGTAAGTACGTATTTAACTTTATAACAAGCTGCTGCTGTTTTCCAAAATGACTGCTCCATTGTACATTCCCACCAGCAATGAATGAACATGCTAGTCACTCTGCAACCTCATCAGCTTTTTAACACTGTAACCATTGCATACATTTGTCATGGTATCTCACTGTGGTTTTAATTTGCATTTCCCTAATGGTGGTGGACATCCGTTCATGGGCCTATTTGCTATCTATATATCTCCTTTGATGAAATGCATGTTCATCACTTTCAATTGAATTATATTCTTATTGAGTTATGAGAATTCTTTATATATTCCAGGCATCTTTTATCAGATATGTGTTTGCAAATATTACCTTAGCCTGTGGACTTTCTTTTCACTTTCTTACATTGTCTTTCAAAGAGCAGACTATTTAATATTTATGAAGTCCAATTTGTCAAGTTTTTTTTCTTTTATGGCTCATGATTTTTGAGTCTAGGAAATCTTTGCCAAACTCAAGCTCACAAAGATTTTATCTTTCCTGTGGAAGTTTTGTAGGCTTTATGCTTTTACTCTTAGGCATATAGTCTATTTCAAGTTAACTTTTGTATATGGTGCAAGGTATGGGTTAATGCCCAATTGTTTCATTATCATTCCTTGAAAAACTTTCTCCATTTAATTGTTTTTCAACTGTTATTGAAAATCAATAACATGTGAGTCTTTTTTCTGTTTTGTCCCACTGATCTATTTGTCTTTTTGCCAATTCCAAACTATTTCGATGGCTATAGTTGTACAGTAAATCTTGAAATTAAAATGTAAGTAAAGTGTAAGTCCTCCGACTTTGTTCTTATTTTTCAAAATTATGTTGGCTATTGTCACTTTGCTCTTCCATATAAATTCTAGCATTAGCTTTTCGATTTCTAAAATAAATAAATAATAAATAAACCTGCTAAAATTTTGGGATTGGGGGATTATTGTGTTGAATTTAAGATACCAATTCTCCTCAAATGGGTCTTTTTTTTAAGATTTTATTTATTTGACAGAGAGAGACAGCCAGCGAGAGACGGAACACAAGCAGGGGGAGTGGGAGAGGAAGATGCAGGCTCCTAGCAGAGAAGCTTGATGTGGGGTTCGATCCCAGAACGTTGGGATCATGCCCTGAGCCGAAGGCAGACATTTAATGACTGTGCCACCCAGGCGCCCCCTCAGATGGATCTTTAACAGTCTTCGGATTCATGAACACAGTATCTCTCTGTATTTTATTTAGGTCATCTTTTTTATTTCTCTCATCACTCTCTTATAGTTTTAAGCATAGAGAAAATATATGCAGGGTTTATCTATAAATATTTCATAAGCTTTTTTGGTGCTATTATAAAAGGCATCTTTTAAAGTTTCTAGTTCATTGGTAGTATATGGAAATAAAATTGATTTTTGTATATTCACCTTGTATCTTCCAACCAGGATAAATGCACTAGTAACTTTTTCTTAGATTTTTGGGAACTTTCTATATAGACAATCATGTCATTTGCAGACAGTGTTATTTCTTTCTAATTGTTATGTCTTTTATTTCTTCTTTCTTGTTGCATTGGATAGACCTTCCAGTGTAATGTCCAATAGGAACAGTTATTTTCCTCTCTTTGTATATACAAGGTTGACAGATGATAAATCTAAGTATAAAAGAGCTCTTTTGATGAATACAGTAAAAAAATCAAAATAATGAGAGCATTTTGTTACAGTTAAACCATTGGCAGCTCTTTGCTTTTGCAGTGGCACCTAATATAATGGTGTATTTTACCATGGATGGTGTTAGATACAATGAAATATTGCAATAGAGCGGTCACATTACGTATTCACAGACTATGATATGAACTGTATCTTGGAGTTACATAATGTTGAGGCCCTAATATTAGGTTACATGTTCCTAGGGGCTTCATAGTTTATACCCTTACCTCTAAAACCATTTCATTAAACTGAGCACAGGGCATTCATCTTAAAGCCTGAGCCAGGTCTACGACTTGGTGTTCCCTAAGGCTAGAGGTGTCTGATGAGCCAGAGACATCTACTGGGTGTTGACCATGGTACATTTGATCAGGTAACTCTCAAAAACTGTGAAGGGTCTGAGATTTTACCTTTCTTTCAAGCTGATCAACTAGCCTGGCACAGTCTGATGGTTGCTTCCAGAAGGCACAGAATGCTTGGACAAGAGACTTTATTACTCCTAGCTCAGCAGGCAACATGAGCTCCATGTTTGCATTGGTTCTCCTTGCCCACTGAGTGCCATGAGACAGTGTTGGGCTGGGCCCACGTGAATGCTGAGCCCAAAACGAATTTGTGTCACTCCCCCCGCAAAAAAACCCCAAACTTAGGAAACTCTAGTCTTTAAAGGGACTGCAAGCAAATGTGTTGAACCTTTGCCTCAAAGGGAGACATTATCTTTATTATCCTGGACACCAAATAAATCTGTGCTCTTTTCTGAAGGGAGACACTATTCCTATCTTTCAGGGATGTTTGTAGGACACCAGTGAGAACATAGTCCAGAATGCTGTCCGTGCTTTTGCTCAGATGATGAGACCCATAGAGAATTGTGTTCCAACAGTAATTCAGTTTCACTTTTCAAATGGGAAAAATATTTGAGTAGAGGGTAATGATGTCACTGAGTTCGTCCCCAGCTGTGAGTCTTCCTCTATGTTCAACAAACCTTTGTTCCTTGTCTAGACCCACAGTTTGACTACATTTCCCAACTTCCTTTGCAGTTAAGTATGGCCATAGGAATGAGTGGGCCAATGAAACATGGATGGAAATGATGTTGCCATCTCTAGACATGGCCCATAAAACCTCCTCACACAATTCTCTATGCCCCCTCTTTTCCCACCCTTTTCTAGCACTGGTTGGATGCAGAGAAAGGCAGTGAAGTCCTATGATGAAAGGCAATTGGGTCCTTGAAAATTACGTGAAGCAGAGATTCTCCTCTTCCTGCCCCAATATGCATCAACTTACAACAAATGAAAAACAAGTGACTTTGTAGTGGCTTGACAATAAAGATTTATCAGTTATGGTACCCAGCAATACATACTCTAGCTAAATACGTCAGACTTACCGTGTGCTACTCCCAACTTAAACTCCTCCCCATTACATCAGCCTCAAGGGGATACTAGTTTAACCGTCACTTTTTAAATAGCCCTTTATTAGACGTTAACATAAGAGAGGCTTTCAATTTTATTAGCTACGAACATAGTGTAATTTGTGTAATTTTGGCAGCACATGGTGCCACTGTCCAGTGGTACAGGGTTGCGCTGGGTGCCCAGGTGGGGGCATCTAAACGCAGAGGTTCTTTCACATTGCAGAGCAGGTCTTGGTTACTAACATCACATAGGTAGGGGTGGGGTAGATGAGCAGGGGGAAATAGTGTGTGCCTCATGTATTAGCAGCTTTGAGACCTCCACTGGGCCTCCCAGAAGTCCCCATTACTGGCCAAATCTAGGTCAAAGGGATCCAAGGAACATAGGCTACACGTTCTTCCCCACAGCCCTTTTTACACTTCAGAGGTCAAATCCTGCCTGCTACCTGTTTTAAGACTTTTTTAAAGAGCAGTTTTAGGTTCACAGCAAATGCAGGGAAAAGTATAAAAATTTCCCTTATGCGTGCTGCCCCCTACAACTTCCCCTATTTTCACCATCTCACACCTGAGTGGGACATTTGTTACAAGTGATGAACCTAAGTCCAATAATTACCCAAAGTCCATAGTTTGGTGTTGTACATTCTATGGATTTGAACAAATGTATGATATATATCCATCATTCTGGTATCCTACAGAGCATTTTCACTGCCCTAAAATTCCTTTCTGCTCTGCCTATTCATCCCTCCTTAGCTGCTCCTCTGCTCCTTCCCCAACTCCTGGCAGCCACTGATGGTTTTGCCTTTTGCAGAATATCATTTGGGGTTAGAATCATACCATTTGTAGCCTTTTAAGATTGGCTTCTTTCACTTAGTAATCTATATTTAGGGTTCCTCCATATCTTTTCATGGCCCGATAATGCAGGTATTTTTAGCCATGAGTAATAATCCATTGCATGGATATACCACAGTTTGTTCATCCATTCATGTGCTGAAAAAGTTAAGTTGCTTCCGGGTTTTGACAATTAAGAAGAAAGCTGCTATAAACATCTGTGTGCAGGTTTTTGTGTGGACATAAATTTTCAGCCCCTGTGGGTAAGCTAAGGAGCATGATCACTGGATTGGACTGTAAGAGTGTGTTTGGTTTTGCAGGAACCACAAAATGGTCTTCCAAAGTAGCTGTATCATTGTTCATTCCTACCAGCAATGAATTAGTTTGTTTCTCCACATCCTTTCCAGCATTTGGTATTGTCAATGTCTTAAATTTCGGCCTTCATAATAGATGTGCAATACCATTTCCCTGTGGTTTTAATTTGTACTTCCCTGATGACCTATGATGTTAAACATCTTTTCATGTTTATTTGCCATCTGTATATCTTCTTTGGGAAGGTGTCTATTAAGATTTTTGAACCATTTTTAAATTGGGGTATGTGTTTTATACTCAGTTTTAAGAGTTCTTTATATATTTCGGATAACTGTTCTTCATTAGACATTTCTTTTGCAAATATTTTCCCCTAGTCTGTGACTTTTCTTCTCATTCTTTTAACATTTATTTTTGTAGAGTAGAAGTTTTTAATTTTAATGAAGTCTAGCTCACCAATTATTTCTTTCACAGATCATTCCTTTGGTGTTGTATTTAAGTCATCTATGGTAACCATAGTCATACCAAAGGCCTCCTAGGCTTTGTCCTATGTTATTTTCTAGAGTTTAGTTTTACATTTTATTTTATTTTTTTATTATATTATGTTAGTCATCATACAATACATCCCTAGTGTTTGATGTAAAGTTCCATGCTTCATTACTTGCATATAACACCCAGTGCACCATGCAATACGTGCTGTCCTTACTACCCATTACCAGCCTATCCCATTCCGCCACCCCCTCCCCTCTGAAGCCCTCAGTTTCCTTCTCAAAGTACATAGACTCTCATGCTTCATTCCCCCTTCTGATAACCCCCTTTCTTTATCCCTTAATTCTCCTACTGATCTTCCTAGTACTTATGTTCCATAGATGAGACGAACCATAGGATAATTGTCTTTCTCTACTTGACTTATTCCACTTAGCATTATCTCCTCCAGTGCCATCCATGTTGCAGCAAATGTTGAGAAATCATTCTTTTTGATAGCTGAGTAATATTTCCATTATATATTTGGACCACATCTTCTTAATCCAGTCATCTGTTGAAGGGCATTTTGGCTCCTTCCGTGATTTAGCTATTGTGGACAATGCTGCTATGAACATTGGGGTGCATATGGCCCTTCTCTTCACTACGTCCGAATCTTTGGGGTAAATACCCAGTAGTGCAATGGCTGGGTCATAGAGTAGCTCCATTTTTAACTTTTTAAGGGACCTCCACACTGTTTTCCAGAGTGGCTGTACCAACTTGCATTCCCACCAACAATGTAGGAGGGATCCCCTTTCTCCATATCCTCTACACCAATTGTTGTTTCTTGCCCTGTCAATTTTTGCCATTTGAACTGACGTAAGGTGGTATCTTAGTGTGGTTTTGATTTGAATTTCCCTGATGGCTAATGATTTTGAACATTTTTTCATGTGTTTGTTAGCCATTTGTATGTCTTCATTGGAAAAGTGTCTGTTCATATCTTCTGCCCATTTTTTGATTTGTTTATTTGTTTCTCAGGTATTGAGTTTGAGAAGTTCTTTGTAGATCTTGGATACCAGTCTTTTATCTGTAGTGTCGTTTGCAAATATATACTCCCATTCTGTGGGCTGCCTCTTAGTTTTTTTGACTGTTTCCTTAGCTGTTCAGAAGCTTTTTATCTTGATGAAGTCCCACAAGTTCATTTTATCTTTTGTTTCTCTTGCCTTTGGAGATGTGTCATGAGAAAGGTTGCGTTGGCCGATGTTTTAGAGGTTGCTGCCTATGCTCTCCTCTAGGATTTTGATGGATTCCTGTCTCACATCGAGGTCTTTCATCCATTTGGAGTTTATCTTTGTATATGGTGTGAGAGAGTGGTCAAGTTTCATTCTTTTGCATGTAGCTAACCAATTTACCCAGCACAATTTATTGAAGAGACTGTATTTTTCCCAGCGGATGTTTTTTCCAGCTTTATCAAAGATTAGTTTCCCAAAGAGCAGAGTGTCCATTTCTGGGTTCTCTATTCTTTTTTTTTCATTTTAATGTTTTTTTTATTTTATTATGTTAGTCACCATACAGTACATCTGTTTTCTTATGTAAAGTTCGATGATTCATTAGTCGCGCATAACAACCAGGGCACCATGCAATACATGCCCTCCTTACTACCCATCACCAGTCTATCACATTCCACCACCCCCCTCCCCTCTGAATCCCTCAGTTTGTTTCTCATAGTCCATAGCATCTCAGGCTTCATTCCCCCTTCTGATTACCCTCCCTTTCTTTATCCCTTTCTTCCCCTACCGATCTTCCTAGTTCTTATGTTACATAGATGAGGTTCTCTATTCTGTTCCATTCGTCTATGTGTCTGTTTTTGTGGCAGTACGGTGCTGCCATTGTGATCACAGCTTTGTAGTACAGTTTGAAATCCGGCATTGTGATGCCCCCAGCTTTGTTTTTCCTTTTCAACAATTCCTTGGCGATTCGGGGCCTTTTCTGGTTCCATACAAATTTAAGGGCTGTTTGTTCCAGTTCTTTGAAAAATATCATTGGTATTTTGATCGGGATGGCATTGAAAGTGTAGATTGCTCTGGGTAGCATGGACATTTTAACTATGTTAATTCTTCCAATCCATGAGCATGGAATATTTTTCCATCTTTTTTGTCTTCTTCAATGTCTTTCAAGAGTGATTTGTATTTTCTAGAATATAGATTCTTTACATCTCCGGTTAAGTTATTTCCAAGGTAATGTATGGTTTTTGGTGCTATTGTAAATGTGATGGATTCCCTAATTTCTCTTTCTTCAGTCTCATTATTCGTGTAAAGAAATGCAACTGATTTCTGAGGATTGATTTTGTATCCCGCCACATTACCAAATTACTCTATAACATCTAGTAGTTTGGGAGTGGATTCATTTGGGTTTTCCATATAGAGTATCATGTCACCTGTGAAGAGAAACAGTTTGACTTCTTCTTTGCCCATTTGGATACCTCTGATCCCTTTTTGTTGTCTGATTGCTGTTGCAAGGACTTCTAGTACTATGTTGAATAATAGTGGCGAGAGTGGGCATCCTTGTCGTGTTCCTGATCTTAAGGGAAAGGCTTCCAGCATTTCCCATTGAGAATGATATTTGCTATAGGCTTTTCATAGATGGTTTTTATTAGATTGAGGAATGTACCCTCTATGCCTACACTCTGAAGGGTTTTAATCAGGAAAGGATGCTGTATTTTGTCAAATGCTTTTTCTGCATCAATTGAGAGGATCATATGGTTCCTGANGGCTTTTTCCTTCTGCATAAAATCTAAGACACTGATCGATTTGTGAAAGTTGAACCACCCTTGCATCCCAGGGATGAATCCCAGTTGGTCATGATGGATAATCCTTTTAATGTACTGTTGGATTCTATTAGCAAGGATCTTGTTGAGGATTTTGGCATCCATATTCATTAGAGAAATCGGTCTGTAATTCTCCTTTTTGAGGGGGTCTTTGCCTGGTTTGGGGATCAAGGTAATATTAGCCTCATAGAATGAGTTTGGTAGCTTTCCTTCTGTTTCTATTTTTTGAAATAGCTTTAGGAGAATAGGTATTATTTCTTCTTTGAATGTTTGTTAGGATTCCCCGAGAAAACCATCAGGCCCTGGCATTTGTTTTTTGGAAAGTTTTTAATCACTCTTTCAATTTCTTCATAATTAATTGGCCTGTTTAAAAAATCACTTTCTTCCTGTTTCAGTCTTGGTGGTTTATTGGTTTCCAGGAAGGCCTCCATCTCTTCCAGATTGCTTAATTTATTGGAATAAAGCTGTTGATAAAAGTTTCTAATAATCCTTGCAATTTCAATGGTGCTGGTCGTGACCTCTCCCTTTTCAGTCATAATTTTAATAATCTCAGTCCTTTCTCTTTGTTTTTGGACAAGTTTTGCCAGTGGTCTATCAATTTTATGGATTCTCTCAAAGAACCAGCTTCTAGTCCTGTTGATCTGCT